>NC_135427.1:6475201-6815457 GCF_051991245.1 Festucalex cinctus
TTTTCCGACAAAAAAACGACCATGTATAGTAAGGCTTTTTTTTCCGCCAAAAAAACGACCATGTATAGTAAGGCTTTTTTTTCCGACAAAAAAACGACCATGTATAGTAAGGCTTTTTTTTCTGACAAAAAAAACGACCATGTATAGTAAGGCTTTTTTTTCCGACAAAAAAACGACCATGTATAGTAAGGCTTTTTTTTCCGACAAAAAAACGACCATGTATAGTAAGGCTTTTTTTTCCGACAAAAAAACGACCATGTATAGTAAGGCTTTTTTTTCCGACAAAAAAACGACCATGTATAGTAAGGCTTTTTTTTCCGACGTAAAAACGACCATGTATATAGTAAGGCTTTTTTTTCCGACAAAAAAACGACCATGTATAGTAAGGCTTTTTTTTCCGACGTAAAAACGACCATGTATCGTAAGGCTTTTTTTTCCGACAAAAAAACGACCATGTATAGTAAGGCTTTTTTTTCCGACAAAAAAACGACCATGTATAGTAGGGCTTTTTTTTTCGACATAAAAACGACCATGCATAGTAAGGCTTTTTTTTCCGACAAAAAAAACGACCATGTATAGTAAGGCTTTTTTTTTCGACATAAAAACGACCATGTATAGTAAGGCTTTTTTTTCGACATAAAAACGACCATGTATAGTAAGGCTTTTTTTTTCGACAAAAAAACGATTATGTATAGTAAGGCTTTTTTTTCCGACAAAAAAACGACCATGTATAGTAAGGCTTTTTTTTCAGACAAAAAAACGACCATGTATAGTAAGGCTTTTTTTTCCGACAAAAAAACGACCATGTATAGTAAGGCTTTTTTTTCTGACAAAAAAACGACCATGTATAGTAAGACTTTTTTTTCCGACAAAAAAACGACCATGTATAGTAAGACTTTTTTTTCCGACAAAAAAACGACCATGTATAGTAAGGCTTTTTTTTTCGACAAAAAAACGACCATGTATAGTAAGGCTTTTTTTTCCGACAAAAAAACGACCATGTATAGTAAGGCTTTTTTTTTCGACAAAAAAACGACCATGTATAGTAAGGCTTTTTTTTCCGACAAAAAAACGACCATGTATAGTAAGGCTTTTTTTTTCGACAAAAAAACGACCATGTATAGTAAGGCTTTTTTTCACGACAAAAAAACAACCATGTATAGTAAGGCTTTTTTTTCCGACAAAAAATCGACCATGTATAGTAAGGCTTTTTTTTTTGACAAAAAACGACCATGTATAGTAAGGCTTTTTTTTCCGACAAAAAAACGACCATGTATAGTAAGGCTTTTTTTTTTGACAAAAAAACGACCATGTATAGTAAGGCTTTTTTTTCCGACAAAAAAACGACCATGTATAGTAAGGCTTTTTTTTCCGACAAAAAAAAGACCATGTATACTAAGGCTTTTTTTTTCGACAAAAAAACGACCATGTATAGTAAGGCTTTTTATTCTGACAAAAAAACGACCATGTATAGTAAGACTTTTTTTTTCCGACAAAAAAACGACCATGTATAGTAAGGCTTTTTTTTCCGACAAAAAAACGACCATGTATAGTAAGGCTTTTTTTTCCGACAAAAAAACGACCATGTATAGTAAGGCTTTTTTTTCCGACAAAAAAACGACCATGTATAGTAAGGCTTTTTTTTCCGACAAAAAAACGACCATGTATAGTAAGAATTTTTTTTTCTGACAAAAAAACGACCATGTATAGTAAGGCTTTTTTTTCCGACAAAAAAACGACCATGTATAGTAAGGCTTTTTTTCAGACAAAAAATGACCATGTATAGTAAGGCTTTTTTCCCAATAAAAAATGACCATGAATAAGTAAGGCTTTTTTTTCAGACAAAAAAACGACCATGTATAGTAAGGCTTTTTTTTTCGCCAAAAAAAACGACCATGTATAGTAAGGCTTTTTTTTCCGACCAAAAAACGACCATGTATAGTAAGGCTTTTTTTTTTCCGACAAAAAAACGACCATGTATAGTAAGGCTTTTTTTTCCGACAAAAAAACGACCATGTATAGTAAGGCTTTTTTTTCCCAATAAAAAATGACCATGTATAGTAAGGCTTTTTTTTCCGACAAAAAAACGACCATGTATAGTAAGGCTTTTTTTTCCGACAAAAAAACGGCCATGTATAGTAAGGCTTTTTTTTCTGACAAAAAAACGACCATGTATAGTAAGGCTTTTTTTTTTTTGACATAAAAACGACCATGTATAGTAAGGCTTTTTTTTCCGACAAAAAAACGACCATGTATAGTAAGGCTTTTTTTTCTGACAAAAAAACGACCATGTATAGTAAGGCTTTTTTTTCTGACAAAAAAACGACCATGTATAGTAAGGCTTTTTTTTTCGACATAAAAACGACCATGTATAGTAAGGCTTTTTTTTCCTGACAAAAAAAACGACCATGTATAGTAAGGCTTTTTTTTCTGACAGAAAAACGACCATGTATAGTAAGACTTTTTTTTCCGACAAAAAAACGACCATGTATAGTAAGGCTTTTTTTTTCGACAAAAAAACGACTATGTATAGTAAGGCCTTTTTTTCCGACAAAAAAACGACCATGTATAGTAAGGCTTTTTTTTCTGACAAAAAAACGACCATGTATAGTAAGACTTTTTTTCCCGACAAAAAAACGACCATGTATAGTAAGGCTTTTTTTTCCGACAAAAAAACGACCATGTATAGTAAGACTTTTTTTTCCGACAAAAAAACGACCATGTATAGTAAGACTTTTTTTTCAGACAAAAAAACGACCATGTATAGTAAGGCTTTTTTTTTCGACAAAAAAACGACCATGTATAGTAAGGCTTTTTTTTCCGACAAAAAAACGACCATGTATAGTAAGGCTTTTTTTTCCGACAAAAAAACGACCATGTATAGTAAGGCTTTTTTTTCCGACAAAAAAACGACCATGTATAGTAAGGCTTTTTTTTCCGACAAAAAAACGACCATGTATAGTAAGGCTTTTTTTTCCGACAAAAAAACGACCATGTATAGTAAGAATTTTTTTTTCTGACAAAAAAACGACCATGTATAGTAAGGCTTTTTTTTCCGACAAAAAAACGACCATGTATAGTAAGGCTTTTTTTCAGACAAAAAATGACCATGTATAGTAAGGCTTTTTTCCCAATAAAAAATGACCATGAATAAGTAAGGCTTTTTTTTCAGACAAAAAAACGACCATGTATAGTAAGGCTTTTTTTTTCGCCAAAAAAAACGACCATGTATAGTAAGGCTTTTTTTTCCGACCAAAAAACGACCATGTATAGTAAGGCTTTTTTTTTTCCGACAAAAAAACGACCATGTATAGTAAGGCTTTTTTTTCCGACAAAAAAACGACCATGTATAGTAAGGCTTTTTTTTCCCAATAAAAAATGACCATGTATAGTAAGGCTTTTTTTTCCGACAAAAAAACGACCATGTATAGTAAGGCTTTTTTTTCCGACAAAAAAACGGCCATGTATAGTAAGGCTTTTTTTTCTGACAAAAAAACGACCATGTATAGTAAGGCTTTTTTTTTTTTTGACATAAAAACGACCATGTATAGTAAGGCTTTTTTTTCCGACAAAAAAACGACCATGTATAGTAAGGCTTTTTTTTCTGACAAAAAAACGACCATGTATAGTAAGGCTTTTTTTTCTGACAAAAAAACGACCATGTATAGTAAGGCTTTTTTTTTCGACATAAAAACGACCATGTATAGTAAGGCTTTTTTTTCCTGACAAAAAAAAACGACCATGTATAGTAAGGCTTTTTTTTCTGACAGAAAAACGACCATGTATAGTAAGACGTTTTTTTCCGACAAAAAAACGACCATGTATAGTAAGGCTTTTTTTTTCGACAAAAAAACGACTTTGTATAGTAAGGCTTTTTTTTCCGACAAAAAAACGACCATGTATAGTAAGGCTTTTTTTTTCGACAAAAAAACGACCATGTATAGTAAGGCTTTTTTTCACGACAAAAAAACAACCATGTATAGTAAGGCTTTTTTTTCCGACAAAAAATCGACCATGTATAGTAAGGCTTTTTTTTTTGACAAAAAACGACCATGTATAGTAAGGCTTTTTTTTCCGACAAAAAAACGACCATGTATAGTAAGGCTTTTTTTTTTGACAAAAAAACGACCATGTATAGTAAGGCTTTTTTTTCCGACAAAAAAACGACCATGTATAGTAAGGCTTTTTTTTCCGACAAAAAAAAGACCATGTATACTAAGGCTTTTTTTTTCGACAAAAAAACGACCATGTATAGTAAGGCTTTTTATTCTGACAAAAAAACGACCATGTATAGTAAGACTTTTTTTTTCCGACAAAAAAACGACCATGTATAGTAAGGCTTTTTTTTCCGACAAAAAAACGACCATGTATAGTAAGGCTTTTTTTTCCGACAAAAAAACGACCATGTATAGTAAGGCTTTTTTTTCCGACAAAAAAACGACCATGTATAGTAAGGCTTTTTTTTCCGACAAAAAAACGACCATGTATAGTAAGAATTTTTTTTTCTGACAAAAAAACGACCATGTATAGTAAGGCTTTTTTTTCCGACAAAAAAACGACCATGTATAGTAAGGCTTTTTTTCAGACAAAAAATGACCATGTATAGTAAGGCTTTTTTCCCAATAAAAAATGACCATGAATAAGTAAGGCTTTTTTTTCAGACAAAAAAACGACCATGTATAGTAAGGCTTTTTTTTTCGCCAAAAAAAACGACCATGTATAGTAAGGCTTTTTTTTCCGACCAAAAAACGACCATGTATAGTAAGGCTTTTTTTTTTCCGACAAAAAAACGACCATGTATAGTAAGGCTTTTTTTTCCGACAAAAAAACGACCATGTATAGTAAGGCTTTTTTTTCCCAATAAAAAATGACCATGTATAGTAAGGCTTTTTTTTCCGACAAAAAAACGACCATGTATAGTAAGGCTTTTTTTTCCGACAAAAAAACGGCCATGTATAGTAAGGCTTTTTTTTCTGACAAAAAAACGACCATGTATAGTAAGGCTTTTTTTTTTTTGACATAAAAACGACCATGTATAGTAAGGCTTTTTTTTCCGACAAAAAAACGACCATGTATAGTAAGGCTTTTTTTTCTGACAAAAAAACGACCATGTATAGTAAGGCTTTTTTTTCTGACAAAAAAACGACCATGTATAGTAAGGCTTTTTTTTTCGACATAAAAACGACCATGTATAGTAAGGCTTTTTTTTCCTGACAAAAAAAACGACCATGTATAGTAAGGCTTTTTTTTCTGACAGAAAAACGACCATGTATAGTAAGACTTTTTTTTCCGACAAAAAAACGACCATGTATAGTAAGGCTTTTTTTTTCGACAAAAAAACGACTATGTATAGTAAGGCCTTTTTTTCCGACAAAAAAACGACCATGTATAGTAAGGCTTTTTTTTCTGACAAAAAAACGACCATGTATAGTAAGACTTTTTTTCCCGACAAAAAAACGACCATGTATAGTAAGGCTTTTTTTTCCGACAAAAAAACGACCATGTATAGTAAGACTTTTTTTTCCGACAAAAAAACGACCATGTATAGTAAGACTTTTTTTTCAGACAAAAAAACGACCATGTATAGTAAGGCTTTTTTTTTCGACAAAAAAACGACCATGTATAGTAAGGCTTTTTTTTCCGACAAAAAAACGACCATGTATAGTAAGGCTTTTTTTTCCGACAAAAAAACGACCATGTATAGTAAGGCTTTTTTTTCCGACAAAAAAACGACCATGTATAGTAAGGCTTTTTTTTCCGACAAAAAAACGACCATGTATAGTAAGGCTTTTTTTTCCGACAAAAAAACGACCATGTATAGTAAGAATTTTTTTTTCTGACAAAAAAACGACCATGTATAGTAAGGCTTTTTTTTCCGACAAAAAAACGACCATGTATAGTAAGGCTTTTTTTCAGACAAAAAATGACCATGTATAGTAAGGCTTTTTTCCCAATAAAAAATGACCATGAATAAGTAAGGCTTTTTTTTCAGACAAAAAAACGACCATGTATAGTAAGGCTTTTTTTTTCGCCAAAAAAAACGACCATGTATAGTAAGGCTTTTTTTTCCGACCAAAAAACGACCATGTATAGTAAGGCTTTTTTTTTTCCGACAAAAAAACGACCATGTATAGTAAGGCTTTTTTTTCCGACAAAAAAACGACCATGTATAGTAAGGCTTTTTTTTCCCAATAAAAAATGACCATGTATAGTAAGGCTTTTTTTTCCGACAAAAAAACGACCATGTATAGTAAGGCTTTTTTTTCCGACAAAAAAACGGCCATGTATAGTAAGGCTTTTTTTTCTGACAAAAAAACGACCATGTATAGTAAGGCTTTTTTTTTTTTTGACATAAAAACGACCATGTATAGTAAGGCTTTTTTTTCCGACAAAAAAACGACCATGTATAGTAAGGCTTTTTTTTCTGACAAAAAAACGACCATGTATAGTAAGGCTTTTTTTTCTGACAAAAAAACGACCATGTATAGTAAGGCTTTTTTTTTCGACATAAAAACGACCATGTATAGTAAGGCTTTTTTTTCCTGACAAAAAAAAACGACCATGTATAGTAAGGCTTTTTTTTCTGACAGAAAAACGACCATGTATAGTAAGACGTTTTTTTCCGACAAAAAAACGACCATGTATAGTAAGGCTTTTTTTTTCGACAAAAAAACGACTATGTATAGTAAGGCCTTTTTTTCCGACAAAAAAACGACCATGTATAGTAAGGCTTTTTTTTCTGACAAAAAAACGACCATGTATAGTAAGACTTTTTTTCCCGACAAAAAAACGACCATGTATAGTAAGGCTTTTTTTTCCGACAAAAAAACGACCATGTATAGTAAGACTTTTTTTTCCGACAAAAAAACGACCATGTATAGTAAGACTTTTTTTTCAGACAAAAAAACGACCATGTATAGTAAGGCTTTTTTTTTCGACAAAAAAACGACCATGTATAGTAAGGCTTTTTTTTCCGGCAAAAAAACGACCATGTATAGTAAGGCTTTCTTTTTCGACAAAAAAACGACCATGTATAGTAAGGCTTTTTTTTCCGACAAAAAAACGACCATGTATAGTAAGGCTTTTTTTTTCGACAAAAAAACGACCATGTATAGTAAGGCTTTTTTTCCCGACAAAAAAACGACCATGTATAGTAAGGCTTTTTTTTCCGACAAAAAAACGACCATGTATAGTAAGGCTTTTTTTTTTTCGACAAAAAAACGACCATGTATAGTAAGGCTTTTTTTTCCGACAAAAAAACGACCATGTATAGTAAGGCTTTTTTTTCCGACAAAAAAACGACCATGTATACTAAGGCTTTTTTTTCCGACAAAAAAACGACCATGTATAGTAAGGCTTTTTTTTCTGACAAAAAAACGACCATGTATAGTAAGGCTTTTTTCCCAATAAAAAATGACCATGTATAGTAAGGCTTTTTTTTCCGACAAAAAAACGACCATGTATAGTAAGGCTTTTTTTTCCGACAAAAAAACGACCATGTATAGTAAGGCTTTTTTTTCTGACAAAAAAACGACCATGTATAGTAAGGCTTTTTTTTCCGACAAAAAAAACGACCATGTATAGTAAGGCTTTTTTTTTCGCCAAAAAAAACGACCATGTATAGTAAGGCTTTTTTTTCCGACAAAAAAACGACCATGTATACTAAGGCTTTTTTTTCCGACAAAAAAACGACCATGTATAGTAAGGCTTTTTTTCAGACAAAAAATGACCATGTATAGTAAGGCTTTTTTCCCAATAAAAAATGACCATGTATAGTAAGGCTTTTTTTTTCGCCAAAAAAAACGACCATGTATAGTAAGGCTTTTTTTTCCGACCAAAAAACGACCATGTATAGTAAGGCTTTTTTTTTTCCGACAAAAAAACGACCATGTATAGTAAGGCTTTTTTTTCCGACAAAAAAACGACCATGTATAGTAAGGCTTTTTTTTCCCAATAAAAAATGACCATGTATAGTAAGGCTTTTTTTTCCGACAAAAAAACGACCATGTATAGTAAGGCTTTTTTTTCCGACAAAAAAACGGCCATGTATAGTAAGGCTTTTTTTTCTGACAAAAAAACGACCATGTATAGTAAGGCTTTTTTTTTTTTGACATAAAAACGACCATGTATAGTAAGGCTTTTTTTTCCGACAAAAAAACGACCATGTATAGTAAGGCTTTTTTTTCTGACAAAAAAACGACCAGGTATAGTAAGGCTTTTTTTTCTGACAAAAAAACGACCATGTATAGTAAGGCTTTTTTTTTCGACATAAAAACGACCATGTATAGTAAGGCTTTTTTTTCCTGACAAAAAAAACGACCATGTATAGTAAGGCTTTTTTTTTCTGACAGAAAAACGACCATGTATAGTAAGACTTTTTTTTCCGACAAAAAAACGACCATGTATAGTAAGGCTTTTTTTTCCGACAAAAAAACGACTATGTATAGTAAGGCCTTTTTTTCCGACAAAAAAACGACCATGTATAGTAAGGCTTTTTTTTCTGACAAAAAAACGACCATGTATAGTAAGACTTTTTTTCCCGACAAAAAAACGACCATGTATAGTAAGGCTTTTTTTTCCGACAAAAAAACGACCATGTATAGAAGGCTTTTTTTTCTGACAAAAAAACGACCATGTATAGTCAGGCTTTTTTTTTCGACAAAAAAACGACCATGTATAGTAAGGCCTTTTTTTCCGACAAAAAAACGACCATGTATAGTAAGGCTTTTTTTTCTGATAAAAAAACGACCATGTATAGTAAGGCTTTTTTTTTCCGACAAAAAAACGACCATGTATAGTAAGGCTTTTTTTTCCGACAAAAAAACGACCATGTATTGTAAGGCTTTTTTTTTCAACAAAAAAACGACCATGTATAGTAAGGCTTTTTTTTTCGCCCAAAAAAACGACCATGTATAGTAAGGCTTTTTTTTCCGACAAAAAAACGACCATGTATAGTAAGGCTTTTTTTTCCGACAAAAAAACGACCATGTATAGTAAGGCTTTTTTTTCCGACAAAAAAACGACCATGTATAGTAAGGCTTTTTTTTCCCAATAAAAAATGACCATGTATAGTAAGGCTTTTTTTTCCGACAAAAAAACGACCATGTATAGTAAGGCTTTTTTTTCTGACAAAAAAACGACCATGTATAGTACGGCTTTTTTTTTTTTTTGACATAAAAACGACCATGTATAGTAAGGCTTTTTTTTCCGACAAAAAAACGACCATGTATAGTAAGGCTTTTTTTTCTGACAAAAAAACGACCATGTATAGTAAGGCTTTTTTTTTCTGACAAAAAAACGACCATGTATAGTAAGGCTTTTTTTTTCGACATAAAAACGACCATGTATAGTAAGGCTTTTTTTTCCGACAAAAAAAACGACCATGTATAGTAAGGCTTTTTTTTCTGACAGAAAAACGACCATGTATAGTGAGACTTTTTTTTCCGACAAAAAAACGACCATGTATAGTAAGGCTTTTTTTTCTGACAAAAAAACGACCATGTATAGTAAGGCTTTTTTTTCCGACAAAAAAAACGACCATGTATAGTAAGGCTTTTTTTTCTGACAGAAAAACGACCATGTATAGTAAGACTTTTTTTTCCGACAAAAAAACGACCATGTATAGTAAGGCTTTTTTTTCCGTCAAAAAAACGACCATGTATAGTAAGGCTTTTTTTTTTGACAAAAAAAGCGACCATGTATAGTAAGGCCTTTTTTTCCGACAAAAAAACGACCATGTATAGTAAGGCTTTTTTTCCCGACAAAAAAATGACCATGTATAGTAAGGCTTTTTTTTCCGACAAAAAAACGACCATGTATAGTAAGGCTTTTTTTTCCGACAAAAAAACTACCATGTATAGTAAGGCTTTTTTTTCCGACAAAAAAACGACCATGTATAGTAAGGCTTTTTTTTTCGACAAAAAAACGACCATGTATAGTAAGGCTTTTTTTTCCGACAAAAAAACGACCATGTATAGTAAGGCTTTTTTTTTCGCCAAAAAAAACGACCATGTATAGTAAGGCTTTTTTTTCCGACAAAAAAACGACCATGTATAGTAAGGCTTTTTTTTCCGACAAAAAAACGACCATGTATAGTAAGGCTTTTTTTTCCGACAAAAAAAACGACCATGTATAGTAAGGCTTTTTTTTGACATAAAAACGACCATGTATAGTAAGGCTTTTTTTTCCGACAAAAAAACGACCATGTATAGTAAGGCTTTTTTTTTCTGACAAAAAAACGACCATGTATAGTAAGGCTTTTTTTTTCTGACAAAAAAACGACCATGTATAGTAAGGCTTTTTTTTTCGACATAAAAACGACCATGTATAGTAAGGCTTTTTTTTCCGACAAAAAAAACGACCATGTATAGTAAGGCTTTTTTTTCTGACAGAAAAACGACCATGTATAGTAAGACTTTTTTTTCCGACAAAAAAACGACCATGTATAGTAAGGCTTTTTTTTCTGACAAAAAAACGACCATGTATAGTAAGGCTTTTTTTTCCGACAAAAAAATGACCATGTATAGTAAGGCTTTTTTTTCCGTCAAAAAAACGACCATGTATAGTAAGGCTTTTTTTTTTACAAAAAAAACGACCATGTATAGTAAGGCCTTTTTTTCCGACAAAAAAACGACCATGTATAGTAAGGCTTTTTTTCCCGACAAAAAAATGACCATGTATAGTAAGGCTTTTTTTTCCGACAAAAAAACGACTATGTATAGTAAGGCTTTTTTTTCCGACAAAAAAACGACCATGTATAGTAAGGCTTTTTTTTCCGACAAAAAAACGACCATGTATAGTAAGGCTTTTTTTTTCGACAAAAAAACGACCATGTATAGTAAGGCTTTTTTTTCCGACAAAAAAACGACCATGTATAGTAAGGCTTTTTTTTCCGACAAAAAAAAGACCATGTAAAATAAGGCTTTTTTTTCCGACAAAAAAACGACCATGTATAGTAAGGCTTTTTTTTCCGACAAAAAAACGACCATGTATAGTAAGGCTTTTTTTTCCGACAAAAAAACGACCATGTATAGTAAGGCTTTTTTTTCCGACAAAAAAAACGACCATGTATAGTAAGGCTTTTTTTTCCGACAAAAAAACGACCATGTATAGTAAGGCTTTTTTTTCTGACAAAAAAACGACCATGTATAGTAAGACTTTTTTTTCCCGACAAAAAAACGACCATGTATAGTAAGGCTTTTTTTTCCGACAAAAAAACGACCATGTATAGTAAGGCCTTTTTTTCCGACAAAAAAACGACCATGTATAGTAAGGCTTTTTTTTTCGACATAAAAACGACCATGTATAGTAAGGCTTTTTTTTCCGACAAAAAAAACGACCATGTATAGTAAGGCTTTTTTTCTGACAGAAAAACGACCATGTATAGTAAGACTTTTTTTTCCGACAAAAAAACGACCATGTATAGTAAGGCTTTTTTTTCTGACAAAAAAACGACCATGTATAGTAAGGCTTTTTTTTCGACAAAAAAACGACCATGTATAGTAAGGCTTTTTTTTCCGTCAAAAAAACGACCATGTATAGTAAGGCTTTTTTTTTTGACAAAAAAAAACGACCATGTATAGTAAGGCTTTTTTTTCCCGACATAAAAACGACCATGTATAGTAAGGCTTTTTTTTCCCGACATAAAAACGACCATGTATAGTAAGGCTTTTTTTTCCGACAAAAAAACGACCATGTATAGTAAGGCTTTTTTTTCCGACATAAAAACGACCATGTATAGTAAGGCTTTTTTTTCTGACAAAAAAACGACCATGTATAGTAAGGCTTTTTTTTTTCCGACAAAAAAACGACCATGTATAGTAAGGCTTTTTTTTCTGACAAAAAAAACGACCATGTATAGTAAGGCTTTTTTTTTCGTCAAAAAAACGACCATGTATAGTAAGGCTTTTTTTTCTGACAAAAAAACGACCATGTATAGTAAGGCTTTTTTTTCCGACAAAAAAACGACCATGTATAGTAAGGCTTTTTTTTCTGACAAAAAAAAAACGACCATGTATAGTAAGGCTTTTTTTTCCGACAAAAAAACGACCATGTATAGTAAGGCTTTTTTTTTCGACATAAAAACGACCATGTATAGTAAGGCTTTTTTTTCCGACAAAAAAACGACCATGTATAGTAAGGCTTTTTTTTTCGACAAAAAAACGACCATGTATAGTAAGGCTTTTTTTTCCGACAAAAAAACGACCATGTATAGTAAGGCTTTTTTTTCCGACAAAAAAACGACCATGTATAGTAAGGCTTTTTTTTCCGACAAAAAAAACGACCATGTATAGTAAGGCTTTTTTTTTCGACAAAAAAACGACCATGTATAGTAAGGCTTTTTTTTCCGACAAAAAAATGACCATGTATAGTAAGGCTTTTTTTTCCGTCAAAAAAACGACCATGTATAGTAAGGCTTTTTTTTTTACAAAAAAAACGACCATGTATAGTAAGGCCTTTTTTTCCGACAAAAAAACGACCATGTATAGTAAGGCTTTTTTTCCCGACAAAAAAATGACCATGTATAGTAAGGCTTTTTTTTCCGACAAAAAAACGACCATGTATAGTAAGGCTTTTTTTTCCGACAAAAAAAAGACCATGTATAGTAAGGCTTTTTTTTCCGACAAAAAAAAGACCATGTATAGTAAGGCTTTTTTTTCCGACAAAAAAACGACCATGTATAGTAAGGCTTTTTTTTCCGACAAAAAAACGACCATGTATAGTAAGGCTTTTTTTTCCGACAAAAAAACGACCATGTATAGTAAGGCTTTTTTTTCCGACAAAAAAAACGACCATGTATAGTAAGGCTTTTTTTTCCGACAAAAAAACGACCATGTATAGTAAGGCTTTTTTTTCTGACAAAAAAACGACCATGTATAGTAAGACTTTTTTTTCCCGACAAAAAAACGACCATGTATAGTAAGGCTTTTTTTTCCGACAAAAAAACGACCATGTATAGTAAGGCCTTTTTTTCCGACAAAAAAACGACCATGTATAGTAAGGCTTTTTTTTTCGACATAAAAACGACCATGTATAGTAAGGCTTTTTTTTCCGACAAAAAAAACGACCATGTATAGTAAGGCTTTTTTTCTGACAGAAAAACGACCATGTATAGTAAGACTTTTTTTTCCGACAAAAAAACGACCATGTATAGTAAGGCTTTTTTTTCTGACAAAAAAACGACCATGTATAGTAAGGCTTTTTTTTCGACAAAAAAACGACCATGTATAGTAAGGCTTTTTTTTCCGTCAAAAAAACGACCATGTATAGTAAGGCTTTTTTTTTTGACAAAAAAAAACGACCATGTATAGTAAGGCTTTTTTTTCCCGACATAAAAACGACCATGTATAGTAAGGCTTTTTTTTCCCGACATAAAAACGACCATGTATAGTAAGGCTTTTTTTTCCGACAAAAAAACGACCATGTATAGTAAGGCTTTTTTTTCCGACATAAAAACGACCATGTATAGTAAGGCTTTTTTTTCTGACAAAAAAACGACCATGTATAGTAAGGCTTTTTTTTTTCCGACAAAAAAACGACCATGTATAGTAAGGCTTTTTTTTCTGACAAAAAAAACGACCATGTATAGTAAGGCTTTTTTTTCCGTCAAAAAAACGACCATGTATAGTAAGGCTTTTTTTTCTGACAAAAAAACGACCATGTATAGTAAGGCTTTTTTTTCCGACAAAAAAACGACCATGTATAGTAAGGCTTTTTTTTCTGACAAAAAAAAATGACCATGTATAGTAAGGCTTTTTTTTCCGACAAAAAAACGACCATGTATAGTAAGGCTTTTTTTTTCGACATAAAAACGACCATGTATAGTAAGGCTTTTTTTTCCGACAAAAAAACGACCATGTATAGTAAGGCTTTTTTTTTCGACAAAAAAACGACCATGTATAGTAAGGCTTTTTTTTCCGACAAAAAAACGACCATGTATAGTAAGGCTTTTTTTTCCGACAAAAAAACGACCATGTATAGTAAGGCTTTTTTTTCCGACAAAAAAAACGACCATGTATAGTAAGGCTTTTTTTTTCGACAAAAAAACGACCATGTATAGTAAGGCTTTTTTTTCCGACAAAAAAACGACCATGTATAGTAAGGCTTTTTTTTCTGATAAAAAAACGACCATGTATAGTAAGGCTTTTTTTTTCCGACAAAAAAACGACCATGTATAGTAAGGCTTTTTTTTCCGACAAAAAAACGACCATGTATTGTAAGGCTTTTTTTTTCGACAAAAAAACGACCATGTATAGTAAGGCTTTTTTTTTCGCCAAAAAAACGACCATGTATAGTAAGGCTTTTTTTTCCGACAAAAAAACGACCATGTATAGTAAGGCTTTTTTTTCCGACAAAAAAACGACCATGTATTGTAAGGCTTTTTTTTTCGCCAAAAAAACGACCATGTATAGTAAGGCTTTTTTTTTCGCCAAAAAAACGACCATGTATAGTAAGGCTTTTTTTTCCGACAAAAAAACGACCATGTATAGTAAGGCTTTTTTTTCCGACAAAAAAACGACCATGTATAGTAAGGCTTTTTTTTCCGACAAAAAAACGACCATGTATAGTAAGGCTTTTTTTTCCCAATAAAAAATGACCATGTATAGTAAGGCTTTTTTTTCCGACAAAAAGACGGCCATGTATAGTAAGGCTTTTTTTTCTGACAAAAAAACGACCATGTATAGTAAGGCTTTTTTTTTTTTTGACATAAAAACGACCATGTATAGTAAGGCTTTTTTTTCCGACAAAAAAACGACCATGTATAGTAAGGCTTTTTTTTCTGACAAAAAAACGACCATGTATAGTAAGACTTTTTTTCCCGACAAAAAAACGACCATGTATAGTAAGGCTTTTTTTTCCAACAAAAAAACGACCATGTATAGTAAGGCTTTTTTTTTCCGACAAAAAAACGACCATGTATAGTAAGGCTTTTTTTTCCGACAAAAAAACGACCATGTATAGTAAGGCTTTTTTTTCCGACAAAAAAACGACCATGTATATATAGTAAGGCTTTTTTTTCCGACAAAAAAACGACCATGTATAGTAAGGCTTTTTTTTCCGACAAAAAAACGACCATGTATAGTAAGGCTTTTTTTTCCGACAAAAAAACGACCATGTATAGTAAGGCTTTTTTTTTCGACATAAAAACGACCATGTATAGTAAGGCTTTTTTTTTCCGACAAAAAAAACGACCATGTATAGTAAGGCTTTTTTTTCTGACAGAAAAACGACCATGTATAGTAAGACTTTTTTTTCCGACAAAAAAACGACCATGTATAGTAAGGCTTTTTTTTCCGACAAAAAAACGACCATGTATAGTAAGGCTTTTTTTTCCGACAAAAAAACGACCATGTATAGTAAGGCTTTTTTTTCCGACAAAAAAACGACCATGTATAGTAAGGCTTTTTTTTCCGACAAAAAAACGACCATGTATAGTAAGGCTTTTTTTTACGACAAAAAAACGACCATGTATAGTAAGGCTTTTTTTTTCGACAAAAAAACGACCATGTATAGTAAGGCTTTTTTTTCCGACAAAAAAACGACCATGTATAGTAAGGCTTTTTTTTCTGATAAAAAAACGACCATGTATAGTAAGGCTTTTTTTTTCCGACAAAAAAACGACCATGTATAGTAAGGCTTTTTTTTCCGACAAAAAAACGACCATGTATTGTAAGGCTTTTTTTTTCGACAAAAAAACGACCATGTATAGTAAGGCTTTTTTTTTCGCCAAAAAAACGACCATGTATAGTAAGGCTTTTTTTTCCGACAAAAAAACGACCATGTATAGTAAGGCTTTTTTTTCCGACAAAAAAACGACCATGTATAGTAAGGCTTTTTTTTCCGACAAAAAAACGACCATGTATAGTAAGGCTTTTTTTTCCCAATAAAAAATGACCATGTATAGTAAGGCTTTTTTTTCCGACAAAAAAACGACCATGTATAGTAAGGCTTTTTTTTCTGACAAAAAAACGACCATGTATAGTAAGGCTTTTTTTTTTTTGACATAAAAACGACCATGTATAGTAAGGCTTTTTTTTCCGACAAAAAAACGACCATGTATAGTAAGGCTTTTTTTTTCTGACAAAAAAACGACCATGTATAGTAAGGCTTTTTTTTTCTGACAAAAAAACGACCATGTATAGTAAGGCTTTTTTTTTCGACATAAAAACGACCATGTATAGTAAGGCTTTTTTTTTCCGACAAAAAAACTGACCATGTATAGTAAGGCTTTTTTTTCTGACAGAAAAACGACCATGTATAGTAAGACTTTTTTTTCCGACAAAAAAACGACCATGTATAGTAAGGCTTTTTTTTCCGACAAAAAAACGACCATGTATAGTAAGACTTTTTTTTCCCGACAAAAAAACGACCATGTATAGTAAGGCTTTTTTTTCCGTCAAAAAAACGACCATGTATAGTAAGGCTTTTTTTTCCGACAAAAAAACGACCATGTATAGTAAGGCTTTTTTTTCCGACAAAAAAACGACCATGTATAGTAAGGCTTTTTTTTCCGACAAAAAAACGACCATGTATAGTAAGGCTTTTTTTTCCGACAAAAAAACGACCATGTATAGTAAGGCTTTTTTTTTTTTGACATAAAAACGACCATGTATAGTAAGGCTTTTTTTTCCGACAAAAAAACGACCATGTATAGTAAGGCTTTTTTTTCCGACAAAAAAACGACCATGTATAGTAAGGCTTTTTTTTCTGACAAAAAAACGACCATGTATAGTAAGGCTTTTTTTTTCGACATAAAAACGACCATGTATAGTAAGGCTTTTTTTTCCTGACAAAAAAAACGACCATGTATAGTAAGGCTTTTTTTTCTGACAGAAAAACGACCATGTATAGTAAGACTTTTTTTTCCGACAAAAAAACGACCATGTATAGTAAGGCTTTTTTTTCCGACAAAAAAAAGACCATGTATAGTAAGGCTTTTTTTTTCGACAAAAAAACGACCATGTATAGTAAGGCTTTTTTTTCCGACAAAAAAACGACCATGTATAGTAAGGCTTTTTTTTCCGACAAAAAAACGACCATGTATAGTAAGGCTTTTTTTTCCGACAAAAAAAACGACCATGTATAGTAAGGCTTTTTTTTCCGACAAAAAAACGACCATGTATAGTAAGACTTTTTTTTCCGACAAAAAAACGACCATGTATAGTAAGACTTTTTTTCCCGACAAAAAAACGACCATGTATAGTAAGGCTTTTTTTTCCGACAAAAAAACGACCATGTATAGTAAGGCTTTTTTTTCTGACAAAAAAACGACCATGTATAGTAAGACTTTTTTTCCCGACAAAAAAACGACCATGTATAGTAAGGCTTTTTTTTCCAACAAAAAAACGACCATGTATGGTAAGGCTTTTTTTTTCCGACAAAAAAACGACCATGTATAGTAAGGCTTTTTTTTCCGACAAAAAAACGACCATGTATAGTAAGGCTTTTTTTTCCGACAAAAAAACGACCATGTATATATAGTAAGGCTTTTTTTTCCGACAAAAAAACGACCATGTATAGTAAGGCTTTTTTTTCCGACAAAAAAACGACCATGTATAGTAAGGCTTTTTTTTCCGACAAAAAAACGACCATGTATAGTAAGGCTTTTTTTTTCTGACAAAAAAACGACCATGTATAGTAAGGCTTTTTTTTCCGACAAAAAAAACGACCATGTATTGTAAGGCTTTTTTTTTCGACAAAAAAACGACCATGTATAGTAAGGCTTTTTTTTTCGCCAAAAAAACGACCATGTATAGTAAGGCTTTTTTTTCCGACAAAAAAACGACCATGTATAGTAAGGCTTTTTTTTCCGACAAAAAAACGACCATGTATAGTAAGGCTTTTTTTTCCGACAAAAAAACGACCATGTATAGTAAGGCTTTTTTTTCCCAATAAAAAATGACCATGTATAGTAAGGCTTTTTTTTCCGACAAAAAAACGACCATGTATAGTAAGGCTTTTTTTTCTGACAAAAAAACGACCATGTATAGTAAGGCTTTTTTTTTTTTGACATAAAAACGACCATGTATAGTAAGGCTTTTTTTTCCGACAAAAAAACGACCATGTATAGTAAGGCTTTTTTTTTCTGACAAAAAAACGACCATGTATAGTAAGGCTTTTTTTTTCTGACAAAAAAACGACCATGTATAGTAAGGCTTTTTTTTTCGACATAAAAACGACCATGTATAGTAAGGCTTTTTTTTTCCGACAAAAAAAACGACCATGTATAGTAAGGCTTTTTTTTCTGACAGAAAAACGACCATGTATAGTAAGACTTTTTTTTCCGACAAAAAAACGACCATGTATAGTAAGGCTTTTTTTTCCGACAAAAAAACGACCATGTATAGTAAGACTTTTTTTTCCCGACAAAAAAAACGACCATGTATAGTAAGGCTTTTTTTTCCGTCAAAAAAACGACCATGTATAGTAAGGCTTTTTTTTCCGACAAAAAAACGACCATGTATAGTAAGGCTTTTTTTTCCGACAAAAAAACGACCATGTATAGTAAGGCTTTTTTTTCCGACAAAAAAACGACCATGTATAGTAAGGCTTTTTTTTCCGACAAAAAAACGACCATGTATAGTAAGGCTTTTTTTTCCGACAAAAAAACGACCATGTATAGTAAGGCTTTTTTTTTTTTGACATAAAAACGACCATGTATAGTAAGGCTTTTTTTTCCGACAAAAAAACGACCATGTATAGTAAGGCTTTTTTTTCTGACAAAAAAACGACCATGTATAGTAAGGCTTTTTTTTTCGACATAAAAACGACCATGTATAGTAAGGCTTTTTTTTCCTGACAAAAAAAACGACCATGTATAGTAAGGCTTTTTTTTCTGACAGAAAAACGACCATGTATAGTAAGACTTTTTTTTCCGACAAAAAAACGACCATGTATAGTAAGGCTTTTTTTTCCGACAAAAAAAAGACCATGTATAGTAAGGCTTTTTTTTTCGACAAAAAAACGACCATGTATAGTAAGGCTTTTTTTTCCGACAAAAAAACGACCATGTATAGTAAGGCTTTTTTTTCCGACAAAAAAACGACCATGTATAGTAAGGCTTTTTTTTCCGACAAAAAAAACGACCATGTATAGTAAGGCTTTTTTTTCCGACAAAAAAACGACCATGTATAGTAAGACTTTTTTTTCCGACAAAAAAACGACCATGTATAGTAAGACTTTTTTTCCCGACAAAAAAACGACCATGTATAGTAAGGCTTTTTTTTCCGACAAAAAAACGACCATGTATAGTAAGGCTTTTTTTTCTGACAAAAAAACGACCATGTATAGTAAGACTTTTTTTCCCGACAAAAAAACGACCATGTATAGTAAGGCTTTTTTTTCCAACAAAAAAACGACCATGTATAGTAAGGCTTTTTTTTTCCGACAAAAAAACGACCATGTATAGTAAGGCTTTTTTTTCCGACAAAAAAACGACCATGTATAGTAAGGCTTTTTTTTCCGACAAAAAAACGACCATGTATATATAGTAAGGCTTTTTTTTCCGACAAAAAAACGACCATGTATAGTAAGGCTTTTTTTTCCGACAAAAAAACGACCATGTATAGTAAGGCTTTTTTTTCCGACAAAAAAACGACCATGTATAGTAAGGCTTTTTTTTTCTGACAAAAAAACGACCATGTATAGTAAGGCTTTTTTTTTCTGACAAAAAAACGACCATGTATAGTAAGGCTTTTTTTTTCGACATAAAAACGACCATGTATAGTAAGGCTTTTTTTTTCCGACAAAAAAAACGACCATGTATAGTAAGGCTTTTTTTTCTGACAGAAAAACGACCATGTATAGTAAGACTTTTTTTTCCGACAAAAAAACGACCATGTATAGTAAGGCTTTTTTTTCCGACAAAAAAACGACCATGTATAGTAAGACTTTTTTTTCCCGACAAAAAAACGACCATGTATAGTAATTCTTTTTTTTCCGTCAAAAAAACGACCATGTATAGTAAGGCTTTTTTTTCCGACAAAAAAAACGACCATGTATAGTAAGGCTTTTTTTTCCGACAAAAAAACGACCATGTATAGTAAGGCTTTTTTTTCCGACAAAAAAACGACCATGTATAGTAAGGCTTTTTTTTCCGACAAAAAAACGACCATGTATAGTAAGGCTTTTTTTTTTTTGACATAAAAACGACCATGTATAGTAAGGCTTTTTTTTCCGACAAAAAAACGACCATGTATAGTAAGGCTTTTTTTTCCGACAAAAAAACGACCATGTATAGTAAGGCTTTTTTTTCTGACAAAAAAACGACCATGTATAGTAAGGCTTTTTTTTTCGACATAAAAACGACCATGTATAGTAAGGCTTTTTTTTCCTGACAAAAAAAACGACCATGTATAGTAAGGCTTTTTTTTCTGACAGAAAAACGACCATGTATAGTAAGACTTTTTTTTCCGACAAAAAAACGACCATGTATAGTAAGGCTTTTTTTTCCGACAAAAAAAAGACCATGTATAGTAAGGCTTTTTTTTTCGACAAAAAAACGACCATGTATAGTAAGGCTTTTTTTTCCGACAAAAAAACGACCATGTATAGTAAGGCTTTTTTTTCCGACAAAAAAACGACCATGTATAGTAAGGCTTTTTTTTCCGACAAAAAAAACGACCATGTATAGTAAGGCTTTTTTTTCCGACAAAAAAACGACCATGTATAGTAAGACTTTTTTTTCCGACAAAAAAACGACCATGTATAGTAAGACTTTTTTTCCCGACAAAAAAACGACCATGTATAGTAAGGCTTTTTTTTCCGACAAAAAAACGACCATGTATAGTAAGGCTTTTTTTTCTGACAAAAAAACGACCATGTATAGTAAGACTTTTTTTCCCGACAAAAAAACGACCATGTATAGTAAGGCTTTTTTTTCCAACAAAAAAACGACCATGTATAGTAAGGCTTTTTTTTTCCGACAAAAAAACGACCATGTATAGTAAGGCTTTTTTTTCCGACAAAAAAACGACCATGTATAGTAAGGCTTTTTTTTCCGACAAAAAAACGACCATGTATATATAGTAAGGCTTTTTTTTCCGACAAAAAAACGACCATGTATAGTAAGGCTTTTTTTTCCGACAAAAAAACGACCATGTATAGTAAGGCTTTTTTTTCCGACAAAAAAACGACCATGTATAGTAAGACTTTTTTTTCCGACAAAAAAACGACCATGTATAGTAAGGCTTTTTTTTCCGACAAAAAAACGACCATGTATAGTAAGGCTTTTTTTTCCGACAAAAAAACGACCATGTATAGTAAGGCTTTTTTTTCCGACAAAAAAACGACCATGTATAGTAAGGCTTTTTTTTCCAACAAAAAAACGACCATGTATAGTAAGGCTTTTTTTTCCGACAAAAAAACGACCATGTATAGTAAGGCTTTTTTTTTTTTGACATAAAAACGACCATGTATAGTAAGGCTTTTTTTTCCGACAAAAAAACGACCATGTATAGTAAGGCTTTTTTTTCTGACAAAAAAACGACCATGTATAGTAAGGCTTTTTTTTTCGACATAAAAACGACCATGTATAGTAAGGCTTTTTTTTCCTGACAAAAAAAACGACCATGTATAGTAAGGCTTTTTTTTCTGACAGAAAAACGACCATGTATAGTAAGACTTTTTTTTCCGACAAAAAAACGACCATGTATAGTAAGGCTTTTTTTTCCGACAAAAAAAAGACCATGTATAGTAAGGCTTTTTTTTTCGACAAAAAAACGACCATGTATAGTAAGGCTTTTTTTTTCGACAAAAAAACGACCATGTATAGTAAGGCTTTTTTTTCCGACAAAAAAAAGACCATGTATAGTAAGGCTTTTTTTTCCGACAAAAAAACGACCATGTATAGTAAGGCTTTTTTTTTCCGACAAAAAAACGACCATGTATAGTAAGGCTTTTTTTTCCGACAAAAAAACGACCATGTATAGTAAGGCTTTTTTTTCCGACAAAAAAAACGACCATGTATAGTAAGGCTTTTTTTTCCGACAAAAAAACGACCATGTATAGTAAGGCTTTTTTTTCTGACAAAAAAACGACCATGTATAGTAAGACTTTTTTTCCCGACAAAAAAACGACCATGTATAGTAAGGCTTTTTTTTCCGACAAAAAAACGACCATGTATAGTAAGGCCTTTTTTTCCGACAAAAAAACGACCATGTATAGTAAGGCTTTTTTTTTCGACATAAAAACGACCATGTATAGGAAGGCTTTTTTTTCCGACAAAAAAAACGACCATGTATAGTAAGGCTTTTTTTTCTGACAGAAAAACGACCATGTATAGTAAGACTTTTTTTTCCGACAAAAAAATGACCATGTATAGTAAGGCTTTTTTTTCTGACAAAAAAACGACCATGTATAGTAAGGCTTTTTTTTCCGACAAAAAAACGACCATGTATAGTAAGGCTTTTTTTTCCGTCAAAAAAACGACCATGTATAGTAAGGCTTTTTTTTTTGACAAAAAAAACGACCATGTATAGTAAGGCTTTTTTTTCCCGACATAAAAACGACCATGTATAGTAAGGCTTTTTTTTCCCGACATAAAAACGACCATGTATAGTAAGGCTTTTTTTTCCGACAAAAAAACGACCATGTATAGTAAGGCTTTTTTTTCCGACATAAAAACGACCATGTATAGTAAGGCTTTTTTTTCTGACAAAAAAACGACCATGTATAGTAAGGCTTTTTTTTTTCCGACAAAAAAACGACCATGTATAGTAAGGCTTTTTTTTCTGACAAAAAAAACGACCATGTATAGTAAGGCTTTTTTTTCCGTCAAAAAAACGACCATGTATAGTAAGGCTTTTTTTTCTGACAAAAAAACGACCATGTATAGTAAGGCTTTTTTTTCCGACAAAAAAACGACCATGTATAGTAAGGCTTTCTTTTCTGACAAAAAAAACGACCATGTATAGTAAGGCTTTTTTTTCCGACAAAAAAACGACCATGTATAGTAAGGCTTTTTTTTTCGACATAAAAACGACCATGTATAGTAAGGCTTTTTTTTCCGACAAAAAAACGACCATGTATAGTAAGGCTTTTTTTTCCGACAAAAAAACGACCATGTATAGTAAGGCTTTTTTTTCCGACAAAAAAACGACCATGTATAGTAAGGCTTTTTTTTCCGACAAAAAAACGACCATGTATAGTAAGGCTTTTTTTTCCGACAAAAAAAACGACCATGTATAGTAAGGCTTTTTTTTTCGACAAAAAAACGACCATGTATAGTAAGGCTTTTTTTTCCGACAAAAAAACGACCATGTATAGTAAGGCTTTTTTTTCTGATAAAAAAACGACCATGTATAGTAAGGCTTTTTTTTTCCGACAAAAAAACGACCATGTATAGTAAGGCTTTTTTTTCCGACAAAAAAACGACCATGTATTGTAAGGCTTTTTTTTTCGACAAAAAAACGACCATGTATAGTAAGGCTTTTTTTTTCGCCAAAAAAAACGACCATGTATAGTAAGGCTTTTTTTTCCGAAAAAAAAACGACCATGTATAGTAAGGCTTTTTTTTCCGACAAAAAAACGACCATGTATAGTAAGGCTTTTTTTTCCGACAAAAAAACGACCATGTATAGTAAGGCTTTTTTTTCCCAATAAAAAATGACCATGTATAGTAAGGCTTTTTTTTCCGACAAAAAAACGACCATGTATAGTAAGGCTTTTTTTTCTGACAAAAAAACGACCATGTATAGTAAGGCTTTTTTTTTTTTGACATAAAAACGACCATGTATAGTAAGGCTTTTTTTTCCGACAAAAAAACGACCATGTATAGTAAGGCTTTTTTTTTCTGACAAAAAAACGACCATGTATAGTAAGGCTTTTTTTTTCTGACAAAAAAACGACCATGTATAGTAAGGCTTTTTTTTTCGACATAAAAACGACCATGTATAGTAAGGCTTTTTTTTCCGACAAAAAAAACGACCATGTATAGTAAGGCTTTTTTTTCTGACAGAAAAACGACCATGTATAGTAAGACTTTTTTTTCCGACAAAAAAACGACCATGTATAGTAAGGCTTTTTTTTCTGACAAAAAAACGACCATGTATAGTAAGGCTTTTTTTTCCGACAAAAAAACGACCATGTATAGTAAGGCTTTTTTTTCCGTCAAAAAAACGACCATGTATAGTAAGGCTTTTTTTTTTGACAAAAAAAACGACCACGTATAGTAAGGCCTTTTTTTCCGACAAAAAAACGACCATGTATAGTAAGGCTTTTTTTCCCGACAAAAAAATGACCATGTATAGTAAGGCTTTTTTTTCCGACAAAAAAACGACCATGTATAGTAAGGCTTTTTTTTCCGACAAAAAAACGACCATGTATAGTAAGGCTTTTTTTTCCGACAAAAAAACGACCATGTATAGTAAGGCTTTTTTTTTCGACAAAAAAACGACCATGTATAGTAAGGCTTTTTTTTCCGACAAAAAAACGACCATGTATAGTAAGGCTTTTTTTTTCGCCAAAAAAAACGACCATGTATAGTAAGGCTTTTTTTTCCGACAAAAAAACGACCATGTATAGTAAGGCTTTTTTTTCCGACAAAAAAACGACCATGTATAGTAAGGCTTTTTTTTCTGACAAAAAAACGACCATGTATAGTAAGACTTTTTTTTCCGACAAAAAAACGACCATGTATAGTAAGGCTTTTTTTTTCGACAAAAAAACGACCATGTATAGTAAGGCTTTTTTTTCCGACAAAAAAACGACCATGTATAGTAAGGCTTTTTTTTTCGACAAAAAAACGACCATGTATAGTAAGGCTTTTTTTTCCGACAAAAAAACGACCATGTATAGTAAGGCTTTTTTTTTCGCCAAAAAAAACGACCATGTATAGTAAGGCTTTTTTTTCCGACAAAAAAACGACCATGTATAGTAAGGCTTTTTTTTCCGTCAAAAAAACGACCATGTATAGTAAGGCTTTTTTTTTTGACAAAAAAAACGACCACGTATAGTAAGGCCTTTTTTTCCGACAAAAAAACGACCATGTATAGTAAGGCTTTTTTTCCCGACAAAAAAATGACCATGTATAGTAAGGCTTTTTTTTCCGACAAAAAAACGACCATGTATAGTAAGGCTTTTTTTTCCGACAAAAAAACGACCATGTATAGTAAGGCTTTTTTTTCCGACAAAAAAACGACCATGTATAGTAAGGCTTTTTTTTTCGACAAAAAAACGACCATGTATAGTAAGGCTTTTTTTTCCGACAAAAAAACGACCATGTATAGTAAGGCTTTTTTTTTCGCCAAAAAAAACGACCATGTATAGTAAGGCTTTTTTTTCCGACAAAAAAACGACCATGTATAGTAAGGCTTTTTTTTCCGACAAAAAAACGACCATGTATAGTAAGGCTTTTTTTTCTGACAAAAAAACGACCATGTATAGTAAGACTTTTTTTTCCGACAAAAAAAACGACCATGTATAGTAAGGCTTTTTTCCCGACAAAAAAACGACCATGTATAGTAAGGCTTTTTTTTCCGACAAAAAAACGACCATGTATAGTAAGACTTTTTTTTCCGACAAAAAAAACGACCATGTATAGTAAGGCTTTTTTTTCCGACAAAAAAACGACCATGTATAGTAAGGCTTTTTTTTACGACAAAAAAACGACCATGTATAGTAAGGCTTTTTTTTTCGACAAAAAAACGACCATGTATAGTAAGGCTTTTTTTTCCGACAAAAAAACGACCATGTATAGTAAGGCTTTTTTCCCGACAAAAAAACGACCATGTATAGTAAGGCTTTTTTTTCCGACAAAAAAACGACCATGTATAGTAAGACTTTTTTTTCCGACAAAAAAACGACCATGTATAGTAAGGCTTTTTTTTCCGACAAAAAAACGACCATGTATAGTAAGGCTTTTTTTTCCGACAAAAAAACGACCATGTATAGTAAGGCTTTTTTTTTCGACAAAAAAACGACCATGTATAGTAAGGCTTTTTTTTCCGACAAAAAAACGACCATGTATAGTAAGGCTTTTTTTTCTGATAAAAAAACGACCATGTATAGTAAGGCTTTTTTTTTCCGACAAAAAAACGACCATGTATTGTAAGGCTTTTTTTTTCGACAAAAAAACGACCATGTATAGTAAGGCTTTTTTTTTCGCCAAAAAAACGACCATGTATAGTAAGGCTTTTTTTTCCGACAAAAAAACGACCATGTATAGTAAGGATTTTTTTTCCGACAAAAAAACGACCATGTATAGTAAGGCTTTTTTTTCCGACAAAAAAACGACCATGTATAGTAAGGCTTTTTTTTCCCAATAAAAAATGACCATGTATAGTAAGGCTTTTTTTTCCGACAAAAAAACGACCATGTATAGTAAGGCTTTTTTTTCTGACAAAAAAACGACCATGTATAGTAAGGCTTTTTTTTTTTTTGACATAAAAACGACCATGTATAGTAAGGCTTTTTTTTCCGACAAAAAAACGACCATGTATAGTAAGGCTTTTTTTTTCTGACAAAAAAACGACCATGTATAGTAAGGCTTTTTTTTTCTGACAAAAAAACGACCATGTATAGTAAGGCTTTTTTTTTCGACATAAAAACGACCATGTATAGTAAGGCTTTTTTTTTCCCGACAAAAAAAACGACCATGTATAGTAAGGCTTTTTTTTCTGACAGAAAAACGACCATGTATAGTAAGACTTTTTTTTCCGACAAAAAAACGACCATGTATAGTAAGGCTTTTTTTTCCGACAAAAAAACGACCATGTATAGTAAGACTTTTTTTTCCCGACAAAAAAACGACCATGTATAGTAAGGCTTTTTTTTCCGTCAAAAAAACGACCATGTATAGTAAGGCTTTTTTTTCCGACAAAAAAACGACCATGTATAGTAAGGCTTTTTTTTCCGACAAAAAAACGACCATGTATAGTAAGGCTTTTTTTTCCGACAAAAAAACGACCATGTATAGTAAGGCTTTTTTTTCCGACAAAAAAACGACCATGTATAGTAAGGCTTTTTTTTTTTTGACATAAAAACGACCATGTATAGTAAGGCTTTTTTTTCCGACAAAAAAACGACCATGTATAGTAAGGCTTTTTTTTCCGACAAAAAAACGACCATGTATAGTAAGGCTTTTTTTTCTGACAAAAAAACGACCATGTATAGTAAGGCTTTTTTTTTCGACATAAAAACGACCATGTATAGTAAGGCTTTTTTTTCCTGACAAAAAAAACGACCATGTATAGTAAGGCTTTTTTTTCTGACAGAAAAACGACCATGTATAGTAAGACTTTTTTTTCCGACAAAAAAACGACCATGTATAGTAAGGCTTTTTTTTCCGACAAAAAAAAGACCATGTATAGTAAGGCTTTTTTTTTCGACAAAAAAACGACCATGTATAGTAAGGCTTTTTTTTCCGACAAAAAAACGACCATGTATAGTAAGGCTTTTTTTTCCGACAAAAAAACGACCATGTATAGTAAGGCTTTTTTTTCCGACAAAAAAAACGACCATGTATAGTAAGGCTTTTTTTTCCGACAAAAAAACGACCATGTATAGTAAGACTTTTTTTTCCGACAAAAAAACGACCATGTATAGTAAGACTTTTTTTCCCGACAAAAAAACGACCATGTATAGTAAGGCTTTTTTTTCCGACAAAAAAACGACCATGTATAGTAAGGCTTTTTTTTCTGACAAAAAAACGACCATGTATAGTAAGACTTTTTTTCCCGACAAAAAAACGACCATGTATAGTAAGGCTTTTTTTTCCAACAAAAAAACGACCATGTATAGTAAGGCTTTTTTTTCTGACAAAAAAACGACCATGTATAGTAAGGCTTTTTTTTCCGACAAAAAAACGACCATGTATAGTAAGGCTTTTTTTTCCGACAAAAAAACGACCATGTATAGTAAGGCTTTTTTTTCCGACAAAAAAACGACCATGTATAGTAAGGCTTTTTTTTCCGACAAAAAAACGACCATGTATAGTAAGGCTTTTTTTTCCGACAAAAAAACGACCATGTATAGTAAGACTTTTTTTTCCGACAAAAAAACGACCATGTATAGTAAGGCTTTTTTTTCCGACAAAAAAACGACCATGTATAGTAAGGCTTTTTTTTCCGACAAAAAAACGACCATGTATAGTAAGGCTTTTTTTTCCGACAAAAAAACGACCATGTATAGTAAGGCTTTTTTTTCCGACAAAAAAACGACCATGTATAGTAAGGCTTTTTTTTCCGACAAAAAAACGACCATGTATAGTAAGGCTTTTTTTTTCGACATAAAAACGACCATGTATAGTAAGGCTTTTTTTTCCTGACAAAAAAAACGACCATGTATAGTAAGGCTTTTTTTTCTGACAGAAAAACGACCATGTATAGTAAGACTTTTTTTTCCGACAAAAAAACGACCATGTATAGTAAGGCTTTTTTTTCCGACAAAAAAAAGACCATGTATAGTAAGGCTTTTTTTTTCGACAAAAAAACGACCATGTATAGTAAGGCTTTTTTTTTCGACAAAAAAACGACCATGTATAGTAAGGCTTTTTTTTCCGACAAAAAAAAGACCATGTATAGTAAGGCTTTTTTTTCCGACAAAAAAACGACCATGTATAGTAAGGCTTTTTTTTTCCGACAAAAAAACGACCATGTATAGTAAGGCTTTTTTTTCCGACAAAAAAACGACCATGTATAGTAAGGCTTTTTTTTCCGACAAAAAAAACGACCATGTATAGTAAGGCTTTTTTTTCCGACAAAAAAACGACCATGTATAGTAAGGCTTTTTTTTCTGACAAAAAAACGACCATGTATAGTAAGACTTTTTTTCCCGACAAAAAAACGACCATGTATAGTAAGGCTTTTTTTTCCGACAAAAAAACGACCATGTATAGTAAGGCCTTTTTTTCCGACAAAAAAACGACCATGTATAGTAAGGCTTTTTTTTTCGACATAAAAACGACCATGTATAGTAAGGCTTTTTTTTCCGACAAAAAAAACGACCATGTATAGTAAGGCTTTTTTTTCTGACAGAAAAACGACCATGTATAGTAAGACTTTTTTTTCCGACAAAAAAACGACCATGTATAGTAAGGCTTTTTTTTCCGACAAAAAAACGACCATGTATAGTAAGGCTTTTTTTTCCGACAAAAAAACGACCATGTATAGTAAGGCTTTTTTTTCCGACAAAAAAACGACCATGTATAGTAAGACTTTTTTTTCCGACAAAAAAACGACCATGTATAGTAAGGCTTTTTTTTCTGACAAAAAAAACGACCATGTATAGTAAGGCTTTTTTTTCCGACAAAAAAACGACCATGTATAGTAAGGCTTTTTTTTCCGACAAAAAAACGACCATGTATAGTAAGGCTTTTTTTTCCGACAAAAAAACGACCATGTATAGTAAGGCTTTTTTTTCCGACAAAAAAACGACCATGTATAGTAAGGCTTTTTTTTCCGACGTAAAAACGACCATGTATATAGTAAGGCTTTTTTTTCCGACAAAAAAACGACCATGTATAGTAAGGCTTTTTTTTCCGACGTAAAAACGACCATGTATAGTAAGGCTTTTTTTTCCGACAAAAAAACGACCATGTATAGTAAGGCTTTTTTTTCCGACAAAAAAACGACCATGTATAGTAAGGCTTTTTTTTTCCGACATAAAAACGAACATGTATAGTAAGGCTTTATTTTCCGACAAAAAAACCGGCCATGTATAGTAAGGCTTTTTTTTCCGACAAAAAAACGACCATGTATAGTAAGGCTTCTTTTTCCGATAAAAAACGACCATGTATAGTAAGGCTTTTTTTTTCCGACAAAAAAACGACCATGTATAGTAAGGCTTTTTTTTCCGACGTAAAAACGACCATGTATAGTAAGGCTTTTTTTTCCGACAAAAAAACGACCATGTATAGTAAGGCTTTTTTTTCCGACGTAAAAACGACCATGTATAGTAAGGCTTTTTTTTTCGACATAAAAACGACCATGTATAGTAAGGCTTTTTTTTCCGACAAAAAAACGACCATGTATAGTAAGGCTTTTTTTTCTGACAAAAAAACAACCATGTATAGTAAGGCTTTTTTTCCGACAAAAAAACGACCATGTATAGTAAGGCTTTTTTTTCTGACAAAAAAAACGACCATGTATAGTAAGGCTTTTTTTTCCGACAAAAAAACGACCATGTATAGTAAGGCTTTTTTTTCCGACAAAAAAACGACCATGTATAGTAAGGCTTTTTTTTTCGACATAAAAACGACCATGTATAGTAAGGCTTTTTTTTCCGACAAAAAAACGACCATGTATAGTAAGGCTTTTTTTTCCGACAAAAAAACGACCATGTATAGTAAGGCTTTTTTTTTCGACAAAAAAACGACCATGAATAGTAAGGCTTTTTTTTCCGACAAAAAAACGACCATGTATAGTAAGGCTTTTTTTTCCGACATAAAAACGACCATGTATAGTAAGGCTTTTTTTTCCCGACATAAAAACGACCATGTATAGTAAGGCTTTTTTTTCCAACAAAAAAACGACCATGTATAGTAAGGCTTTTTTTTCCGACATAAAAACGACCATGTATAGTAAGGCTTTTTTTTCTGACAAAAAAACAACCATGTATAGTAAGGCTTTTTTTCCGACAAAAAAACGACCATGTATAGTAAGGCTTTTTTTTCTGACAAAAAAAACGACCATGTATAGTAAGGCTTTTTTTTCCGACAAAAAAACGACCATGTATAGTAAGGCTTTTTTTTCCGACAAAAAAACGACCATGTATAGTAAGGCTTTTTTTTTCGACAAAAAAACGACCATGTATAGTAAGGCTTTTTTTTCCGACATAAAAACGACCATGTATAGTAAGGCTTTTTTTTCCGTCAAAAAAACGAGCATGTATAGTAAGGCTTTTTTTTCTGACAAAAAAACGACCATGTATAGTAAGGCTTTTTTTTCCGACAAAAAAACGACCATGTATAGTAAGGCTTTTTTTTCTGACAAAAAAAACGACCATGTATAGTAAGGCTTTTTTTTCCGACAAAAAAACGACCATGTATAGTAAGGCTTTTTTTTCCGACAAAAAAACGACCATGTATAGTAAGGCTTTTTTTTCCGACAAAAAAACGACCATGTATAGTAAGGCTTTTTTTTCCGACAAAAAAACGACCATGTATAGTAAGGCTTTTTTTTCCGACAAAAAAACGACCATGTATAGTAAGGCTTTTTTTTCCGACAAAAAAACGACCATGTATAGTAAGGCTTTTTTTTCCGACAAAAAAACGACCATGTATAGTAAGGCTTTTTTTTCCGACAAAAAACGACCATGTATAGTAAGGCTTTTTTTTCCGACAAAAAAACGACCATGTATAGTAAGGCTTTTTTTTCCGACAAAAAAACGACCATGTATAGTAAGGCTTTTTTTTCCGACAAAAAAACGACCATGTATAGTAAGGCTTTTTTTTCCGACAAAAAAACGACCATGTATAGTAAGGCTTTTTTTTCCGACGTAAAAACGACCATGTATATAGTAAGGCTTTTTTTTCCGACAAAAAAACGACCATGTATAGTAAGGCTTTTTTTTCCGACGTAAAAACGACCATGTATAGTAAGGCTTTTTTTTCCGACAAAAAAACGACCATGTATAGTAAGGCTTTTTTTTCCGACAAAAAAACGACCATGTATAGTAAGGCTTTTTTTTCCGACAAAAAAACGACCATGTATAGTAAGGCTTTTTTTTACGACATAAAAACGAACATGTATAGTAAGGCTTTTTTTTCCGACAAAAAAACCGACCATGTATAGTAAGGCTTTTTTTTCCGACAAAAAAACGACCATGTATAGTAAGGCTTCTTTTTCCGATAAAAAACGACCATGTATAGTAAGGCTTTTTTTTTCCGACAAAAAAACGACCATGTATAGTAAGGCTTTTTTTTCCGACGTAAAAACGACCATGTATAGTAAGGCTTTTTTTTCCGACAAAAAAACGACCATGTATAGTAAGACTTTTTTTTCCGACAAAAAAACGACCATGTATAGTAAGGCTTTTTTTTCCGACGTAAAAACGACCATGTATATAGTAAGGCTTTTTTTTCCGACAAAAAAACGACCATGTATAGTAAGGCTTTTTTTTCCGACGTAAAAACGACCATGTATAGTAAGGCTTTTTTTTCCGACAAAAAAACGACCATGTATAGTAAGGCTTTTTTTTCCGACAAAAAAACGACCATGTATAGTAAGGCTTTTTTTTCCGACAAAAAAACGACCATGTATAGTAAGGCTTTTTTTTACGACATAAAAACGAACATGTATAGTAAGGCTTTTTTTTCCGACAAAAAAACCGACCATGTATAGTAAGGCTTTTTTTTCCGACAAAAAAACGACCATGTATAGTAAGGCTTCTTTTTCCGATAAAAAACGACCATGTATAGTAAGGCTTTTTTTTTCCGACAAAAAAACGACCATGTATAGTAAGGCTTTTTTTTCCGACGTAAAAACAACCATGTATAGTAAGGCTTTTTTTTCCGACAAAAAAACGACCATGTATAGTAAGGCTTTTTTTTCCGACAAAAAACGACCATGTATAGTAAGGCTTTTTTTTCCGACAAAAAAACGACCATGTATAGTAAGGCTTTTTTTTCCGACAAAAAAACGACCATGTATAGTAAGGCTTTTTTTTCCGACGTAAAAACGACCATGTATAGTAAGGCTTTTTTTTCCGTAAAAAAAAACGACCATGTATAGTAAGGCTTTTTTTTCCGACATAAAAACGACCATGTATAGTAAGGCTTTTTTTTCCGTCAAAAAAACGACCATGTATAGTAAGGCTTTTTTTTCCGACAAAAAAACGACCATGTATAGTAAGGCTTTTTTTTCCGACAAAAAAAACGACCATGTATAGTAAGGCTTTTTTTTCCCGACATAAAAACGACCATGTATAGTAAGGCTTTTTTTTCCGACAAAAAAACGACCATGTATAGTAAGGCTTTTTTTTTCCGACATAAAAACGACCATGTATAGTAAGGCTTTTTTTTCTGACAAAAAAACAACCATGTATAGTAAGGCTTTTTTTCCGACAAAAAAACGACCATGTATAGTAAGGCTTTTTTTTCCGACAAAAAAACAACCATGTATAGTAAGGCTTTTTTTCCGACAAAAAAACGACCATGTATAGTAAGGCTTTTTTTTCTGACAAAAAAAACGACCATGTATAGTAAGGCTTTTTTTTCCGACAAAAAAACGACCATGTATAGTAAGGCTTTTTTTTCCGACAAAAAAACGACCATGTATAGTAAGGCTTTTTTTTTCGACATAAAAACGACCATGTGTAGTAAGGCTTTTTTTTCCGACATAAAAACGACCATGTATAGTAAGGCTTTTTTTTCTGACAAAAAAACGACCATGTATAGTAAGGCTTTTTTTTCCGACATAAAAACGACCATGTATAGTAAGGCTTTTTTTTCTGACAAAAAAACAACCATGTATAGTAAGGCTTTTTTTTCCGACATAAAAACGACCATGTATAGTAAGGCTTTTTTTTCTGACAAAAAAACAACCATGTATAGTAAGGCTTTTTTTCCGACAAAAAAACGACCATGTATAGTAAGGCTTTTTTTTCTGACAAAAAAAACGACCATGTATAGTAAGGCTTTTTTTTCCGACAAAAAAACGACCATGTATAGTAAGGCTTTTTTTTCCGACAAAAAAACGACCATGTATAGTAAGGCTTTTTTTTTCGACATAAAAACGACCATGTATAGTAAGGCTTTTTTTTCCGACAAAAAAACGACCATGTATAGTAAGGCTTTTTTTTCCGACAAAAAAACGACCATGTATAGTAAGGCTTTTTTTTTTCGACAAAAAAACGACCATGTATAGTAAGGCTTTTTTTTCCGACAAAAAAACGACCATGTATAGTAAGGCTTTTTTTTCCGACATAAAAACGACCATGTATAGTAAGGCTTTTTTTTCCCGACATAAAAACGACCATGTATAGTAAGGCTTTTTTTTCCGACAAAAAAACGACCATGTATAGTAAGGCTTTTTTTTCCGACATAAAAACGACCATGTATAGTAAGGCTTTTTTTTCTGACAAAAAAACAACCATGTATAGTAAGGCTTTTTTTCCGACAAAAAAACGACCATGTATAGTAAGGCTTTTTTTTCTGACAAAAAAAACGACCATGTATAGTAAGGCTTTTTTTTCCGACAAAAAAACGACCATGTATAGTAAGGCTTTTTTTTCCGACAAAAAAACGACCATGTATAGTAAGGCTTTTTTTTTCGACATAAAAACGACCATGTATAGTAAGGCTTTTTTTTCCGACAAAAAAACGACCATGTATAGTAAGGCTTTTTTTTCCGACAAAAAAACGACCATGTATAGTAAGGCTTTTTTTTTCGACAAAAAAACGACCATGTATAGTAAGGCTTTTTTTTCCGACAAAAAAACGACCATGTATAGTAAGGCTTTTTTTTCCGACATAAAAACGACCATGTATAGTAAGGCTTTTTTTTCCGTCAAAAAAACGAGCATGTATAGTAAGGCTTTTTTTTCTGACAAAAAAACGACCATGTATAGTAAGGCTTTTTTTTCCGACAAAAAAACGACCATGTATAGTAAGGCTTTTTTTTTCTGACAAAAAAAACGACCATGTATAGTAAGGCTTTTTTTTACGACAAAGAAACGACCATGTATAGTAAGGCTTTTTTTTCCGACAAAAAAACGACCATGTATAGTAAGGCTTTTTTTTCCGACAAAAAAACGACCATGTATAGTAAGGCTTTTTTTTTTTTTTTTTTTTTTTTTTTTTTTTTTTTTTTTAAATTCCTAGTCATACTTACTAAACTCATTGCTCTTCTTTCCAGTAAACTGACTAACAGCCCCGTGGTCTAGTGGTAGAGTGGCTACACTCTGACGCTGAGGTTGTGGGTTCGATCCCAGGCTGAGTCAAACCAAACGACCATGTATAGTAAGGCTTTTTTTTCCCGACATAAAAACGACCATGTATAGTAAGGCTTTTTTTTCCCGACATAAAAACGACCATGTATAGTAAGGCTTTTTTTTCCGACAAAAAAACGACCATGTATAGTAAGGCTTTTTTTTCCGACATAAAAACGACCATGTATAGTAAGGCTTTTTTTCTGACAAAAAAACGACCATGTATAGTAAGGCTTTTTTTTCCGACAAAAAAACGACCATGTATAGTAAGGCTTTTTTTTCTGACAAAAAAAACGACCATGTATAGTAAGGCTTTTTTTTCCGACAAAAAAACGACCATGTATAGTAAGGCTTTTTTTTCTGACAAAAAAAACGACCATGTATAGTAAGGCTTTTTTTTCCGACAAAAAAACGACCATGTATAGTAAGGCTTTTTTTTCCGACAAAAAAACGACCATGTATAGTAAGGCTTTTTTTTCCGACAAAAAAACGACCATGTATAGTAAGGCTTTTTTTTCCGACGTAAAAACGACCATGTATAGTAAGGCTTTTTTTTCCGTCAAAAAAACGACCATGTATAGTAAGGCTTTTTTTTCCGACATAAAAACGACCATGTATAGTAAGGCTTTTTTTTCCGTCAAAAAAAACGACCATGTATAGTAAGGCTTTTTTTTCTGACAAAAAAACGACCATGTATAGTAAGGCTTTTTTTTCCGACAAAAAAACGACCATGTATAGTAAGGCTTTTTTTTCTGACAAAAAAAACGACCATGTATAGTAAGGCTTTTTTTGCCGACAAAAAAACGACCATGTATAGTAAGGCTTTTTTTTCCGACAAAAAAACGACCATGTATAGTAAGGCTTTTTTTTCCGACAAAAAAACGACCATGTATAGTAAGGCTTTTTTTTCCGACAAAAAAACGACCATGTATAGTAAGGCTTTTTTTTCCGACGTAAAAACGACCATGTATATAGTAAGGCTTTTTTTTCCGACAAAAAAACGACCATGTATAGTAAGGCTTTTTTTTCCGACGTAAAAACGACCATGTATAGTAAGGCTTTTTTTTCCGACAAAAAAACGACCATGTATAGTAAGGCTTCTTTTTCCGACAAAAAAACGACCATGTATAGTAAGGCTTTTCTTTCCGACAAAAAAACGACCATGTATAGTAAGGCTTTTTTTTCCGACAAAAAAACGACCATGTATAGTAAGGCTTTTTTTTCCGACAAATAAACGACCATGTATAGTAAGGCTTTTTTTTCCGACGTAAAAACGACCATGTATAGTAAGGCTTTTTTTTCCGACAAAAAAACGACCATGTATAGTAAGGCTTTTTTTTCCGACAAAAAAACGACCATGTATAGTAAGGCTTTTTTTTCCGTCAAAAAAACGACCATGTATAGTAAGGCTTTTTTTTCTGACAAAAAAACGACCATGTATAGTAAGGCTTTTTTTTCCGACAAAAAAACGACCATGTATAGTAAGGCTTTTTTTTCCGACAAAAAAACGACCATGTATAGTAAGGCTTTTTTTTCCGACAAAAAAACGACCATGTATAGTAAGGCTTTTTTTTCCGACAAAAAAACGACCATGTATAGTAAGGCTTTTTTTTCCGACAAAAAAACGACCATGTATAGTAAGGCATTTTTTTTCGACATAAAAACGACCATGTATAGTAAGGCTTTTTTTTCCGACAAAAAAACGACCATGTATAGTAAGGCTTTTTTTTCCGTCAAAAAAACGACCATGTATAGTAAGGCTTTTTTTTCCTACATAAAAACGACCATGTATAGTAAGGCTTTTTTTTCCATCAAAAAAAACGACCATGTATAGTAAGGCTTTTTTTTCTGACAAAAAAACGACCATGTATAGTAAGGCTTTTTTTTCCGACAAAAAAACGACCATGTATAGTAAGGCTTTTTTTTCTGACAAAAAAAACGACCATGTATAGTAAGGCTTTTTTTTCCGACAAAAAAACGACCATGTATAGTAAGGCTTTTTTTTCCGACAAAAAAACGACCATGTATAGTAAGGCTTTTTTTTCCGACAAAAAAACGACCATGTATAGTAAGGCTTTTTTTTCTGACAAAAAAACGACCATGTATAGTAAGGCTTTTTTTTCCGACAAAAAAACGACCATGTATAGTAAGGCTTTTTTTTCTGACAAAAAAAACGACCATGTATAGTAAGGCTTTTTTTGCCGACAAAAAAACGACCATGTATAGTAAGGCTTTTTTTTCCGACAAAAAAACGACCATGTATAGTAAGGCTTTTTTTTCCGACAAAAAAACGACCATGTATAGTAAGGCTTTTTTTTTCGACATAAAAACGACCATGTATAGTAAGGCTTTTTTTTCCGACAAAAAAACGACCATGTATAGTAAGGCTTTTTTTTCCGACAAAAAAACGACCATGTATAGTAAGGCTTTTTTTTTCGACAAAAAAACGACCATGTATAGTAAGGCTTTTTTTTCCGACAAAAAAACGACCATGTATAGTAAGGCTTTTTTTTCCGACATAAAAACGACCATGTATAGTAAGGCTTTTTTTTCCGTCAAAAAAACGAGCATGTATAGTAAGGCTTTTTTTTCTGACAAAAAAACGACCATGTATAGTAAGGCTTTTTTTTCCGACAAAAAAACGACCATGTATAGTAAGGCTTTTTTTTCTGACAAAAAAAACGACCATGTATAGTAAGGCTTTTTTTTACGACAAAAAAACGACCATGTATAGTAAGGCTTTTTTTTCCGACAAAAAAACGACCATGTATAGTAAGGCTTTTTTTTCCGACAAAAAAACGACCATGTATAGTAAGGCTTTTATTTTATTTTTATTTTTTTTTTTTTATTTTTTTTTTTTTTTAAATTCCTAGTCATACTTACTAAACTCATTGCTCTTCTTTCCAGTAAACTGACTAACAGCCCCGTGGTCTAGTGGTAGAGTGGCTACACTCTGACGCTGAGGTTGTGGGTTCGATCCCAGGCTGAGTCAAACCAAACGACCATGTATAGTAAGGCTTTTTTTTCCCGACATAAAAACGACCATGTATAGTAAGGCTTTTTTTTCCCGACATAAAAACGACCATGTATAGTAAGGCTTTTTTTTCCGACAAAAAAACGACCATGTATAGTAAGGCTTTTTTTTCCGACATAAAAACGACCATGTATAGTAAGGCTTTTTTTCTGACAAAAAAACGACCATGTATAGTAAGGCTTTTTTTTCCGACAAAAAAACGACCATGTATAGTAAGGCTTTTTTTTCTGACAAAAAAAACGACCATGTATAGTAAGGCTTTTTTTTCCGACAAAAAAACGACCATGTATAGTAAGGCTTTTTTTTCCGACAAAAAAACGACCATGTATAGTAAGGCTTTTTTTTCCGACAAAAAAACGACCATGTATAGTAAGGCTTTTTTTTCCGACGTAAAAACGACCATGTATAGTAAGGCTTTTTTTTCCGTCAAAAAAACGACCATGTATAGTAAGGCTTTTTTTTCCGACATAAAAACGACCATGTATAGTAAGGCTTTTTTTTCCGTCAAAAAAAACGACCATGTATAGTAAGGCTTTTTTTTTCGACAAAAAAACGACCATGTATAGTAAGGCTTTTTTTTCCGACAAAAAAACGACCATGTATAGTAAGGCTTTTTTTTCCGACATAAAAACGACCATGTATAGTAAGGCTTTTTTTTCCGTCAAAAAAACGAGCATGTATAGTAAGGCTTTTTTTTCTGACAAAAAAAACGACCATGTATAGTAAGGCTTTTTTTTACGACAAAAAAACGACCATGTATAGTAAGGCTTTTTTTTCCGACAAAAAAACGACCATGTATAGTAAGGCTTTTTTTTCCGACAAAAAAACGACCATGTATAGTAAGGCTTTTTTTTTTTTTTTTTTTTTTTTTTTTTTTTTTTTTTTTTTTTTTTAAATTCCTAGTCATACTTACTAAACTCATTGCTCTTCTTTCCAGTAAACTGACTAACAGCCCCGTGGTCTAGTGGTAGAGTGGCTACACTCTGACGCTGAGGTTGTGGGTTCGATCCCAGGCTGAGTCAAACCAAACGACCATGTATAGTAAGGCTTTTTTTTCCCGACATAAAAACGACCATGTATAGTAAGGCTTTTTTTTCCCGACATAAAAACGACCATGTATAGTAAGGCTTTTTTTTCCGACAAAAAAACGACCATGTATAGTAAGGCTTTTTTTTCCGACATAAAAACGACCATGTATAGTAAGGCTTTTTTTCTGACAAAAAAACGACCATGTATAGTAAGGCTTTTTTTTCCGACAAAAAAACGACCATGTATAGTAAGGCTTTTTTTTCTGACAAAAAAAACGACCATGTATAGTAAGGCTTTTTTTTCCGACAAAAAAACGACCATGTATAGTAAGGCTTTTTTTTCCGACAAAAAAACGACCATGTATAGTAAGGCTTTTTTTTCCGACGTAAAAACGACCATGTATAGTAAGGCTTTTTTTTCCGTCAAAAAAACGACCATGTATAGTAAGGCTTTTTTTTCCGACATAAAAACGACCATGTATAGTAAGGCTTTTTTTTCCGTCAAAAAAAACGACCATGTATAGTAAGGCTTTTTTTTCTGACAAAAAAACGACCATGTATAGTAAGGCTTTTTTTTCCGACAAAAAAACGACCATGTATAGTAAGGCTTTTTTTTCTGACAAAAAAAACGACCATGTATAGTAAGGCTTTTTTTGCCGACAAAAAAACGACCATGTATAGTAAGGCTTTTTTTTCCGACAAAAAAACGACCATGTATAGTAAGGCTTTTTTTTCCGACAAAAAAACGACCATGTATAGTAAGGCTTTTTTTTCCGACAAAAAAACGACCATGTATAGTAAGGCTTTTTTTTCCGACGTAAAAACGACCATGTATATAGTAAGGCTTTTTTTTCCGACAAAAAAACGACCATGTATAGTAAGGCTTTTTTTTCCGACGTAAAAACGACCATGTATAGTAAGGCTTTTTTTTCCGACAAAAAAACGACCATGTATAGTAAGGCTTTTTTTTCCGACAAAAAAACGACCATGTATAGTAAGGCTTTTTTTTCCGACAAAAAAACGACCATGTATAGTAAGGCTTTTTTTTTCGACATAAAAACGAACATGTATAGTAAGGCTTTTTTTTCCGACAAAAAAACCGACCATGTATAGTAAGGCTTTTTTTTCCGACAAAAAAACGACCATGTATAGTAAGGCTTTTTTTTTCGACATAAAAACGACCATGTATAGTAAGGCTTTTTTTTCCGACAAAAAAACGACCATGTATAGTAAGGCTTTTTTTTCCGACAAAAAAACGACCATGTATAGTAAGGCTTTTTTTTCCGACAAAAAAACGACCATGTATAGTAAGGCTTTTTTTTCTGACAAAAAAAACGACCATGTATAGTAAGGCTTTTTTTTCCGACAAAAAAACGACCATGTATAGTAAGGCTTTTTTTTCCGACAAAAAAACGACCATGTATAGTAAGGCTTTTTTTTCCGACAAAAAAACGACCATGTATAGTAAGGCTTTTTTTTCCGACAAAAAAACGACCATGTATAGTAAGGCTTTTTTTTTCGACATAAAAACGACCATGTATAGTAAGGCTTTTTTTTCCGACAAAAAAACGACCATGTATAGTAAGGCTTTTTTTTCCGTCAAAAAAACGACCATGTATAGTAAGGCTTTTTTTTCCTACATAAAAACGACCATGTATAGTAAGGCTTTTTTTTCCATCAAAAAAAACGACCATGTATAGTAAGGCTTTTTTTTCTGACAAAAAAACGACCATGTATAGTAAGGCTTTTTTTTCCGACAAAAAAACGACCATGTATAGTAAGGCTTTTTTTTCTGACAAAAAAAACGACCATGTATAGTAAGGCTTTTTTTTCCGACAAAAAAACGACCATGTATAGTAAGGCTTTTTTTTCCGACAAAAAAACGACCATGTATAGTAAGGCTTTTTTTTCCGACAAAAAAACGACCATGTATAGTAAGGCTTTTTTTTCTGACAAAAAAACGACCATGTATAGTAAGGCTTTTTTTTCCGACAAAAAAACGACCATGTATAGTAAGGCTTTTTTTTCTGACAAAAAAAACGACCATGTATAGTAAGGCTTTTTTTGCCGACAAAAAAACGACCATGTATAGTAAGGCTTTTTTTGCCGACAAAAAAACGACCATGTATAGTAAGGCTTTTTTTTCCGACAAAAAAACGACCATGTATAGTAAGGCTTTTTTTTTTTTTTTTTTTTTTTTAAAATTCCTAGTCATACTTACTAAACTCATTGCTCTTCTTTCCAGTAAACTGACTAACAGCCCCGTGGTCTAGTGGTAGAGTGGCTACACTCTGACGCTGAGGTTGTGGGTTCGATCCCAGGCTGAGTCAAACCAAACGACCATGTATAGTAAGGCTTTTTTTTCCCGACATAAAAACGACCATGTATAGTAAGGCTTTTTTTTCCCGACATAAAAACGACCATGTATAGTAAGGCTTTTTTTTCCGACAAAAAAACGACCATGTATAGTAAGGCTTTTTTTTCCGACAAAAAAACGACCATGTATAGTAAGGCTTTTTTTTCCGACCATAAAACGACCATGTATAGTAAGGCTTTTTTTTCCGACGTAAAAACGACCATGTATAGTAAGGCTTTTTTTTCCGTCCAAAAAACGACCATGTATAGTAAGGCTTTTTTTTCCGACATAAAAACGACCATGTATAGTAAGGCTTTTTTTTCCGTCAAAAAAACGACCATGTATAGTAAGGCTTTTTTTTCTGACAAAAAAACGACCATGAATAGTAAGGCTTTTTTTTCCGACAAAAAAACGACCATGTATAGTAAGGCTTTTTTTTCCCGACATAAAAACGACCATGTATAGTAAGGCTTTTTTTTCCGACAAAAAAACGACCATGTATAGTAAGGCTTTTTTTTCCGACATAAAAACGACCATGTATAGTAAGGCTTTTTTTTCCGACAAAAAAACGACCATGTATAGTAAGGCTTTTTTTTCTGACAAAAAAAACGACCATGTATAGTAAGGCTTTTTTTTCCGACAAAAAAACGACCATGTATAGTAAGGCTTTTTTTTCCGACAAAAAAACGACCATGTATAGTAAGGCTTTTTTTTCTGACAAAAAAAACGACCATGTATAGTAAGGCTTTTTTTTCCGACAAAAAAACGACCATGTATAGTAAGGCTTTTTTTTCAGACAAAAAAACGACCATGTATAGTAAGGCTTTTTTTTCCGACAAAAAAACGACCATGTATAGTAAGGCTTTTTTTTCCGACATAAAAACGACCATGTATAGTAAGGCTTTTTTTTTCCGTCAAAAAAACGACCATGTATAGTAAGGCTTTTTTTTCCGACAAAAAAACGACCATGTATAGTAAGGCTTTTTTTTCTGACAAAAAAACGACCATGTATAGTAAGGCTTTTTTTTCCGACAAAAAAACGACCATGTATAGTAAGGCTTTTTTTTCTGACAAAAAAAACGACCATGTATAGTAAGGCTTTTTTTTCCGACAAAAAAACGACCATGTATAGTAAGGCTTTTTTTTCTGACAAAAAAAACGACCATGTATAGTAAGGCTTTTTTTTCCGACATAAAAACGACCATGTATAGTAAGGCTTTTTTTTCCGTCAAAAAAACGACCATGTATAGTAAGGCTTTTTTTTCCGACAAAAAAACGACCATGTATAGTAAGGCTTTTTTTTCTGACAAAAAAAACGACCATGTATAGTAAGGCTTTTTTTTCCGACAAAAAAACGACCATGTATAGTAAGGCTTTTTTTTCTGACAAAAAAAAACGACCATGTATAGTAAGGCTTTTTTTTCAGACAAAAAAACGACCATGTATAGTAAGGCTTTTTTTTCCGACAAAAAAACGACCATGTATAGTAAGGCTTTTTTTTCCGACAAAAAAACGACCATGTATAGTAAGGCTTTTTTTTCCGACAAAAAAACGACCATGTATAGTAAGGCTTTTTTTTTCGACATAAAAACGACCATGTATAGTAAGGCTTTTTTTTCCGACAAAAAAACGACCATGTATAGTAAGGCTTTTTTTTTCGACATAAAAACGACCATGTATAGTAAGGCTTTTTTTCCGACAAAAAAACTGACCATGTATAGTAAGGCTTTTTTTTCCGACATAAAAACGACCGTGTATAGTAAGGCTTTTTTTTCCGTCAAAAAAACGACCATGTATAGTAAGGCTTTTTTTTCCGACAAAAAAACGACCATGTATAGTAAGGCTTTTTTTTCCGACGTAAAAACCATGTATAGTAAGGCTTTTTTTTCCGACAAAAAAACGACCATGTATAGTAAGGCTTTTTTTTCCGACATAAAAACGACCGTGTATAGTAAGGCTTTTTTTTCCGTCAAAAAAACGACCATGTATAGTAAGGCTTTTTTTTCTGACAAAAAAACGACCATGTATAGTAAGGCTTTTTTTTCCGACATAAAAACGACCGTGTATAGTAAGGCTTTTTTTTCCGTCAAAAAAACGACCATGTATAGTAAGGCTTTTTTTTCCGACAAAAAAACGACCATGTATAGTAAGGCTTTTTTTTCTGACAAAAAAAACGACCATGTATAGTAAGGCTTTTTTTTCCGACAAAAAAACGACCATGTATAGTAAGGCTTTTTTTTCCGACAAAAAAACGACCATGTATAGTAAGGCTTTTTTTTTCGACATAAAAACGACCATGTATAGTAAGGCTTTTTTTTCCGACAAAAAAACGACCATGTATAGTAAGGCTTTTTTTTCCGACAAAAAAACGACCATGTATAGTAAGGCTTTTTTTTTCGACAAAAAAACGACCATGTATAGTAAGGCTTTTTTTTCCGACAAAAAAACGACCATGTATAGTAAGGCTTTTTTTTCCGACATAAAAACGACCATGTATAGTAAGGCTTTTTTTTCTGACAAAAAAACGACCATGTATAGTAAGGCTTTTTTTTTCCGACAAAAAAACGACCATGTATAGTAAGGCTTTTTTTTCTGACAAAAAAAACGACCATGTATAGTAAGGCTTTTTTTTCCGACGTAAAAACGACCATGTATAGTAAGGCTTTTTTTTCTGACAAAAAAACGACCATGTACAGTAAGGCTTTTTTTTATTTTTTTATTTTTATTTTATTTTATTTTATTTTTTTTTTTTAAATTCCTAGTCATACTTACTAAACTCATTGCTCTTCTTTCCAGTAAACTGACTAACAGCCCCGTGGTCTAGTGGTAGAGTGGCTACACTCTGACGCTGAGGTTGTGGTTCGATCCCAGGCTGAGTCAAACCAAACGACCATGTATAGTAAGGCTTTTTTTTCCCGACATAAAAACGACCATGTATAGTAAGGCTTTTTTTTCCCGACATAAAAACGACCATGTATAGTAAGGCTTTTTTTTCCGACAAAAAAACGACCATGTATAGTAAGGCTTTTTTTTCCGACAAAAAAACGACCATGTATAGTAAGGCTTTTTTTTCCGACAAAAAAACGACCATGTATAGTAAGGCTTTTTTTTCCGACAAAAAAACGACCATGTATAGTAAGGCTTTTTTTTCCGACGTAAAAACGACCATGTATAGTAAGGCTTTTTTTTCCCGACATAAAAACGACCATGTATAGTAAGGCTTTTTTTTCCGACAAAAAAACGAGCATGTATAGTAAGGCTTTTTTTTCCGACAAAAAAACGACCATGTATAGTAAGGCTTTTTTTTACGACGTAAAAACGACCATGTATAGTAAGGCTTTTTTTTCCGACAAAAAAACGACCATGTATAGTAAGGCTTTTTTTTCCGACAAAAAAACGACCATGTATAGTAAGGCTTTTTTTTCCGACAAAAAAACGACCATGTATAGTAAGGCTTTTTTTTTCGACATAAAAACGACCATGTATAGTAAGGCTTTTTTTCCGACAAAAAAACCGACCATGTATAGTAAGGCTTTTTTTTTCGACATAAAAACGACCATGTATAGTAAGGCTTTTTTTCCGACAAAAAAACCGACCATGTATAGTAAGGCTTTTTTTCCGACAAAAAAACCGACCATGTATAGTAAGGCTTTTTTTTCTGACAAAAAAACGACCATGTATAGTAAGGCTTTTTTTTCCGACAAAAAAACGACCATGTATAGTAAGGCTTTTTTTTCCGACATAAAAACGACCATGTATAGTAAGGCTTTTTTTTCTGACAAAAAAACGACCATGTATAGTAAGGCTTTTTTTTCCGACAAAAAAACGACCATGTATAGTAAGGCTTTTTTTTCCGACAAAAAAACGACCATGTATAGTAAGGCTTTTTTTTCCGACGTAAAAACGACCATGTATAGTAAGGCTTTTTTTTCCGACAAAAAAACGACCATGTATAGTAAGGCTTTTTTTTCCGACAAAAAAACGACCATGTATAGTAAGGCTTTTTTTTCCGACAAAAAAACGACCATGTATAGTAAGGCTTTTTTTCCGACAAAAAAACGACCATGTATAGTAAGGCTTTTTTTTTCGACATAAAAACGACCATGTATAGTAAGGCTTTTTTTCCGACAAAAAAAACGACCATGTATAGTAAGGCTTTTTTTTCCGACAAAAAAACGACCATGTATAGTAAGGCTTTTTTTTCCGACATAAAAACGACCATGTATAGTAAGGCTTTTTTTCTGACAAAAAAACGACCATGTATAGTAAGGCTTTTTTTTCCGACAAAAAAACGACCATGTATAGTAAGGCTTTTTTTTCCGACAAAAAAACGACCATGTATAGTAAGGCTTTTTTTTCCGACGTAAAACCGACCATGTATAGTAAGGCTTTTTTTTCCGTCAAAAAAACGACCATGTATAGTAAGGCTTTTTTTTCCGACATAAAAACGACCATGTATAGTAAGGCTTTTTTTTCCGTCAAAAAAACGACCATGTATAGTAAGGCTTTTTTTTCTGACAAAAAAACGACCATGTATAGTAAGGCTTTTTTTTCCGACAAAAAAACGACCATGTATAGTAAGGCTTTTTTTTCTGACAAAAAAAACGACCATGTATAGTAAAGCTTTTTTTTCCGACAAAAAAACGACCATGTATAGTAAGGCTTTTTTTTCTGACAAAAAAAACGACCATGTATAGTAAGGCTTTTTTTTCCGACAAAAAAACGAGCATGTATAGTAAGGCTTTTTTTTCCGACAAAAAAACGACCATGTATAGTAAGGCTTTTTTTTACGACGTAAAAACGACCATGTATAGTAAGGCTTTTTTTTCCGACAAAAAAACGACCATGTATAGTAAGGCTTTTTTTTCCGACAAAAAAACGACCATGTATAGTAAGGCTTTTTTTTCCGACAAAAAAACGACCATGTATAGTAAGGCTTTTTTTTTCGACATAAAAACGACCATGTATAGTAAGGCTTTTTTTCCGACAAAAAAACCGACCATGTATAGTAAGGCTTTTTTTTCCGACATAAAAACGACCGTGTATAGTAAGGCTTTTTTTTCCGTCAAAAAAACGACCATGTATAGTAAGGCTTTTTTTTCTGACAAAAAAACGACCATGTATAGTAAGGCTTTTTTTTCCGACAAAAAAACGACCATGTATAGTAAGGCTTTTTTTTCCGACATAAAAACGACCATGTATAGTAAGGCTTTTTTTTCTGACAAAAAAACGACCATGTATAGTAAGGCTTTTTTTTCCGACAAAAAAACGACCATGTATAGTAAGGCTTTTTTTTCCGACAAAAAAACGACCATGTATAGTAAGGCTTTTTTTTCCGACGTAAAAACGACCATGTATAGTAAGGCTTTTTTTTCCGACAAAAAAACGACCATGTATAGTAAGGCTTTTTTTTCCGACAAAAAAACGACCATGTATAGTAAGGCTTTTTTTTCCGACAAAAAAACGACCATGTATAGTAAGGCTTTTTTTTCCGACAAAAAAACGACCATGTATAGTAAGGCTTTTTTTTTCGACATAAAAACGACCATGTATAGTAAGGCTTTTTTTCCGACAAAAAAAACGACCATGTATAGTAAGGCTTTTTTTTCCGACAAAAAAACGACCATGTATAGTAAGGCTTTTTTTTTCGACATAAAAACGACCATGTATAGTAAGGCTTTTTTTTCCGACAAAAAAACGACCATGTATAGTAAGGCTTTTTTTTCCGACATAAAAACGACCATGTATAGTAAGGCTTTTTTTTCTGTCAAAAAAACGACCATGTATAGTAAGGCTTTTTTTTCTGACAAAAAAACGACCATGTATAGTAAGGCTTTTTTTTCCGACAAAAAAACGACCATGTATAGTAAGGCTTTTTTTTCTGACAAAAAAAACGACCATGTATAGTAAGGCTTTTTTTTCCGACAAAAAAACGACCATGTATAGTAAGGCTTTTTTTTTCTGACAAAAAAAAACGACCATGTATAGTAAGGCTTTTTTTTTCGACAAAAAAACGACCATGTATAGTAAGGCTTTTTTTTCCGACAAAAAAACGACCATGTATAGTAAGGCTTTTTTTTCCGACATAAAAACGACCATGTATAGTAAGGCTTTTTTTTCCGACAAAAAAACGACCATGTATAGTAAGGCTTTTTTTTCCGACAAAAAAACGACCATGTATAGTAAGGCTTTTTTTTCCGACAAAAAAACGACCATGTATAGTAAGGCTTTTTTTTCCGACAAAAAAACGACCATGTATAGTAAGGCTTTTTTTTTCGACATAAAAACGACCATGTATAGTAAGGCTTTTTTTTCCGACAAAAAAACCGACCATGTATAGTAAGGCTTTTTTTTCCGACAAAAAAACGACCATGTACAGTAAGGCTTTTTTTTCCGACATAAAAACGACCATGTATAGTAAGGCTTTTTTTTCTGACAAAAAAACGACCATGTATAGTAAGGCTTTTTTTTCCGACAAAAAAACGACCATGTATAGTAAGGCTTTTTTTTCTGTAAAAAAAAACGACCATGTATAGTAAGGCTTTTTTTTCCGACAAAAAAACGACCATGTATAGTAAGGCTTTTTTTTCCGACAAAAAAACGACCATGTATAGTAAGGCTTTTTTTTTCGACATAAAAACGACCATGTATAGTAAGGCTTTTTTTTCCGACAAAAAAACGACCATGTATAGTAAGGCTTTTTTTTCCGACAAAAAAACGACCATGTATAGTAAGGCTTTTTTTTTCGACATAAAAACGACCATGTATAGTAAGGCTTTTTTTTCCGACAAAAAAACGACCATGTATAGTAAGGCTTTTTTTTCCGACATAAAAACGACCATGTATAGTAAGGCTTTTTTTTCCGACAAAAAAACGACCATGTATAGTAAGGCTTTTTTTTCCGACAAAAAAACGACCATGTATAGTAAGGCTTTTTTTTCCGACAAAAAAACGACCATGTATAGTAAGGCTTTTTTTTCCGACATAAAAACGACCATGTATAGTAAGGCTTTTTTTTCCGACAAAAAAACGACCATGTATAGTAAGGCTTTTTTTTTCCGACAAAAAAACGACCATGTATAGTAAGGCTTTTTTTTCCGACAAAAAAACGACCATGTATAGTAAGGCTTTTTTTTCCGACATAAAAACGACCATGTATAGTAAGGCTTTTTTTTCCGTCAAAAAACGACCATGTATAGTAAGGCTTTTTTTTCCGACATAAAAACGACCATGTATAGTAAGGCTTTTTTTTCCGTCAAAAAAACGACCATGTATAGTAAGGCTTTTTTTTCCGACAAAAAAACGACCATGTATAGTAAGGCTTTTTTTTCCGACAAAAAAACGACCATGTATAGTAAGGCTTTTTTTTTCTGACAAAAAAACGACCATGTATAGTAAGGCTTTTTTTTCCGACAAAAAAACGACCATGTATAGTAAGGCTTTTTTTTCCGACAAAAAAACGACCATGTATAGTAAGGCTTTTTTTTTCGACATAAAAACGACCATGTATAGTAAGGCTTTTTTTTTCCGAGAAAAAAAACGACCATGTATAGTAAGGCTTTTTTTTTCGACAAAAAAACGACCATGTATAGTAAGGCTTTTTTTTTCGACATAAAAACGACCATGTATAGTAAGGCTTTTTTTTCCGACAAAAAAACGACCATGTATAGTAAGGCTTTTTTTTCCGACAAAAAAACGACCATGTATAGTAAGGCTTTTTTTTCCGACAAAAAAACGACCATGTATAGTAAGGCTTTTTTTTCCGTCAAAAAACGACCATGTATAGTAAGGCTTTTTTTTCCGACATAAAAACGACCATGTATAGTAAGGCTTTTTTTTCCGTCAAAAAAACGACCATGTATAGTAAGGCTTTTTTTTCTGACAAAAAAACGACCATGTATAGTAAGGCTTTTTTTTCCGACAAAAAAACGACCATGTATAGTAAGGCTTTTTTTTCTGACAAAAAAAACGACCATGTATAGTAAGGCTTTTTTTTCCGACATAAAAACGACCATGTATAGTAAGGCTTTTTTTTCTGACAAAAAAAACGACCATGTATAGTAAGGCTTTTTTTTCCGACAAAAAAACGACCATGTATAGTAAGGCTTTTTTTTCCGACAAAAAAACGACCATGTATAGTAAGGCTTTTTTTTCCGACAAAAAAACGACCATGTATAGTAAGGCTTTTTTTTCCGACAAAAAAACGACCATGTATAGTAAGGCTTTTTTTTCCGACATAAAAACGACCATGTATAGTAAGGCTTTTTTTCCCGTCAAAAAAACGACCATGTATAGTAAGGCTTTTTTTTCTGACAAAAAAACGACCATGTATAGTAAGGCTTTTTTTTTCGACAAATAAACGACCATGTATAGTAAGGCTTTTTTTTCTGACAAAAAAAACGACCATGTATAGTAAGGCTTTTTTTTCCGACAAAAAAACGACCATGTATAGTAAGGCTTTTTTTTCTGACAAAAAAAAACGACCATGTATAGTAAGGCTTTTTTTTCCGACAAAAAAACGACCATGTATAGTAAGGCTTTTTTTTCCGACAAAAAAACGACCATGTATAGTAAGGCTTTTTTTTCCGACAAAAAAACGACCATGTATAGTAAGGCTTTTTTTTCCGACAAAAAAACGACCATGTATAGTAAGGCTTTTTTTTTTTAAATAAAAACGACCATGTATAGTAAGGCTTTTTTTTCCGACAAAAAAACCGACCATGTATAGTAAGGCTTTTTTTTCCGACAAAAAAACGACCATGTATAGTAAGGCTTTTTTTTCTGACAAAAAAAAACGACCATGTATAGTAAGGCTTTTTTTTCCGACAAAAAAACGACCATGTATAGTAAGGCTTTTTTTTCCGACAAAAAAACGACCATGTATAGTAAGGCTTTTTTTTCCGACAAAAAAACGACCATGTATAGTAAGGCTTTTTTTTTCGACAAAAAAACGACCATGTATAGTAAGGCTTTTTTTTTCGACATAAAAACGACCATGTATAGTAAGGCTTTTTTTTCCGACAAAAAAACGACCATGTATAGTAAGGCTTTTTTTTCCGACAAAAAAACGACCATGTATAGTAAGGCTTTTTTTTCCGACATAAAAACGACCATGTATAGTAAGGCTTTTTTTTCCGTCAAAAAAACGACCATGTATAGTAAGGCTTTTTTTTCTGACAAAAAAAACGACCATGTATAGTAAGGCTTTTTTTTCCGACATAAAAACGACCATGTATAGTAAGGCTTTTTTTTCTGACAAAAAAAACGACCATGTATAGTAAGGCTTTTTTTTCCGACAAAAAAACGACCATGTATAGTAAGGCTTTTTTTTCCGACAAAAAAACGACCATGTATAGTAAGGCTTTTTTTTCCGACAAAAAAACGACCATGTATAGTAAGGCTTTTTTTTCCGACAAAAAAACGACCATGTATAGTAAGGCTTTTTTTTCCGACATAAAAACGACCATGTATAGTAAGGCTTTTTTTCCCGTAAAAAAACGACCATGTATAGTAAGGCTTTTTTTTCTGACAAAAAAACGACCATGTATAGTAAGGCTTTTTTTTTCGACAAAAAAACGACCATGTATAGTAAGGCTTTTTTTTCCGACAAAAAAACGACCATGTATAGTAAGGCTTTTTTTTCCGACAAAAAAACGACCATGTATAGTAAGGCTTTTTTTTCCGACAAAAAAACGACCATGTATAGTAAGGCTTTTTTTTCCGACGTAAAAACGACCATGTATAGTAAGGCTTTTTTTTCCGACAAAAAAACGACCATGTATAGTAAGGCTTTTTTTTCCGACAAAAAAACGACCATGTATAGTAAGGCTTTTTTTTCTGACAAAAAAAACGACCATGTATAGTAAGGCTTTTTTTTCCGACATAAAAACGACCATGTATAGTAAGGCTTTTTTTTCTGACAAAAAAACGACCATGTATAGTAAGGCTTTTTTTTCCGACAAAAAAACGACCATGTATAGTAAGGCTTTTTTTTCCGACAAAAAAACGACCATGTATAGTAAGGCTTTTTTTTCCGACAAAAAAACGACCATGTATAGTAAGGCTTTTTTTTCCGACAAAAAAACGACCATGTATAGTAAGGCTTTTTTTTCCGACATAAAAACGACCATGTATAGTAAGGCTTTTTTTCCCGTCAAAAAAACGACCATGTATAGTAAGGCTTTTTTTTCTGACAAAAAAACGACCATGTATAGTAAGGCTTTTTTTTTCGACAAAAAAACGACCATGTATAGTAAGGCTTTTTTTTCCGACAAAAAAACGACCATGTATAGTAAGGCTTTTTTTTCCGACAAAAAAACGACCATGTATAGTAAGGCTTTTTTTTCCGACAAAAAAACGACCATGTATAGTAAGGCTTTTTTTTCCGACGTAAAAACGACCATGTATAGTAAGGCTTTTTTTTCCGACAAAAAAACGACCATGTATAGTAAGGCTTTTTTTTCCGACAAAAAAACGACCATGTATAGTAAGGCTTTTTTTTCTGACAAAAAAAACGACCATGTATAGTAAGGCTTTTTTTTCCGACAAAAAAACGACCATGTATAGTAAGACTTTTTTTTCCGACAAAAAAATGACCATGTATAGTAAGGCTTTTTTTTCGACAAAAAAACGACCATGTATAGTAAGGCTTTTTTTTCTGACAAAAAAAACGACCATGTATAGTAAGGCTTTTTTTTCCGACAAAAAAACGACCATGTATAGTAAGGCTTTTTTTTCTGACAAAAAAAAACGACCATGTATAGTAAGGCTTTTTTTTCCGACAAAAAAACGACCATGTATAGTAAGGCTTTTTTTTCCGACAAAAAAAACGACCATGTATAGTAAGGCTTTTTTTTCCGACAAAAAAACGACCATGTATAGTAAGGCTTTTTTTTTCGACATAAAAACGACCATGTATAGTAAGGCTTTTTTTTCCGACAAAAAAACGACCATGTATAGAAAGGCTTTGTTTTCCGACAAAAAAACGACCATGTATAGTAAGGCTTTTTTTTCCGACAAAAAAACGACCATGTATAGTAAGGCTTTTTTTTCCGACGTAAAAACGACCATGTATAGTAAGGCTTTTTTTTCCGACAAAAAAACGACCATGTATAGTAAGGCTTTTTTTTCTGACAAAAAAACGACCATGTATAGTAAGGCTTTTTTTTCCGACAAAAAAACGACCATGTATAGTAAGGCTTTTTTTTCCGACAAAAAAACGACCATGTATAGTAAGGCTTTTTTTTCCGACAAAAAAACGACCATGTATAGTAAGGCTTTTTTTTCCGACGTAAAAACGACCATGTATAGTAAGGCTTTTTTTTCCGACAAAAAAACGACCATGTATAGTAAGGCTTTTTTTTCCGACAAAAAAACGACCATGTATAGTAAGGCTTTTTTTTCTGACAAAAAAAACGACCATGTATAGTAAGGCTTTTTTTTCCGACAAAAAAACGACCATGTATAGTAAGGCTTTTTTTTCCGACAAAAAAAACGACCATGTATAGTAAGGCTTTTTTTTTCGACATAAAAACGACCATGTATAGTAAGACTTTTTTTTCCGACAAAAAAATGACCATGTATAGTAAGGCTTTTTTTTTCGACAAAAAAACGACCATGTATAGTAAGGCTTTTTTTTCTGACAAAAAAAACGACCATGTATAGTAAGGCTTTTTTTTCCGACAAAAAAACGACCATGTATAGTAAGGCTTTTTTTTCTGACAAAAAAAAACGACCATGTATAGTAAGGCTTTTTTTTCCGACAAAAAAACGACCATGTATAGTAAGGCTTTTTTTTCCGACAAAAAAACGACCATGTATAGTAAGGCTTTTTTTTCCGACAAAAAAACGACCATGTATAGTAAGGCTTTTTTTTCCGACATAAAAACGACCATGTATAGTAAGGCTTTTTTTTCTGACAAAAAAACGACCATGTATAGTAAGGCTTTTTTTTCCGACAAAAAAACGACCATGTATAGTAAGACTTTTTTTTCCGACAAAAAAATGACCATGTATAGTAAGGCTTTTTTTTTCGACAAAAAAACGACCATGTATAGTAAGGCTTTTTTTTCTGACAAAAAAAACGACCATGTATAGTAAGGCTTTTTTTTCCGACAAAAAAACGACCATGTATAGTAAGGCTTTTTTTTCTGACAAAAAAAAACGACCATGTATAGTAAGGCTTTTTTTTCCGACAAAAAAACGACCATGTATAGTAAGGCTTTTTTTTCCGACAAAAAAAACGACCATGTATAGTAAGGCTTTTTTTTCCGACAAAAAAACGACCATGTATAGTAAGGCTTTTTTTTTCGACATAAAAACGACCATGTATAGTAAGGCTTTTTTTTCCGACAAAAAAACGACCATGTATAGTAAGGCTTTTTTTTCCGACAAAAAAACGACCATGTATAGTAAGGCTTTTTTTTCCGACAAAAAAACGACCATGTATAGTAAGGCTTTTTTTTCCGACGTAAAAACGACCATGTATAGTAAGGCTTTTTTTTCCGACAAAAAAACGACCATGTATAGTAAGGCTTTTTTTTCTGACAAAAAAACGACCATGTATAGTAAGGCTTTTTTTTCCGACAAAAAAACGACCATGTATAGTAAGGCTTTTTTTTCCGACAAAAAAACGACCATGTATAGTAAGGCTTTTTTTTCCGACAAAAAAACGACCATGTATAGTAAGGCTTTTTTTTCCGACGTAAAAACGACCATGTATAGTAAGGCTTTTTTTTCCGACAAAAAAACGACCATGTATAGTAAGGCTTTTTTTTCCGACAAAAAAACGACCATGTATAGTAAGGCTTTTTTTTCTGACAAAAAAAACGACCATGTATAGTAAGGCTTTTTTTTCCGACAAAAAAACGACCATGTATAGTAAGGCTTTTTTTTCCGACAAAAAAACGACCATGTATAGTAAGGCTTTTTTTTTCGACATAAAAACGACCATGTATAGTAAGACTTTTTTTTCCGACAAAAAAATGACCATGTATAGTAAGGCTTTTTTTTTCGACAAAAAAACGACCATGTATAGTAAGGCTTTTTTTTCTGACAAAAAAAACGACCATGTATAGTAAGGCTTTTTTTTCCGACAAAAAAACGACCATGTATAGTAAGGCTTTTTTTTCTGACAAAAAAAAACGACCATGTATAGTAAGGCTTTTTTTTCCGACAAAAAAACGACCATGTATAGTAAGGCTTTTTTTTCCGACAAAAAAACGACCATGTATAGTAAGGCTTTTTTTTCCGACAAAAAAACGACCATGTATAGTAAGGCTTTTTTTTCCGACAAAAAAACGACCATGTATAGTAAGGCTTTTTTTTTCGAAATAAAAACGACCATGTATAGTAAGGCTTTTTTTTCCGACAAAAAAACCGACCATGTATAGTAAGGCTTTTTTTTCCGACAAAAAAACGACCATGTATAGTAAGGCTTTTTTTTTCGACATAAAAACGACCATGTATAGTAAGGCTTTTTTTTCCGACAAAAAAACGACCATGTATAGTAAGGCTTTTTTTTCCGACAAAAAAACGACCATGTATAGTAAGGCTTTTTTTTCCGACAAAAAAACGACCATGTATAGTAAGGCTTTTTTTTCCGACGTAAAAACGACCATGTATAGTAAGGCTTTTTTTTCCGACAAAAAAACGACCATGTATAGTAAGGCTTTTTTTTCCGACGTAAAAACGACCATGTATAGTAAGGCTTTTTTTTCCGACAAAAAAACGACCATGTATAGTAAGGCTTTTTTTTCCGACAAAAAAACGACCATGTATAGTAAGGCTTTTTTTTCCGACAAAAAAACGACCATGTATAGTAAGGCTTTTTTTTTCGACATAAAAACGACCATGTATAGTAAGACTTTTTTTTCCGACAAAAAAATGACCATGTATAGTAAGGCTTTTTTTTCCGACAAAAAAACGACCATGTATAGTAAGGCTTTTTTTTCCGACAAAAAAACGACCATGTATAGTAAGGCTTTTTTTTCCGACATAAAAACGACCATGTATAGTAAGGCTTTTTTTTCCGTCAAAAAACGACCATGTATAGTAAGGCTTTTTTTTCCGACATAAAAACGACCATGTATAGTAAGGCTTTTTTTTCCGTCAAAAAAACGACCATGTATAGTAAGGCTTTTTTTTCTGACAAAAAAACGACCATGTATAGTAAGGCTTTTTTTTCCGACAAAAAAACGACCATGTATAGTAAGGCTTTTTTTTCTGACAAAAAAACGACCATGTATAGTAAGGCTTTTTTTTCCGTCAAAAAAACGACCATGTATAGTAAGGCTTTTTTTTCTGACAAAAAAAACGACCATGTATAGTAAGGCTTTTTTTTCCGACATAAAAACGACCATGTATAGTAAGGCTTTTTTTTCCGTCAAAAAAACGACCATGTATAGTAAGGCTTTTTTTTCCGACAAAAAAACGACCATGTATAGTAAGGCTTTTTTTTCCGACAAAAAAACGACCATGTATAGTAAGGCTTTTTTTTCCGACAAAAAAACGACCATGTATAGTAAGGCTTTTTTTTCCGACAAAAAAACGACCATGTATAGTAAGGCTTTTTTTTCTGACAAAAAAAACGACCATGTATAGTAAGGCTTTTTTTTCCGACAAAAAAACGACCATGTATAGTAAGGCTTTTTTTTCTGACAAAAAAACGACCATGTATAGTAAGGCTTTTTTTTCCGACAAAAAAACGACCATGTATAGTAAGCCTTTTTTTTCCGACAAAAAAACGACCATGTATAGTAAGGCTTTTTTTTTCGACATAAAAACGACCATGTATAGTAAGGCTTTTTTTTCCGAGAAAAAAAACGACCATGTATAGTAAGGCTTTTTTTTTCGACAAAAAAACGACCATGTATAGTAAGGCTTTTTTTTTCGACATAAAAACGACCATGTATAGTAAGGCTTTTTTTTCCGACAAAAAAACCGACCATGTATAGTAAGGCTTTTTTTTCCGACAAAAAAACGACCATGTATAGTAAGGCTTTTTTTTTCGACATAAAAACGACCATGTATAGTAAGGCTTTTTTTTCCGACAAAAAAACGACCATGTATAGTAAGGCTTTTGTTTCCGACAAAAAAACGACCATGTATAGTAAGGCTTTTTTTTCCGACAAAAAAACGACCATGTATAGTAAGGCTTTTTTTTCCGACGTAAAAACGACCATGTATAGTAAGGCTTTTTTTTCCGACAAAAAAACGACCATGTATAGTAAGGCTTTTTTTTCCGACAAAAAAACGACCATGTATAGTAAGGCTTTTTTTTCTGACAAAAAAAACGACCATGTATAGTAAGGCTTTTTTTTCCGACAAAAAAACGACCATGTATAGTAAGGCTTTTTTTTCCGACAAAAAAACGACCATGTATAGTAAGGCTTTTTTTTTCGACATAAAAACGACCATGTATAGTAAGACTTTTTTTTCCGACAAAAAAATGACCATGTATAGTAAGGCTTTTTTTTCCGACAAAAAAACGACCATGTATAGTAAGGCTTTTTTTTCCGACAAAAAAACGACCATGTATAGTAAGGCTTTTTTTTCCGACATAAAAACGACCATGTATAGTAAGGCTTTTTTTTCCGTCAAAAAACGACCATGTATAGTAAGGCTTTTTTTTCCGACATAAAAACGACCATGTATAGTAAGGCTTTTTTTTCCGACAAAAAAACGACCATGTATAGTAAGGCTTTTTTTTCCGACGTAAAAACGACCATGTATAGTAAGGCTTTTTTTTCCGACAAAAAAACGACCATGTATAGTAAGGCTTTTTTTTCCGACAAAAAAACGACCATGTATAGTAAGGCTTTTTTTTCTGACAAAAAAAACGACCATGTATAGTAAGGCTTTTTTTTCCGACAAAAAAACGACCATGTATAGTAAGGCTTTTTTTTCCGACAAAAAAACGACCATGTATAGTAAGGCTTTTTTTTTCGACATAAAAACGACCATGTATAGTAAGACTTTTTTTTCCGACAAAAAAATGACCATGTATAGTAAGGCTTTTTTTTTCGACAAAAAAACGACCATGTATAGTAAGGCTTTTTTTTCTGACAAAAAAAACGACCATGTATAGTAAGGCTTTTTTTTCCGACAAAAAAACGACCATGTATAGTAAGGCTTTTTTTTCTGACAAAAAAAAACGACCATGTATAGTAAGGCTTTTTTTTCCGACAAAAAAACGACCATGTATAGTAAGGCTTTTTTTTCCGACAAAAAAACGACCATGTATAGTAAGGCTTTTTTTTCCGACAAAAAAACGACCATGTATAGTAAGGCTTTTTTTTCCGACAAAAAAACGACCATGTATAGTAAGGCTTTTTTTTTCGAAATAAAAACGACCATGTATAGTAAGGCTTTTTTTTCCGACAAAAAAACCGACCATGTATAGTAAGGCTTTTTTTTCCGACAAAAAAACGACCATGTATAGTAAGGCTTTTTTTTCGACATAAAAACGACCATGTATAGTAAGGCTTTTTTTTCCGACAAAAAAACGACCATGTATAGTAAGGCTTTTTTTTCCGACAAAAAAACGACCATGTATAGTAAGGCTTTTTTTTCCGACAAAAAAACGACCATGTATAGTAAGGCTTTTTTTTCCGACGTAAAAACGACCATGTATAGTAAGGCTTTTTTTTCCGACAAAAAAACGACCATGTATAGTAAGGCTTTTTTTTCCGACGTAAAAACGACCATGTATAGTAAGGCTTTTTTTTCCGACAAAAAAACGACCATGTATAGTAAGGCTTTTTTTTCCGACAAAAAAACGACCATGTATAGTAAGGCTTTTTTTTCCGACAAAAAAACGACCATGTATAGTAAGGCTTTTTTTTTCGACATAAAAACGACCATGTATAGTAAGACTTTTTTTTCCGACAAAAAAATGACCATGTATAGTAAGGCTTTTTTTTCCGACAAAAAAACGACCATGTATAGTAAGGCTTTTTTTTCCGACAAAAAAACGACCATGTATAGTAAGGCTTTTTTTTCCGACATAAAAACGACCATGTATAGTAAGGCTTTTTTTTCCGTCAAAAAACGACCATGTATAGTAAGGCTTTTTTTTCCGACATAAAAACGACCATGTATAGTAAGGCTTTTTTTTCCGTCAAAAAAACGACCATGTATAGTAAGGCTTTTTTTTCTGACAAAAAAACGACCATGTATAGTAAGGCTTTTTTTTCCGACAAAAAAACGACCATGTATAGTAAGGCTTTTTTTTCTGACAAAAAAACGACCATGTATAGTAAGGCTTTTTTTTCCGTCAAAAAAACGACCATGTATAGTAAGGCTTTTTTTTCTGACAAAAAAAACGACCATGTATAGTAAGGCTTTTTTTTCCGACATAAAAACGACCATGTATAGTAAGGCTTTTTTTTCCGTCAAAAAAACGACCATGTATAGTAAGGCTTTTTTTTCCGACAAAAAAACGACCATGTATAGTAAGGCTTTTTTTTCCGACAAAAAAACGACCATGTATAGTAAGGCTTTTTTTTCTGACAAAAAAAACGACCATGTATAGTAAGGCTTTTTTTTCCGACAAAAAAACGACCATGTATAGTAAGGCTTTTTTTTCTGACAAAAAAACGACCATGTATAGTAAGGCTTTTTTTTCCGACAAAAAAACGACCATGTATAGTAAGCCTTTTTTTTCCGACAAAAAAACGACCATGTATAGTAAGGCTTTTTTTTTCGACATAAAAACGACCATGTATAGTAAGGCTTTTTTTTCCGAGAAAAAAAACGACCATGTATAGTAAGGCTTTTTTTTTCGACAAAAAAACGACCATGTATAGTAAGGCTTTTTTTTTCGACATAAAAACGACCATGTATAGTAAGGCTTTTTTTTCCGACAAAAAAACCGACCATGTATAGTAAGGCTTTTTTTTCCGACAAAAAAACGACCATGTATAGTAAGGCTTTTTTTTTCGACATAAAAACGACCATGTATAGTAAGGCTTTTTTTTCCGACAAAAAAACGACCATGTATAGTAAGGCTTTTGTTTCCGACAAAAAAACGACCATGTATAGTAAGGCTTTTTTTTCCGACAAAAAAACGACCATGTATAGTAAGGCTTTTTTTTCCGACGTAAAAACGACCATGTATAGTAAGGCTTTTTTTTCCGACAAAAAAACGACCATGTATAGTAAGGCTTTTTTTTCCGACAAAAAAACGACCATGTATAGTAAGGCTTTTTTTTCTGACAAAAAAAACGACCATGTATAGTAAGGCTTTTTTTTCCGACAAAAAAACGACCATGTATAGTAAGGCTTTTTTTTCCGACAAAAAAACGACCATGTATAGTAAGGCTTTTTTTTTCGACATAAAAACGACCATGTATAGTAAGACTTTTTTTTCCGACAAAAAAATGACCATGTATAGTAAGGCTTTTTTTTCCGACAAAAAAACGACCATGTATAGTAAGGCTTTTTTTTCCGACAAAAAAACGACCATGTATAGTAAGGCTTTTTTTTCCGACATAAAAACGACCATGTATAGTAAGGCTTTTTTTTCCGTCAAAAAACGACCATGTATAGTAAGGCTTTTTTTTCCGACATAAAAACGACCATGTATAGTAAGGCTTTTTTTTCCGTCAAAAAAACGACCATGTATAGTAAGGCTTTTTTTTCTGACAAAAAAACGACCATGTATAGTAAGGCTTTTTTTTCCGACAAAAAAACGACCATGTATAGTAAGGCTTTTTTTTCTGACAAAAAAACGACCATGTATAGTAAGGCTTTTTTTTCCGACAAAAAAACGACCATGTATAGTAAGGCTTTTTTTTTCGACATAAAAACGACCATGTATAGTAAGGCTTTTTTTTCCGAGAAAAAAAACGACCATGTATAGTAAGGCTTTTTTTTTCGACAAAAAAACGACCATGTATAGTAAGGCTTTTTTTTCCGACAAAAAAACGACCATGTATAGTAAGGCTTTTTTTTCCGACAAAAAAACGACCATGTATAGTAAGGCTTTTTTTTCCGACAAAAAAACGACCATGTATAGTAAGGCTTTTTTTTCCGACATAAAAACGACCATGTATAGTAAGGCTTTTTTTCCCGTCAAAAAAACGACCATGTATAGTAAGGCTTTTTTTTCCGACAAAAAAACGACCATGTATAGTAAGGCTTTTTTTTCCGACAAAAAAACGACCATGTATAGTAAGGCTTTTTTTTCCGACAAAAAAACGACCATGTATAGTAAGGCTTTTTTTTCCGACGTAAAAACGACCATGTATAGTAAGGCTTTTTTTTCCGACAAAAAAACGACCATGTATAGTAAGGCTTTTTTTTCCGACAAAAAAACGACCATGTATAGTAAGACTTTTTTTTCCGACAAAAAAATGACCATGTATAGTAAGGCTTTTTTTTCCGACAAAAAAACGACCATGTATAGTAAGGCTTTTTTTTCCGACAAAAAAACGACCATGTATAGTAAGGCTTTTTTTTCCGACATAAAAACGACCATGTATAGTAAGGCTTTTTTTTCCGTCAAAAAACGACCATGTATAGTAAGGCTTTTTTTTCCGACATAAAAACGACCATGTATAGTAAGGCTTTTTTTTCCGTCAAAAAAACGACCATGTATAGTAAGGCTTTTTTTTCTGACAAAAAAACGACCATGTATAGTAAGGCTTTTTTTTCCGACAAAAAAACGACCATGTATAGTAAGGCTTTTTTTTCTGACAAAAAAACGACCATGTATAGTAAGGCTTTTTTTTCCGACAAAAAAACGACCATGTATAGTAAGGCTTTTTTTTTCGACATAAAAACGACCATGTATAGTAAGGCTTTTTTTTCCGAGAAAAAAAACGACCATGTATAGTAAGGCTTTTTTTTTCGACAAAAAAACGACCATGTATAGTAAGGCTTTTTTTTCCGACAAAAAAACGACCATGTATAGTAAGGCTTTTTTTTCCGACAAAAAAACGACCATGTATAGTAAGGCTTTTTTTTCCGACAAAAAAACGACCATGTATAGTAAGGCTTTTTTTTCCGACATAAAAACGACCATGTATAGTAAGGCTTTTTTTCCCGTCAAAAAAACGACCATGTATAGTAAGGCTTTTTTTTCCGACAAAAAAACGACCATGTATAGTAAGGCTTTTTTTTCCGACAAAAAAACGACCATGTATAGTAAGGCTTTTTTTTCCGACAAAAAAACGACCATGTATAGTAAGGCTTTTTTTTCCGACGTAAAAACGACCATGTATAGTAAGGCTTTTTTTTCCGACAAAAAAACGACCATGTATAGTAAGGCTTTTTTTTCCGACAAAAAAACGACCATGTATAGTAAGGCTTTTTTTTCTGACAAAAAAAACGACCATGTATAGTAAGGCTTTTTTTTCCGACAAAAAAACGACCATGTATAGTAAGGCTTTTTTTTCCGACAAAAAAACGACCATGTATAGTAAGGCTTTTTTTTTCGACATAAAAACGACCATGTATAGTAAGACTTTTTTTTCCGACAAAAAAATGACCATGTATAGTAAGGCTTTTTTTTCCGACAAAAAAACGACCATGTATAGTAAGGCTTTTTTTTTCGACATAAAAACGACCATGTATAGTAAGGCTTTTTTTTCCGAGAAAAAAAACGACCATGTATAGTAAGGCTTTTTTTTTCGACAAAAAAACGACCATGTATAGTAAGGCTTTTTTTTCCGACAAAAAAACGACCATGTATAGTAAGGCTTTTTTTTCCGACAAAAAAACGACCATGTATAGTAAGGCTTTTTTTTCCGACAAAAAAACGACCATGTATAGTAAGGCTTTTTTTTCCGACATAAAAACGACCATGTATAGTAAGGCTTTTTTTCCCGTCAAAAAAACGACCATGTATAGTAAGGCTTTTTTTTCTGACAAAAAAACGACCATGTATAGTAAGGCTTTTTTTTTCGACAAAAAAACGACCATGTATAGTAAGGCTTTTTTTTCTGACAAAAAAAACGACCATGTATAGTAAGGCTTTTTTTTCTGACAAAAAAAAACGACCATGTATAGTAAGGCTTTTTTTTCCGACAAAAAAACGACCATGTATAGTAAGGCTTTTTTTTATTTTTTATTTATTTTATTAATAAAACCAAAACCAGTACAAATAAATGTATTGTTACATGTATTTAATCGGGTAATTGATTCATTAAAATGAGAACAAATTTTACACAATTTTTTGTTAACCCATTTACAAATGAGCCATTGAACCTAACATCAAATGCGGCCCTCGATCACAAAGAGGAGGAGCCAAGCGGAAGAGAGAAATAAATGTGTTGCATGTCAACAGTCGTTTTCGTGTCCTCATGAGAAGTGATGACGTCACCATTTAGCGCGCGCTTCATGTCAGTTGGCGTTTTTGTCCGTGGCTGCTCTCAAATGCGGCTGCTGCCTCCGCAGGGCCACGTGGAGTACCTGTTGAAATGGAAAGGATGGCCTCCAAAGTGAGTGGCAACGTTCAGTGATGTCATCTTACATTTTGGAAACAGGATTTGATTCGAAAAATTGTTTTTTCTTTCTTTCTAGGTACAGCACATGGGAACCCGAGGAACACATTCTAGATCAGTGTTTAGTCCAAGCGTATGAAGAGAAGTACGACTTGATGGATATTATGGGAGCGATTTGTTTATGTCACTTTTTGAGGGAGATATTCATCATTTTGTGAATCAGCTGTGTGAAGGCTTGTCACGATAGCAATTTTTTTTTTTATGACGATATATTTTCCCAGAAACTATCAGGATAAAGATACCTGCATAAAATGTTGCAAAAATTAGGGTTCCACATCTTTTTTTTTTTTTAAGAACAATTAACTTTTTTCCTCAATAATATTGAGCAGTGGTATTGGAATGTAGAACAATAAGTAAAATACTGTATTTTAGTTAGATTAAAAAACAACAACAACATACAATCATTTACTTGCAGAGGCTCTCCCGTATTCACTTTTTAATCGTGTGCTTGCCTTTTTCCTTAAGAGAGCAAAAAGATAGAACATTGGGTCACAGGAGGAAAAGATCCAAGGCCAAACGACTCCTGTTGCAGGTAAAATCGAATTTGTTTGTATTTTTGTTTTTTTTTAAAACTGCTAAGCGATATTTTCTAGTGATGTACAAGGCTCAAAATTACTTAGTTTTGCTAATCAAGGACTTCATTTGAGGAGCAACTTTCACATTTTAAAGAAGGTTAGCTTAGCATTTAGCATGGCTCCTCCCACTTTCCTCATCACTTTGTGACGATACTTGAAGTGTTGAATGACGACTGACTTTGGACAAGGTATTTAGCCGCGCTAGCTAGCTAGCTAGCTAGCTAGCGCGGCTAAATCTTGATCTCTGACTGTAATGATTCTCTTCTTGGTCTGGATTCAGAACACGGTGTACACGATGGACCTTCGCAGCGCTCACAAGACGGCAGACGTGCCCAAACCCCGCCTACGTCTCTCCCTGACCCGCTCCTTACCCCCGGAGGAGGACGACGAAGAGGATGAGGAGGAAGGAGAAGAAGAAGAAGAGGAGGAGGATGACGAGGAGGAGGATGAAGATGAGGACCCTTCCTATGTTGCCTGGAGGAGGTCATCCCAGTACAAGAGGCGGCCACGGAGAAGATGCTTAAACTCGAGGCTGGCGAGACCTGCAGAAGAGGTTTGGAAAAGCCTGAGAGAAGACGAGCAGGCGGACGAGGATATTGTTGAAGACGACGAGGAGGCAGCCGAGGATACGATAGAAACGAGTCCAGGTATGCTGATGACCAAATTGGTACCGCGGAGGAATAATACAAAGGTTATCCGTGTTTTGGCGTAGGTCAGACGAGGGCCGCCATTTGGAGCCCCGCCATTGGCCGAGACGAGCTCACGGCGGCCGAGGTGACCGAGACGATGTGGAGGCCCGACGTCGGGCCGGCGGCGGCGGCGGAGGTGACGGTCACCGACGTCACCATCAACGCTCTCACCGTGACGTTCCGAGAGGCGCGCGTGGCTCGCGGCTTCTTCCGAGCGTGGGGGTTGGAGGTTTGAGCGGGGTTTCGCAATAACGTCACCAATCCTTCCTCGAGGAGCTGAAATGCGGGCGGCTCAGACTGACTTTGTCCTCAGTGGAAAAGAAGATTAGTCGACGGGAGAAAGAGAATGAGACATTAACAAGCAGGCGTGGAAGACAATGTTTAGTATCGTCCTCCATGTTTGCACTTTTTCATGAAACTGCCGTTCACTGCGAAAACCTTTGTCGGCATCCAAACATGGAATATTTCAAACGGTACATTTTCAACTGGAACAATTCGATTTATGCTGTATTCGAGGATGGTTGGAAGTTGAATACATCGTTTTGTTTTTTGTTTTTGTTTTTCCCAGTTCCGACCTGAAAACATTCGAGGCGAAAGTAAACAACCAAAATGGCGGATAGTGGTAAATCGTTTTTTTTTAAATTTTGGTTATGAAAAGTAATCTTGACCTCCAGCAAACTTACCTTCTCGTAATTTTGCTTCATTTATTGTTTTAATCTTATTTCATAAGCATTCCATACAGTGCGGTCGTTCACTCACCGTATAATAATTTCATGCCGGTCACGTACGTTACGTAACGTGTTGTTGTGTCGAATATTTATGAATGAAGAAAGCGATCTACTTTTCTCGTTTCCCCGCCTCCACCTGGAGCCGTCACGGTCTGTGTTTCCAAAGGGGAAACCATTTGCAGAGTGACGTCACTCGTCGGTCGGTGAAGTCGAGGTGCTTCGCAAGTGGAATTTCCGAGTTCAAGGGGGCGTTCCCGAACACACTTCCTGGTTTGAACTCGGAAATGTCAAGTTTTCCGACCATCCTCGAATGCAGCATTTAGAACCGGTATTTCCAACTGCTAGTTAGTAGGAGCTGTTGTACTATACTTGCACCATAGTAATCACGTACTCAGTACTACAAAAAATACAACAATGCGGCAGTTAAAGTATTCAAAAGGCAAACAGCTCATCCGTTGTTTAGCCAACACGTTTTAATCTCCGTGTATTTTTGAAGTGTCGATTATTGTAGCAATGTGGGTACAAGCAGGCCTTGTGCTGGAAACAAGTGTGATGAGATTTGAAAACACTACATTGTGATATAAGGTGAGCAATTTATTATGGGGGGGGGGGGGGGGGGGGGGGGATCTGGAATCAAGTGAGGATGATCAACAGACGGGAATGCAAGTGCCTCGTTTCATCTTTTTTTGTTTTAAAACAACTACGAGTAATGATGTTAACGCAGGGGAAGCATGTTTGTAGTCTTTATTTTTCTATATTGAACTGAATGTATATTTATTATTTTGAGGCCATACCTGTGAATTGTCGCTACCAATAACTCCCCTCCAGTCCCTTATTTGCACTTTGTGATGTTAAACCTGCACATGATCTACTGCTGCCTGGTCGATAACATTTGTCATCATGGAATAAATGTGGCTCGTGGTTGATATCATTTTTGTTGAGTTTCATTTCATGACAAACTATTACTATATTAATTGTAATCATGCACACGTTTGACAAAAGAACTCCAATCAGTACAAACGTCGTTTATTGTACAATTAATTTATTGGCAAAAAAAACAAAAAAAAAACAGTCAGACCACCAAAATAACTTAAAAAAAATAAAAAGAAACTAATGAAAATGGAGCAACAGTTATTTTTGCTTTCTCTCAGCAAGCACCAAAATTTTATAACAAGAAAACAAAAAGTGGTCAAAGATTCCATTTGAATACTTAACAAATATTTAAATAGTCTTACTTCCAGTCTCTTCTTTTTTGGAGCGGAAATGAGATAAACAAAACTTTTTTTTTTTTTTTTGTTCAGTTGCCATGGGTTTGTACAGTGACTATGTTTACATCGATATTCATGTACATGAAACATTTCTTCCAAAGAGGATGGTATAATATACTCCCAGGGCAGAATGAATGGCGTTTTGCATCACCATATATTTAATACAAAACAAAACATATCTAATAATTCTTGTAGCTTCAAGTTTTATTTCCAAAAAATAAAATTAAATAATATATCTATATATAAAAGACAGTTTTTCCTTTTTTTTTTTCTTTTTTCTTTTCTTATAAAATAAGTCTCAAGATATATTGCCACCTGGTTCCCCCCCCCATACCCAGCAAGCTTTTGAATGAAAAATAGTGATCATGATCATGTGTTGTCTTTGTAAAAAGCTAAATAACCACTTGAAATCTTTTAGGTCACACGACTTAGAAATCGAGCCCGCCTGGCGACACCTCAACTTTTCACATCCAGCTTGCAGGACTGATCAGGTGTGACGAAACGTTTTCTTCACTCCAAACGAAACACAGGAGGGGGGGAAGAAGAAAAAAAAAAAAAAAAAAAGGCGCATCGGTGCATGACCTCCAAACACCTTTTAACGAACTTTGAAAGAAAACAAAATTTCAATACTGTACAGCAGCTTGGGAGTACTTGAATATCCAATCTAAAAGGGGGGGGGGGGGGTGTAAATGTTTTGAACTATATACACAAGTTGTTTTCCCCTTTCATTTTCATTACAAAATACAGTATCTAAATCCACCATTTCTTAATTTTGTACAGTACTAACAATGAATTAAACCGTGGCTGAGAGTAAATTGAATCAAAATACAAAAAAAAAAAAAAAAAAAAAAAAAAGAATAATAATCTCTTCTCACAGTTCAGAAGCCAGGATGGGAAATATATGTACACAAACTTAAATTAATCACAACCTCTAAACCTAAGTTGGCCTTGCCAGTTCTTTGGAGGATGGGGGAGGAGTTTCAGAGCCCCCAAATGTCATTTTTGAGTGGTGGGATGTAAAAATGATGAAAAACTGAAATGCAAAATGCGTTGAGGCTTGTTTTACGATCCGATGACAGAAAAACTCAAAAGGTACTTCGCATCCCTCTGCAAAATCGATACAATCATGACTGGGAATATATTTGAGGAGGAAAACTTGTTTTTAGAAAAGTGGGGGGTGCGGGGGTACAGCTTTGTCAACTCGAATTTTTCACCACATTGAAAATCTTAAAAATACTCATAAAAAGGCAAAAAATTATCTGTCCCCAAAAATATTGTTGTAATAGACTACGGAAGAAATCTCTTCAACCTGAAACGTTGCCCTTCAACCATTTTGTACACAGTTGGCAAAAATAGAAATATATTAACAGCAATAACTTACCATTGTTTTTAATTTATTTATTGACTTGTAAGATTTTCTGCTGCGGATCTCCCATAGGAAGCTTCAGTTCACTTTTTATACATCACAAAAAGATTTAAATAAAAAAAAAAGAAAACTAGTCAAATCCTTAGTTTGACTCCCCTCTCCTCCGCCGGCACGCAAATGTGCTACATGAGGTCCAAACTGTTGTGGTTCATGTTTGCTGCCAGTTCCTGGTTGTTGTTATTGTTGTTGTTATTTGGGGCCAACATGTCGGACTGCCCGCCTGGGTTGGCGTGCATGGCCGCCATGCCGCTCAGCTGAGAAATGATGGAGTTCTGGTCCGAGCTGAACTGGCCCGGATCCAGAGGCCCGCCGGGCGGCTGCTGCTGCGGCGGCGGCGCCATATTGGGGTGATGTTGGCCCATGTGGGCGGGGTGGGGCGATCCGGTCTGAGTCTGCGGGGAAATGCGGTGGGGCGACGGCTGCGGCTGCGACGAGGACGACTGCATGCGGGGGGACGGGCTGGAGCGGGGGGGCTGCGACTGCGGCCGCGGCGACGGCTGCGGCGACCGCACCTGATTGCCCAGCGCGCCCGCCGGACCCAGGCCACCCTGGCCTTGCAGGTGGGGGTGCGGGGACTGGGCCATCTGCTGCTGGGGGCTCATGGGGCTGCTGTGCTGGGCCGGCGAGCCCCCGCCCAGGTGCTGCTGCTGGAGGAGCCTCTGGTGGATGTTCTGGTGGAGCAAACTTTGGGAGGTCTGCGGCAGCGGGGGGCCGCCTTGCTGCTGCTGCTGCTGTCCCGGCACGTTGGGACCCGGTTGAAGGGGGGCGCCGCCACCCGGCCCTCCGTCTTGTCCTTGAGGTCCTCCCATCGGATTCTGTTGCTGCTGCATTTGCATTTGGTGCAACCTTTGCTGGAGGGCAGCCGCCACTTGGGAAGCGTTGCCCAGGTAGCCTGGCTGGCCCGGACCGCCCTGCGGCCCTCCTTGCTGCTGGCCCGGAAGCCTCACGCCGCCCCCGGGTTGAGCTTGGGACGAAGGCGGCATTCCTGGCTGCCCCTGGCCAGGCTGCATGAAGCCCTGCTGTCCTTGTTGGAACTGTCCCTGGCTTGCCATCTGCTGCTGCTGCTGCTGCTGCTGCTGCTGCTGCCGTCTCAGGAGCATCTCTCGGAAATGTGGCGTCATGCTGGACATGTTTTGTTGGCCCGCTTGCATCGCTCCCTGCTGTTGCTGCAGGGCCGCCATTTGCTGCGACAACATTGGCCGCTGTTGCTGCTGCTGCTGCTGCTGCTGGAGTTGCTGCAGCTGCGCCATGGTGGGCACGCTCCCCCCTGCGCTGCCCCCTTGAGCCATGTTCATTCCCGCTTGGCTCATCTGCTGGCCGTCCATGCCGGGCCCCTGGAACCTCGCGCCTCCGGGCCCTTGCGGAGGCCCCCCTTGCCCCCCCTGGTACCTGGCGGCTCTCTGCCTGATGAACGCCGCCATGAGCGTGGGGTTGGAGCGGAGGATGTTGAGGACCTGCTGCTGCTGGAGCGGCGAACTTGGCGAGCGCAACGTTCTCAGGAGGTCCTGCAGCGCCCCTTGCGGCAGGCTTCCCGGCCCCCCCGGCTGCATCAGGCCGCGGGTTCCCGGCGGCGCTTGCTGCTGCTGCTGCTGCTGCTGCTGCTGCTGCTGCTGCGCGACGGCCGACTGCTGCTGCGCCGTCATGTGACCCATCATGGCCGACCTCTGCTGCGGGGTCATCCCGGGCCCCCACTGCTGGTTGGCTTGCTGGAGCTGCCCGCCGCTTCCCGACTGGAGGTGCTGCTGGACTTGAGGAGGCAACTGAGACTGGGGGCCGCCTTGCTGCATGCTCGCCAGCATCCCCTGCTGCTGAGGGTCCAGCATAGTCCTGCCTACCATTCCTTGAGCTTGGGGGGGGATCCCCTGAGCGCCCATGTGAGACATAGCCATCTGGGCGGGGTTGTTTTGGTGGTGAGGATGTTGGGACATCATCCCCCCCTGCCCTAAACCTCGGATCTGGGCCTGGGCCTGGGCCTGAGCCATCTGCCTCTGGGTCTCCGCCAGCCGTTGGATTTTGAGCGCCGTCTCGACGGCCGCCAAAGGGGGTCCTTGCTGCTGGCCCTGCACGGGGACGGACCCTTGCGCCTGGTTGGGCGCCTGTTGCTGCTGAGGTGGGGTGGCGGGTCCGAGTCCAGGTTTCCCCATCGACTGGTGGAGAGGAGACGCCCCCGGCGGTCTGGGATTGTACGGCGGCAAAGCGCCGGCGTGCTGCTGCTGCTGCAGTTGCTGGACGCCGGGGGGCTGCTGCTGCTGCGGCTGCAGCTGCGGCAGCATCTGCTGCTGGGGGGAGGTCATCACCCCTCCGCCGCCTCCCATCGCCTGAAACTGATGGTGGAGGTGATGCTGAGGAGGGACGGCGCCGCCTTGCTGCTGAACCTGCTGCTGCGGGCCCACGCCGCCGACCCCCTGCTGCGGAGGAAGCGCCAGCAGAGTTCCCGGGGTGGGCGTCTGCGGCGTTGGGGGCTGCGTGCCGGCGGACGTGGGCGTGCCGGGACCGGTGCCGCCGCTGTTGGCTCCCGGGGACGGCAGGCCGTTGCCCCCCGGGGCGCCGCCCGGAGCCGGTTTGCCGGCTCTCTGCATGCTGGCCATCCGCCGCCGCAGCATCTGGGCCTGCTGGAGCCGGTGCTGCAGCTGCTGCTGGCACAGCTTGTGCTTGATGTTGAGGCAGAACGGCACCGGGCACTTGTTCTCCTGGCAGTGTTTGGCGTGGTAGCAACACAGCGCGATGAGCTGCTTGCAGATGGGGCAGCCGCCGTTGGTTTTTCGCTTGCAGCCTTTCGTGTGCTGGACGACGCGCTTCATCTTCTGGCAGGACGGCAGCGAGCAGTTGGCGTTGCGACACTGGCAGGCGTGGACCAGCGACTGGATGCAGCGCTGGATGCTGAGGCGTCGCGAGTCTCCCGGGCTCTGAGTGCTGGCGCCCGTCTGGTTGCTGCTCTCGTCGTCCAATCCCAGGCCTAACTTCTCCATCTTGTGCTCGTGGCCCTTAGTGTTGTAGCACGTGATGCAAAGGTCGTAGTCCTGCGAGAGATCACATGAATAATCGGATTCAAAACAAATCCACATATAAAAGACATGTTGGAGATATTGGGTTTTCGGGTAACATTTCCTTCTGACAACATTGTGTTAATGGCCAGGTACTGTCAAGCAACTATTAGGTGCCGTCTTGATCTTATGATGTCAAAACATAGTTCCAATTTATGCTTAATTCATGTGTTCTTCATGATTTCAAATGCAGAGTAAACCTGTACTACAAGCAGGAAGTAAGCAGTCAGAAAATGGTTAAAAGTAGAATCACCAGCCATTGAACAATGGATGGATATTTTTCATGAGATTTAAGGAAGAGATGTAATTTACCCTGAGAGTTGAAAAAGATGCATTCTTATCGGATAAGGTCTAAATAGACCCTAAGTATGTAAAACCTGTTAATCCATGTACCATTCTTTCCAATATCAATTGGAAAATACAAATGACAAAATACTGACTAGCATATTTGTTTGTTTTTTTATCCAACAACAAAAAACCCCAAAATATTTCATTTTTGTAGTTCAATTTTAGAGTTTGAGTTTTCACATTTGAATTTAATACTTAATTGCTCGAGCTCGGCTTCAAGCATTACATCTGACAAATATTACCAACTCAATATCAAAATCTTTAATCTCAGTCAAAGATTTTACTGTGAAAAATGTTTTTTTCCCTTTTTTAAAGTTAAGCTAAAAAAATAGAATGAACAAAATCATCATTTTTTTCTTAAATTTTTGCTTGCCAATTGAAGGTGGAAAGAACAAATGATAGATTCCTATTAGATTTAATTTAAAGTGAATTTAAATCCAATTGGTGTTTTAAGATTTTTTCTGCAGATAATTGTTTTTTTTCCCGACAAACAGAAAAACCTCTTACCTTGCTGACAGTTTTAGTTGCCACTCCAGTCTGCCACTGCTTCCTTGTGTTTTAAGACACGTCACACAAACAAGCAGTGACAGCTCGACTGGAAAAACAACAACTGGCAACTGTAAAAAAAAAATAAAAATTGCTGGGGAAAAAAATAACCTAGCAATTAGTGCCCGCTTCTCTTTTCACCTGCTCGGAGAGACAAAAGTCGTCTTCTCATTGGTTTTGTTCTTCACAAGTTAAGATCATTGAGCGATTTGGTCAGAAAAATATCCTGATTTTTAGAAGAGGGGTCAACCAACTTGAGTTGTGTAACCTCGTTTGGACTAAGTGCAGCTTGAAAATATGTTAAAAATGTCATTTAAAAAAAGAAAATAATTTTCTTTCCAATAAAAAGCTCGTTTCAATCCATAGCTCACCTCGCACACGGTACAGTGAAAGCGAGTCTCCACGTGGTGTTTGCACATATTGCACGTGTAGACGAAGCGGTCTTGGCTTTGGTTGTGCAACTCCACCAGCATGCACATGGAGCTCCACATGGAGCGCCTCAGCGAGCTGAACTCCAGGTGCTTGTCCCGCGCCAACGTTAGGAAAGCGTCGCGGCCGTCCATGAGGTCGCAGGCCATCAGCGGATCGGGGTCCACGATGGGGGGCAGCGCGTTGGCCATTGGGCCCGCGATCAGCCGGATCACAAAGAACACCTACGGAGAAAAAGAACAAAAATGAACAATTTTCAGTGATTTTTCTCAGACAATGACTTTGTCAAAACAAATTGCTTTGGATAAATAAAGCAAATGCCAGAAAATAAAACACATTTTTGAAAACTTCTGCAGGAATAGCGGAAATAAATCCAGTGGCCAGATCGCTAATATGGCAACATTGTGCTTTTGTTAAGTTGTTCCACTTTGTTAGCGTAAGGCAACACTTTGAAGAGTGGAAGCAGCAAAAATCAGCCAGACAAATTCAAATCAATCAATAACATCAATTGCGCAGTGGTGAGCATTCTACGTTCTCGTACCTCTTTGTGTTTTTCCATAGTGGCATACAGCTTCTGTGAAAGGTCATTGGACACATTGGGCATCCCCGGCTTCTTCTTATTGCCTCGGCTCAGGCTGCTCTTGTTCTTACTAGTCTTCTTATTGTTCTTCTTCTTGGCATTTTTACTGTCACCTTTACAGTCCTGCGCACAAAAAAAGGGAGGGGGGAAAAAAAAAATGTCAATGTCACTTAACACAACCTCACGGGTTTACAACACTCAATTACTTACATCAATACTCTCATTAGAAGTGCTGTTCTCCTCTCTCTTGCGTTCTTCCTCCTCCTGTTCCAGCTCTTTAATACTCTCTTCCAGCACGTTGGGCCAAAAGTCACCTTCAAAGTAAGGCAACTCGTTGGCGCTGGTCAAACGATCCTCAGTCGCCTGCTTGAAGATGTCCTGTAAGAGAGGAAACCAAAATAAAATGCAATGTGTCATTACTGGGAGGTGCGTCAACAAGCGGCTTTATATGGAGCATTGCATCGTGATTTGAATGAAAATCCTCCATCGGAATAAATGGGAATTTCATTTGCAGAGACTACATTGTGGCCCTCTACCTTGTAGTCGTGCACGATCCGCTCAGCCACAGCTTTGTCCAACATCTTCTTGTACCACTCTTGGAGGCGCTTTGGCTTTGGAATCTTCTGATCAGCAGGATGGCAGTGGAAGATGTAGTCGTCGCCTTCACTGGGCGGACATGCCCAGATGTGCCCAGTTGTGTAGCTGGGGAGTATCCAAAAAAAAGTGAGCACAGATGCTGACAGACAGAATTTAAGAGAACGTATGTGCTATGTTATCATGACTACATGATTCCTGCGAAACTTAGAAAAAATAGAACTGACCCCAACTTTTTGGCATATTCCAAGTAGCCAATGAGGATTTCATGGTAAACAGCCGTTCGCAAACTTCGCGGCCGGAAAAAATGCACACTGTCCAGGTAGGAGATGTAAACTCGTCTGAAAGGATGAGAAAAGAACAGTCAACAATTTTGGTTGAGGTTCATTTAATTCCAAAATTAAAAAGTGTCAAAAGTGCATACCTCTGATTTGGCTGAGGGCAGTCTGATCCGTACTCTTGCACATGCATTCCAAAAAAGCAAACATCTGCGCCGTCAATGTCTTCAAATGCAAAAAGGGCTTTTGTCCTGTATGGGAAAGACTCCGACATCTCTCCACTATCCACAAATCTGAAAACGACAATCACGAAAACCTTCCATTTAAATACACAGCAGTCAAATGAACATGTTGCCGCCCCGGTTGCCGACGTACCTGGACTTCATGCCGGGTTTCACTTCCACAACTTTGTCCGAGACGTGCACCATTCGGATGAAGACCTCCCCAGCTTCCGGGTGGCTCTGACGCTTCAGAAAGTCGTTCACCCTCGTCTCCAGGAAACAGCCTAACTTTGTCTGAGGCAACCCTGAGAGAGAAGAGAACCAGCAAAGTTTGGTTTTTTTTTTCATTCCATTAAAAAATAATAATAATAATAGAATTAGTTACATACTTTTAGCAGAATACTTATTCTCCCGCCTCGTCTTATTAGACTTCTTGAGGCAGCCATCACATACAAAACTGCGGCATATCACAAAATGGAGTTAAAGTCAACTTCTTAGTTTTCCATGTGATGAAAAAAATAAATAAAATCTCCTTACCCTGACGGCCAGATTGTGTCATTGTGTAAAACACAAATCTGGTGCATCTTGCGTCCACAGTCCAAACATTCAACAAGCCTTAAATCAAGAAAGTGTGAGACATACATTACATGCAATTTGGTCACACTCTGATGTCAAAATTTGATGACCGAGTTGTTAAACTTACAATTCAGGGTCCAGTGTGTCATTCTTTTTCTTCTCAAACTGCTCTTTGTTAATGGACCTGAACGAAATTTGAGTAAGGCATTAAATTAAGTAAGAGAAAACACTGCAGTGGCAAAACTAAAAATCAAACATCCCACAATAACACTTACGTCTGTGGCTGAGTGGGGTCATCACCCAGCGACACGGTCTCTCCCTGGATCTCGTTGAAACACTTCTCACAGAAGTGGTACCTGTCAGCAATAAGCCCAAATTTTGGTGAACTACGCCATTTTAGCCCACAGCACAGTCAAGGCGGCAAGCAGAAGTGGATGCACAGAAGAGCGGGAAGTCATCAACGCAAAAGTCAGGCAAATGCTTGGTAGATGAAATTAGTGATGGAGAGGATGGTTGCGGAGGTTCATGGTTGTACAGGGTGGAAAAACAATGGGCGTATCACAACCATTGGAAAGGAAGAGAGACAAGTCACATGACAACACGAGATCCGAGGCAAAGCAAACATGAAATAGGATGAGCATAAAACAGCACAAAATGTTTGTTTTTTTAAACAGGGAAAGGAGGTGGGAGCATAATATATTATGCAGGAAACAATGACTTAGTTAATTTCAAAGTTGGTCTTTTCCCATCCCATAAAAAAAAAATAAAAAATACAAAAAGACTGACTTTTCAAATGCCAATGTATTAGGTACAACATGGAAAACAAGGATGCTGAAGATGATGGAAATGACACAATTAATCAGATGAAGATATTTTCATCTGAATCCACTATCAGTCCCTTCATTTTTCTACTTGTCCATTCGTCATGATGATAAGAAATTCCTCTGTACCTGTTCTGGTAGCTGAAGTAAGCAGCGTCTCGGGGAATAGTGCACAGCTGCTTCCCGTAGCAGCACAGTGTCTGAGGGGAGAACTCCAGCTGATGGGCAGAAGCGAACAAACAGTCAATGACATTTCTAAAAAAAAAAAAAAAAAATCAAATCAATAATTACTGGCATCAAACAAAAACATAACTGACTCCCTTTGGAACATATTATGCAGCCCAGTGCAAAATGTGACAGGCAATAACTCCCTCCGGGTTAATAGATTTTGTTACAAATGATTGATTTTATAAGAACAAAGTTTTAGTTGACCCTCGTAACAAACAAGCACCATTCACATCAGTTGTTTTATTTGCCAGCAAAACCAAATATAGACGAGTCTGAGAAATATGATATGGCAATGGCGTTGCCAAAACCATTTTAGCTCCAAAGCTTCAAGCATTCAAAACACTTGAAACATTACATTGCATTGCAATTGTGCATCCAAAAAGACTTTGAGAAGGGCTTGACTGCTACGTGATAAGAAGGCGTAGCTTCGTGTACAAAGACAAACTGATACAACATGGAGGCGGGAATGACAGGGCTAAATGTGAATTCTAGAGATTGAAATTAAAGGGGGGAAAAAAAAACTTCCAGGCTCTCACAACTGCTGTACGTTTAAACATTTAATTACAAATACATCTCATCATTGCGCTCATTTGATTATGATTCATTTAGAAAGCAATAGAGTATATTTATTTCAGACCAGGTCTCACCTTTCTTCCACAACAGTAGCCCAGTCGCTGCATGACTGGGTCAATCTCCTGTTCAAAGACCTCCGCCAGTTTGGAGCAGCACTTGTAGACTCGAGATGTTTTGCGATTGTACAGCCAAGCGTTGTTGAACATCAACCAGATATCATCCACGTACTGCCAGGGATCCTGATACTGGCCTGCAAGTACAATACACATGGTCATAAAGAAGTCCGACTGTAACAGCATCATAAAAGCTTTGGCAACATTGTCGAGGTTTTCCACTAATTAAAAGAAGAAAGAGAAATACTGACCTGTGTCGAGCTTCCGCTTGATAGTGGACAAATCCATGGGGTTCTTCACAATGTCAAAGTAGTCCTGTTAAGACATCATGCACAGGTATTAGATCACATGAAACTGGATACAATCAAAACATTTACAGGGAGAAGACAAATCAAAATGGACGGAAAAAACAAAAACAAAATAACTGCATGCTTACGTACAGGTATGCACAGTAGCTGTGGATCAACAGGCATCCTGAAGGGTAGCGACTCCGGTTCTTGACGGTAGAGGGACTCCAGTGTTGGCATTAGGGCCTGGCGAAGCTCTTCTGGCTTGAAAACTGGGAAAACGTACACACTTTGGTAAAATCGTTCAAGTTGGATCAACTAGATACACATTTAAGATAAACCTTCCCTTACTCTTCTTTTTTGCTGGTGCTTGTGATGCAGCCGCGTCGGACGACTGCTCTTCTTCTTTCAAATCCTTTTTAACGTCCGGTTTGTTGTCTTCAGTTTTCACAACCGACGTTGGCAGGGTGGTCGATGTATCCATTGGAACGACCTTGCCTCCTTCGCCGGAACACTCCTTTTTCACATCAATTTTCACAGGACTTTCTTCCATTTTCACATTGCCGAGCTTTCCCCCCTTGGAGCCGCCGCTGGTGTCGCTCTCCTCCGCATCATCCTGCTGCTTGATTTCGGACTTATGGTCTGACATGGCAGCCGTGCTGTCCGACTGGACCTGTTGGGACGAAGTATCCAGGCTGTTGACGGAGGCTGGAGTCAAAGCTTGGCTGTCCGCTTGGAATGAACCCTTTTGGGACAACTGCAGACAAAAAGAAACAAACTAGAATACAGGCATGAAGCGGAACTGGCCGATTGGACATCAGGTGGGAATCCAGCCTAAGAAACACCACAATGTGGTGCAAATTGTTATCAATTAACTCATTCACTTGCACCCATTTTCACTGAAGCAAACTCCTTGGCTCCCGGCCGTTTTACTGGTTTATGGCTGATTTTGCAAGGCCCACAGAATATTGCGTTCTATTGCTATAAAAACAGGGAACCTACCAAAAGAAAGATTAGAGTCTCTTCTTTCATCAGGAAAAATATATATTTGTATCTGTTTCTGACTGGCAGCAATTAGCATTAGAATATAGCTATGTTTCATCATTATTCACAAAACCCACAAAACACTGGCAAAACGAGCTTGTTGCAACATGGACCTGGCTCATATCTTATACTCTGTCACCTGCTGGCCGTTTCTTGTAATAACTACCATTGCTTTAAGCGACCTCTTCAGGTCAGAAGCTGTATCAAAGCCTTCTGTATGCTCTAGCATAAAAAAAAATAAAACACGTATAACTACGTTTTTGGGAGTAAAAGGAGAACATATGAAAAAAAGTATATATAGGTTTTCGGATTTTAATGAGTTAACCAACACTGACCGGAGTGCGTGGCAGCTGAGCACCATGTGGTGTTGAGCCTGAGCCAAGTCCAGGGTGAGATGGCGTAGTGGAGCCGGCGCCGATGTGCGGCTGCTGGAGGGTCTTGTTGGAGCCAGGACCCTGGCCCAGCTGGTTCTGCTGGGGGGCCTGGGGTGGTGCCAACTGCGGTGCATTAGGGGTGTGCGGCTGAGGGGTCTGCGACCCGGCGAGCCTGGGGGGTGTCTGGTGAGGCGTAGGCGAGCGACTGTGAGCCGGAGAGGGCGAGCTGCCGCGCATGGCTCCTAAGTGGGGAAGGGAGTTGGGTTGCTGGTTTGCATTTGGAGTCATCGAGGAGGAAGTCGAGTTGGGGCCTCCGCCGCCGACACTCTGAGGACCCAGGGGCCCCACCGTGGAGACTCCGCCGGAACTGCTTGCAGAACCTGGTTGTGCTAAAGGACTCGGAACTGGGAGAGAGGGAGGAGTGCCCATCTGCGTCTGAGAAAATAAACAATGAATATTTCGGACAGAAATAAAACTCAATGAATGGAACCTTATCAAATATTCAGAAAACATGCAATTCTCGACTATGATCTTGTTTAAAAAATAATGTAAAATCTAATTTCCCCTTTGCTTACAGAAAAAGTTGATGAGTCACACTTTTATGATCTTACCTGTGCCATGCCTCCCTGTAGTCCAGGCTGTGTCATCCCAGAAGGAGTTGTTCCAACCACAGGTCCTGAGCCAGGAAACTGGCCCTGGGACAGATACTGGTTCTGGAGTTGGCCGACATTAGGCTGACCCATCCTAGAGCCAACAATTCCCATCTAGAGGTACAGGCACATGTATAAACACAAAAATTGGAGATTTTTTATCTAGTGGCGTAGAAAGTCAGAGAAAGCGATTGTTGTTACTCGTGTCGCCTTTAATGTCAGAATACAGATTAGGATGTGTCACTGTAATATGAGCAGCAGTTGTTTGTCACTGTAAAAAAATAAATCTTTACAAGTGATTCTATTCAAATCAATTGACAACATAGCCAATGAACATGAAAAAAAAATATCCATAAATTAATGCATAACACAGAGCAAGCTCATATAACACAACAAGTAAAGTACATTTTGTACAAACCTGATTGGCAGATGTTCCCAAGGGGAGAGGAGGAGTGGACCTCTGGCCCATAGACTGCATCCCCATCTGACTGAATTGATTCATGCCTGACAAGACACGCCACACATACCACTTCAATTGGAAATCACAATTCACATCTATAATAAATGGACGGTATACTGAATTGGTTTTCTTGCTGTTTTGCTGCAACAGCAGCAAGATCATCTCTAGTAAACATTATCTGGCATTAGGGGTGTTAAAAAAAAAATCGATTCGGCGATATATCGCGATACTACATCGCGCGATTCTCGAATCGATTCAATAAAAAAAAAAAATCGATTTTTTTTTTTTTTTTTTTAAAGAGCTCAGAATTGTTCATTCGGTAGTCTTACCGATTCAACGTCTTATCATTGCCTTTTTTTTTTTTTTTTTTTTTTGTGTGTGTGTGAATCGATTTTTAAACTTCAATTTTTAATGGAAAAATATTCAACAAAACGTCTGACTTCGGGTTAGGATTCACACCTTGAGCATGGAAGAATGTGATATGAACGGAACATTAAGCCTTAATATTTTATTTTAATGCTGTTCAAACATGAAACAGATTACAACCTCTATAAGACTGAAATTTCAGATAAATAAATAATACATTTTCATATAAATCTTACACTCTACAAGCTTACTGATTAGTATTTTTTAAATTTGAATGAAAAAAATCGCAACAATCGACTTATAAATTCGTATCGGGATTAATCGGTATCGAATCGAATCGTGACCTGTGAATCGTGATACGAATCGAATCGTCAGGTACTAGGCAATTCACACCCCTATCTGGCATGATACAATGATTGCCTACCTGGGTTTTGCATCCTGTTGACCATCTGATTGGGTCCAGTGGGCCGTACCATAGATGGGTCAGAGAGGGGACCGTCTGGAAAAATGACAATGAAGATACATAAATCAACTTAACAACTATTCCTAATTGCTTTTATTGTTCACGTGAATATCGCAAGTTCATGTACACTCACTTGGAGGCAGGCCAGCAGGAGACTGACCCATGCCAACAGGGCCATGACCCAGACCTTGCTTCTGGAGACGGGTCCTCCTCTTCTCCTCCAGCTCTTTCTGGATTTTATAGATCTTCTCAGCTAACAAGTGATAATACTCAGCCTGCCCAGAAGGACAAGTCAAATGAAACAAAAATGAGGATAAAATATTGATCGATAATGGCTGTTAAATAACACCCGTGGCCACTTACTCGATTGTTTGCCGACTCGTACATGTCTCCTTCAACTTTTCTGGCATAGGCCACCAAGTTCTCCATACGGCGGTCTTTTAAAGCTGCAGGATCTGGAGTTGGAAAGATGGCCTGAACACTGCGGGTGATGAGGAAAGAAATGACAAGTTAGCTCAGCTTAATTTACTCCGCATTATGCATACTAGATGAAAAAGACATTATTGAAATGACACAAACAGCAGCATCGTATAAATGTTGATCCCCTGGAGGAATCAGTCCAAAAGGCATCTTTAATATTAATATAATTGAAAAGTCCAATGTTGTGATTTGTAAGATTGAACACCTTCACTAGTCAGTGCATTTAGAAGCCATTTTAGGTTTTGATCAAGGGGGGGGGGGGGGGGGGGGGAGTCAACTGCTGTCAGTACTTACAGCTTGTGTACCAAGTGATTTCGCAGGTCCTGCGTGATGTCCTCGTGCCAGCTTTTTCTCATTCCTGTGGCAGAGGGAGGGCCTGCTGTGGGCATGGAGCCGACCCCGCTGGCATCATTCATCAAACTGGAGAACAACAAACATCCTTCAAAATGAAAATCTTGACAAGATATTGGTCTCAACCCAATTAGGAAGTCTAGTTATATGCAGTTCAAAACTCTTTAGGATTAAGGTGGATTCTTGCTTCGTACCCCTGGCTATTCACATTGAGATGCATCATAGTGTCTTGCAGTAAGTTGGCTTGTTGATTCTGAGAAGGCGCACCCACACCTCCATTGACTCCCATAGGATTTGCTCCTGAGTAAAGAGATCAAGAGATGACAATTACTTATGTATATAAAATGCATGTATGCACCTTTCTCCTGTAAACAGCCCTTAAAAAAAAAAAAAAAAAAAAGGACTTACCCATTGGGTTCATAGGCCTCATACCGGCCTGGCCTTGGAGGGCCTGGTTGGGCATGTTGGTCTGAGAATGCTGACCCTGGATCTGGTTTCCCTGGTAGGTGAGACCTAATGCTGCATAGGCTCTTTCTATGGAACTCGGGTCAATCTGGCTCGGAGGATTGAGGTTTGGAGCACTTGGTTGGCTACCAGGGACTGACCCAAGAGAACTGCCCAGACCTGCAGCAGCTGCACCGAGAAGCGCTGTGAGGACATAAGACAAGAGAGGACAATTAGACACACTTAAATAGCATCTTTAATTAAATAGCTTTTTATGAAACTTTAACAACCGTAATGACAAATGAAAAAAAATAAAATACAATAACGAAGGCCAGCAGTTCCAATGAGTTAAAAAAATAAAATAAAAAATGTGTAAAAACAAAAACTAAAAATTTTGGTCAGATACAGACACTCACACTGCGGGTTCCTCTTGTCCCCAGCATTCTTCAGTGGCAGGCAAACTGGACAGTCATGTCGAGTGCAGTTCTTCCAGTGGGAGATGATTTGCCTTGACGATGCACAGTGAGCGACTGAGGAAGAAAAGGGATGAAATTATCGCAGGTGGGCCTCGAACGTAACCACCGGATAGAACGAAACTCTTTTCAAGAGTAGTTTCAAGAGTTAAATCCAATAAATGGTGACTATGAACGACTATGAAGTTAGATTAATTTCCAGTGCGTCAACTCACCCTGACAATTCTTGCCAGCTTGGCAATGCGTCATGTGATTGAGGACGTTCTTCATGGTGCGGCAATGAGGCAGGTTGCACTGCCGGACCTCGCCGTTGGCCTGCTCGCGCCGCTGGCATTTGTGGGCGTGGAGCAGGAGAACGAGCTGCTGCTGGATCAGCTTGCGCTTCTCGGGATCAGCGGTGGGCGGCGCTCCAGCCGCGGCGGAGGCTGCCGAGACCTGCGTGCCAGGTCCCGCCAGACCTCCCTGAGCGCCGGGCAGCATGCCAGGTGCCCCTCCCACAGGTGCGACCGAGGGTCCGCTCACACCCGACTGGGACTGCTGTGAGCCCTGCAAAATGGAAGCAAAGGCAGTTTGCTGGAAAGTAACAAATCAAAGTTTTACAGCATTTCAAATCACATAGAATTATTGTATACACAACACTTGATTTACAGTATTTCTTACCATGGTGGCCATTCCTTGAATGGCCTGACTTTTCTTGTCCACATTGAATTGAGCCAGGCTGTTGGCCATGGGACCTTTATTCGGATGTTGAGAGCCCATCCCTGCACCAGCAAGGCCTTGATTGCCCTGCCCCGCATATGGACCGCCAAAGGAGACCACCTGGTTGCCCATCATCGCCATCTAGAGACCCATGAGAAAACGTGATCGCGTGTGGTCAATGACAGTGACAGAAAAGAAAGCGTAAACATGAGATAGCAGTTGCGGCCAAGAGCAAAATATTTACTGCGGAAGTTGTACAACCACAATTGAAATATATTAAATACAATGTGTCCAAACAATCAGCACAAATGGAACAGTTAACCGACTTCTGCACCACAACAAATTGATAAGGAAAAAAAAAAAATCTGTGAACTGTGACCATGCAAAAAACAAAAATATTCAGCTGGTAAATGAATGCAAAAATGCACTTTAGCTCTTTTTGTGATTTTTTTTTTTTAAAGAAAGCAAAGCGTGATTGCTGAGTCAACAATCACAACAATTCTCTGACGCTCCCATAGAATCCATTTCCCATGAGTGTCCGAGACTCATTTGCGTCGGGCCAGAGACATTTTGGCAAGCAGACATCACCGCAACCCACCTGGAATTAAATGACGGAGATTTTGTGGTAAACCGCAATCAGTTAGGATTCTCTCACTGTATACCAGACGTGGATCTATTTATCAACATCCCCATCTTTATGATTTCGCCCTAGTTCCATCTTCCACGAGAAGTGCCTTTTGTCATTTACATTTATGACGTATCCATACAGGGCCACGCTTAAGAAACCGGAACTAGTCTCAAATTTGAAACAGATAAAAAAAAATTTTAAAAAAAAGATCATAGGTACACATTAACACTTCCGACTTCTGCTACTTGCCTCCATGAAGGACCATTACCCTACACATTTTTTTCTTAAGCACAATGAAGATTCATGTGCCTTTTTTTTTTTTTTTTTTTTTTTTTTTTTTAGAAGTAGTGCCTTGTGTTTGAGGGGCTAGCATGCGCAGCTAACGTACATTGATTGGCACTGACAGCAACAAGCTAATCAAAATACAGTGAAGCGTGCCTTGATTGTACTAGTTTACTTTGTTAAATGACCACCCTCGAAACTCAAATTATCTTTGCCAATTGAAGTGAATGGAAACGCCATTAATGCATTCGAGCCCCCCACCCACAATTTGTAAGGTGTCCGTCACAAGAAAAATAGCACTGAAGCACTTATTGATAATGAAACTAAATATAATAAATATAATGCAAGGAATTTGATGTTTTAATTTTACAGCTCCTACTGGTGTGCATCCTTGGCCACCAGGGGGCACTATAATGTAAACATTATGTACATAAAAGAGACTTGTATGCCCGTGAGCAGTTTTATTGTCTGACTACATGTGTTGCTGCACTGTTTATGATCAAATATCCATAACTTGAAGTGCTCAACACCGCTACATCCAAGAATTGTTCACTGTCTGCCCAACTTCTGCTTTTTGTGAAGTCCAACCAAAAACATCTGCCGAGCGAAGGCTTGTGTCGCGAAAAACTCGAAAGCAAACCAAGTCAAGGTACCACTGAATGAAAGCAGAATTGAAAAATGACATCTATGCTAATTTCCCTTTGCCCATCAATGGTGTTTCACATGGCATGTTAGCATTAAGCTAGTCGCCTATCATTCATTTTGACCCATTTATATGGTTTGGTTGTAAATTCGTGTTAAAATAGTGTTTAATTCTATTTTGGTTTAGGTTGTGAGTTTTACAGTAAACCTCAACTCGGAGTGACAATTCAACAGATGGAAGCAAGCACACTTTGCTTCTTATCTGGAGAACAGTGCAAGTGTGAGTATTTTCATTTCCTCAAAGTGATGTTTTACAAACAACAGGCTGCCATTTCTGAAAAGCGAGAGAACGAGAACAGGTGCTGAAGAATATTTGACGGTGTGTTTTACGAAGTTGAAATTTGTTCAATGTGTGTAGGAGGGGAAAAACTAAAACACTGTCTATTTTTATGAGGTCTCCCTGCCGTGGATTTTCACCGACCAGGATTTCGTTGTAGCTCAATTGACAACCAATCAAATATGTTCATTTACAGGCAAAGCAAACCTCTCAACCTCCACCACTTACTCAATACCGACAACATACCACTGCACCAGTTCACTGTCAAACATAAGGAAATAAATTCTCGACATTTCTAACAGCATTCATACAAAGCGCATGGTTATATATTGCAGTAAAGGCCAGATAATTTGGTGCTATAAGAAATGTTCGTAAAAGAAGCCTCACCTTGTTCAACGTGGCCGGTTGTTGGCCTCGGATGCCTGCCTGGCCCCCTCCTCCCTGTTGCTGCAACGTTTCAGCCAGCAGGTTGCTGTTGCTGCCCATCCCTTGATTCCCGAAGCCCATCCTGGGAGAACCGTTCATCACCTGGTTCGCCATCAGGCCCGCTTGCGACTGTCCGTTATTTCCTTTCTGCTGTGCCGCCATCATGGCCCTGTTGACGCCGCCCATCATTCCAGCGACGGCATTCTGCTGCATCATGTTTGCCTGCTGCTGGGGCGAGAGGTGTTGTTGTCCTTGCCCCATCATCTGCTGAGCTACCTGGCCGGGGCATGCCTTCATGTTCGCCATGTGCTGTCCGATGGTGGTCGGGCCTCCCGGGCTCCCCAAGACCCCTTGGTGTCCCTGTGGAGTGGACGTGGGCGCCCCTGAACGCAACAGCTCCGACAGCTGCTTATGCTTGGCCACCGCATCCTGACCTCCCCCGATGCCTCCTCCTGGACCGAGCCCAAATCCCATCCCTCCTCCTGGGCCTCCGCTGCCTCCGCCCGGACCGAGACCCCCGGGACCTCCCCCCAGGGTGGTGTGCAACTGGTTGAGATCGCCCCCATTGACAAGGCCTGGTTCATTAGTGCTGATGAGCTCATCTGGAAGGTCATGCTCCAAGTCAAACAGTGAGCCAAAATCTGAAACGGATCACAAAGTTTGAACAAATAAGTGAAGGTGGCGCATCAAGGAAAGCGCAAAAAGGTCACAGCCACGTTGTAAGAGGGATAACAACCCTTCATTTTTTTAGGTGTGACAGTGAACATACAATGAATACACTAAGCATAACACCACACATTGGGGCTAGGTTGTATGTGCAAACACACACCCTAAAATGTCTTCCAGCACAGAATGTGACTGACTTGTAAATGTGACAAAAAGTATAACTACAGCTAGCAGAAGCGTAAACTCAGCATGTATTGCATGTACGTGCAAACGTCAATCACTATGACCATTTATGTTGGAAGTTCTGACCGAAAAGGGCATTGCTAGCCCCTTACAGGACCGATTGTCTTCTATGCTTTATGATTTTCTCATTACAACTTATCCACATGTATAGGTCCATTTACACTGCAAATTTAGCATCGTTTACTTTGTAGATTCATCATTCTTGACTTCAATGCCACTGTATATGTAACAATTACTTTACTGTCATTTGCATTGCATTTTTTTATTTATTTAACCAGGAGAGTCCATTTGAGATAAAAAAAAAAACAAAAAACTTTTTTTCAAGGGAGTCTTGGCCAAGAGGCAGCAAAACAGTTTACATTAGTTACAAATAAAGGTTTCACTAACAATCACATACAAATGATATAAAACAGTTACAAATCAATGAGACCGTCTCAAGTGCTCTTAATCTGGATCTAAAATCATTCAATGAAACAAGTTCCGTTAGTTTCCAGTCCTTTTGCAACATGTTCCATGCAGAAGGGGCAGAGATTTTTTTTTTTTCATGTTTAGTGTAGCTTTATGCTATCGTTTTATCGCTTCCACGTTTTTAGTATTTGTTCATCCTTTAAACACCAACTTGGGAGGTTTTTTTTTTCCTCCTGCCATTTTAATGACAATAAAGGCTTTCTATTCTATAATGATATACAATGCGATCAATTGACATGTCCACTTGTTGAATTTGCATTTCAGTTACCAAAACCATAACTTTGAAGTCATGTTGATGGCACATGTACTATATTAAAGCAACTTATGACATGCTCAAAAAGTGTTCCCAAAAGAAAAGCCTTTTTTTTTTTTTTTTGGTCAGGAGAGTATTTGCCTCAATATGAATTTACTTTTAACTGTACAATACAAAGTATGAAAGTTGTAGCTATGAAAGGTTTACACTAACAACGAAAAAAATCAACAGTTTTACATAAGAAAAATAAAGTAAGCGGTTGAGATAAGACTGACTTTCATGCACGGAGGAGTGTCTACGTGCCAACTTGATTTTGGTGTTTTGGACATGGCGCTGTCCATACTCCATGTTAGCCAGTTTGGCGATCAAGCCAGTCTTCCAGCTGCCATCCACAAAAACACCTCCAGCTCGGGCAATTGATGCTTAAGCACCAGTAAAAAAAAATACAAATAAAAAATAATAATAATAAAAAAAAGCTCGAGTTTAGCTCCCTAATAGGCCCTTTCGTCGACAACCTCTGCCTTTCTGAAAACCTTAACGGCTGCTTTTTTTTTTAAACAAATTAAATAAAAATCAGGGGAACTCAGGTTGGTGATAAAGGGGTGGGGGGGCGGTGTGATAGGTTTCAAACGTTAGCAAAATTTCGAGTTTTATAAGACAAGGCCGGAATGTATTGGCTTGTTGTCAGTGTGACAAAGTGTCCAAACGTGACCACTCGAGCTTGTACTCAACTTGTAGTAAAGCCCGACTAGAAGGGCAATTGAGACACGGGGGCAGTCGAGTCGTCAGTTATGTCGCTTAGCAAATGGCTAACGGGGGGCTAGCGCCCCGGCTGTAATGGTTGGAAGCATGCGAGCTAGCTGGGAGGGCTCCTCCGCACGTCCGACACACTCCGTGTGCTACTACTAGCGCGGCTAACGTTAGCCAGTTACGACAAAAACACAAGAGGAATCCCGCGTCTTCGCCCGCTTCCAGGCGCACAAAAACGGGCGAAAAGGGCCCGAGTTGACAAATACGACCGTAACGGGTGACATATCGAAGCCATACGTACCGTTTCCATCGCTGGCAGAGGCGGAAAGTGCCGGAGAGGAGAGTTTAGGCCTCTTGGCTGAAGGCGGGCCAGAGTCCAGAACGTTCTCGGCCATATTTTTTTCGAAATAAAAATATATAAAGTATCCACAATTGCAGACGATTTCACGCCGTCAAAAGCTCTTTCCTTTCCGTTTCCAATATTGCGACTTTTCCCCCTCCTTTTGGGGGATTAAGAGGGGGAAAGTCCCGTGTACAAATTACTCCTCTTTCCCTGGGTTCGCCTCTCGATTTCAGCCTCGGCGTATAATCAACCCCCCTCCTCCCTCCCTCGTCGGATTTTTTGTTCTTTATAAATTTCTGCCAGCGGAGGAGGAGGAGGGGGTCGGTGAAAGTAAAGAGGGGAGAACGCACGCAGCGGCTTCCCCCCCCCCTTAAACTTGGACAGCTTCTTCGGATGTAAATAAACCGTCTCCGGGTTTCTCGTCCATGGATGCATCCGTCATTTCACCCTCCTTTCCAGCGGAGTCTGACTGGAGATAATGTCGGGCTCGTTTGCCTGCCAAGTGATGGTGGTGCCGCTGGTGGGAGCGGGTGAGGATGAGGTGGTGGCAACTAAAAATAAAATAAAATAAAATAATTAATAATAATAAATAATTCACTCTTATTAGTGCAATGACCGAAAAAGTTTTCCCCTTTTACATTAAAAGTTGATTAGAAATAAATGCATCACATCTTAGAAATCTCCTTTCCTTTTCATTTTTTGTTTAGAATGGATGCATAGAATAAATATATTAAATTTCAATAAACAAAAGTGACTTGACAACACAAAATAGAACGTATCCTGGGATTCTTGCTAAAAATCAAGTTTTCTGTTATTTTGTGCACAACCATTCTTATATAAATTGATATTAACATTCAAATTGTCACTTACTATTTGTTTTTTGTTTTTTATTATAGCCAGTACTGTTACCAACACTTTGTATGTAAATTACACGCCGTACGAGGAGTGTCAGGAAAAATCCAGGAATGATGTCACAAAGATATCATACAAACCCAAACTGTAAAGTACAAATGTTCCCTTTCTATGTGTTTTATCGAACCTTACGCAAGAAGAGGCGACGGTTCACAACAACCCGAGTATCTGACAGTTTGTGTTTGAGAAGAAGCGACCACTTTTCAATGTGAAACAGGTCTGGACTGCTGGCAGGCCATTTTGAATTGACACTCTTTTACTACAAAGCCACACTTTCGTAACACATGCATCTTGGCGTTGGCTTGCTGAAAAAGATGTAGCGTACGTTGCTCCAAAATCTGCTCAGTGTGCAAGTTACCCACGTCATGGGCACTAACAAACCATCATGTGGTCGCTCGTAAAGTGGTGAACTTTGTCCCGTCCTTTCATTTTCGATCATGACACTGTACTCTTATTTCACCTTCAACACGCCATGGGAGCGTCAACGCTTCCACTTCTATTTACTTTGATGCATTTGAAGAGCTGATATCAAGCCAATGAGGTCATCCAGAGCGGCAGGCCAAAGAATGCAGCAAGCGCAGCGTCACTGATAACGTTCCAAACCTCCAAATGGTCACAGTCAACCACAACGTATCCCACCATCTGGATTGTGTCGCACACTGCAGTGACACAAGTTGATGAAAACGCAACTCAAGTGTCATTAGTGGGGGAAACTGCAAATTCAATTAAAAAATGTCAGAAATTGTCACAGTGGGATACCATTCAAATCTGTTATGGCACAACAAACAAACAATCAAAAATTGTTTTGTTAAGAAAATGTATATAAAAAAATATATACACGTAAATAAATACATATTGTACATGAATATAAGATGAATGCTACAAAACGAGACACAATCTACAAAATTGGCATGCAAGCACAAAACGGACAAAAACGAACGCAACACCCGCGTTGTCATTTCACGCCGTCTTCTTCCACGCCAGAATTATTGCATATCATGTGGCTGCAAAACACAAAAGATGACAAATAGAGAAATGCATTTCAGTAACTTACAATCATTGATAAATTATTGGTCACAATGATGTCGCTAATGACGTGCTTTTTGGTAGTCACAATTACAATATATTGGGACATTCGTAAAATAATGGCCTAAGACATTTATTTTTTTAAACAAAAAAAAAAAGAAATGAACCAAATTATATGTATTCATAATTTCCTTCTTTTGGAGTAGTATTGAATGATCTTTTTACTATACTACTACCGTATGTACTGTACTTGTTAATACATTTTTTTTTTTTAAATAATTGCACCAGTTATCTTTTCACATTACTTAAGGAGGAAGTCAACCCAAAAATATTCTTTACAATACAATATTGTATGCGCCCCCATTAGTCTAAACATTCTGATTAATATTGTGAATGTGGCTCTGTGGGATATGAATTAACCAGCAAAATATTTTTCGGTCTCAGAAGGCGGCCATTTTGCCACATTCTGGCAACAGAAAATGACATCATTGTTGTACAGGACTCAGGTGGCCACCAATCGCGGCTCGGTTTACGAATGTCACGTGACCAAGTTCAAGAAAACGGTTCACGAATGTCACGTGACCAAACTCAGAAAACAGCTGAGCCGCGATTGGTCGTTACCTGATCCCTGAGCAACTGTGATGTCATTTCCAGTCGACAGGCGAGAGACAAAATGGCCGTCCCCTCCCCGACACTGGATGAAAGCGGGTGGCTTTTGCTGCTTAATTCATATTCCACAAACACAACATGAAGCAGAATATCGTGTTAAGACAAATGGGGCTGCATAGAATATTTAAAGAACATTTTTGGTAAGTGTTTACAGTTGAACCATTTAATTTATTGATTAACATGCATCAAACTCCTGTTCCGAAAGCTCCACTTTCTCCTTTATTTGTACTTTTCCATCATTTTTTTTTTTTTAAATCATCTAGTGTTTATTGTAGTTTGTTTTACGTTTGATCTTACGTACAGCATTTTTTTCCCTTTTTTTAATGAGGTCTTACCTACCTGCTTGGGCGGAGAACACGTGTGGGTGGAGGCCAAACTTTTAGAAGAAAGTGTGCAGTCGGGTGGCGGGTTGGTTGAGGAGATGGCTGATGTCGTGAGGTCTGATGGACAATGCAAAATAGGGAGAAAAATAAATAAATAATTGTGTGCCTAGACAGTAAAAAGTAAAATATTCAGCATCAAACTATCTGTAATCCATTGGTGTGAGCCTTCATCATCATTGTCCACCATTCAAATTGTTTTGGGGCTCTCTCTTTGAATTATAACTGAGTGGAAAAAAATAAAAATACTTATTTAGTCATTGAATTATCATCATCATCATGCATCATCTTCGTAATGATACAGTCCAGTGGTTTGTGGTTGGCATCATAAATAATACTCAATTGTATTCACAACCCGACTCTATTTATGGTGGCTCGTCCATATTCTGCCTTTTTTAACTTAATAAATGCGCACAAACTTACAAGAATCCGGGCTGTGTCCACTAACTTTGGTGGACATATTCATCCAATTAATTGTGTCAAATGTCTAGAGATTCCCTTTGGAATGAAAAATAAGTTACAAAAATCATCCAACAAAATCAATGTGTTTAAAAATCAATGTTTACCTGCTTCTGAGCTAACGTCATACTGTTGATGTTAGCTTACTTAGTGGAGCTAATTTCAGCAAAGTGCAATTGTAATAGTTATGCACGCACTTGCGTTCAAATGCACCATACAAATAACAACGTTACCAGATCAGGGTTTGAAATGCAGTTTTGAAAAAGTGCACAAGGCTGACTGATGATGCCTGGCTGAGGTCCAAAAGAAAAAGCCTTTCTCAATCGATAGCGTCAATCCCAAATATTGTAATTCATCAGCGCCACTGTGTGCAATTTTGGCGGAACGGCAACTCGCTTCTGCAAATCTTTTCGTTGAAAATGTTGGTTCATGTTTCACAACAATTACGTGCGTTGACAATGAAATTATTTTTGCTTGATTGTTCGAACAATCAATCGGGTGTGATGTTTTTATTTGGATCGCTGACAGTAGCTATCGTAAAATAATGTACTTCACGATATATGACATAAATCACGTGAGCAATTATTATTAAACGTCAAATCTCACGCCCATCGAGTCTCCTGATAGTCTCGCGAGAATACGGACGTTCGACAATGATGACGTAAAACGTATGCGACTTTTAGTATCTCGGCAGAGTAAACAATTCTATCACGGCATTTCTGTAAGTACTGTAACTTAAAATATATATGCAGCGAATTATTACGATCTTGTGGAACTGTTTCGTATAGTATTTTTCCGATTCATTTTATTTAGTAATTTTATTGACTTTACAAAGACGCTCATAATTAGCACGTAGTTGCTCTTGGGTTCAAAGATTGCCTGGAGATATTTGTTGGTTCTTATTTTCACTGTGGATTTAACCCACATTTTTATTTATGTATTTATTATTTGTTTATTTTATTTATTGATTTATCCCTTGTTAATGTTTTTCTACATGAATTACGTGATGTCACGTATATCCTGTTTATTAGTTGTTTGTCAAACCCTTGTTCCAATGCACGTTCTTAATAAAACAATGTCATAAAAAAAAAAATCATTCTGCTTCATTCACAGAACTTAGGAAGGACATATCGTGTGAAAGAAGTATGTCGTGGGAGTAGATCTGCTGTCAACTGTATTGGACGAGCGCCATACAGGATGCCATACTACTGTGTGGCGTATGGATGTGGCAAATCTTCTGAAAACAACGTGACACTTTTTAGATTCCCAAAAGACCCGGAGGAATTTCGCAAATGGGAGAAGCAGGTTCAGCGTACTCGCTGCGATTGGTTCGCCTCGCCCAACTGTTACCTTTGCAGTGACCATTTTGGTAAAGACTACTTTGAGTCCATATCACCCTTCGGGGTTCCGAAGCTGAGACCTGGGGCGGTTCCCACTGTGTTTGTCCGCCCGCACTGTTCCTGCAATGGCAATGGGTGTAATGACTGCCTTCCTTCCATCAAACACGGGAGCATTAATGCAGAGCCAAAAGAGTGTAATATTACGGTGAGTCGTTTTTGTATAGGAAATGTTCACAAGGTTCTTAAAACAGCATTCAGATTTCCAATTGTGTCTTTTTCCACAGACAAAAAGTAATGAAATAGTACCATCAATGTCACACGATGTGGAACGTCAGAAACAAGGAAAACGAAGAAAGCAATCTAAAAAGGGAAAAAAAGGTTGGTGCATAGTGAAATGAGGGAACATGTATAATGAATGGGAAATTTGAATGTCATATTTCAAATATTTTTTACAGTGACGTGCGAGAAGTGCGGAACAACTGGCTACCGGAGCAGCTTTTACTCAAAAAGCAAACGCTTCTGTAACGTGACCTGTGCGCGCTCCTTCGCGTCCCGATTCAGGAAGTCAAACACAGCGACACGCCTGGAGGTAAGAAATAATGTTGTCCTTCTGTCAACAAGTACGGACTACTTTTAAATATGCATTGAAATCACAATTCTGTACCGCTTTCTCGGCAGGAAAGTCCTATTGCGAAAAAGGCCAAAGTCTTGGGCAAATTGACAAAAGCTCGCTCGGCACAAGTGGCAGTACCGGATGGTGAGCGCGACACACACGTGAATGCACAAACATCTGGTGATTGTACAACCTGCTCATACAGAAAACTCACTATTTTCCTGAATCGCGCAACTTACCCACCCCAGCGCCTTGTTTGTCTCGATGCATGTGAGACATCATCAGTCCGCATTTGATTGCGTAAGTCAGCTGAACAAGCACCGGGACATGGCAGAGCGCGACATGGATCTTGAGGTGTTTTCCGACTCGCTATCAAGTGTAGACTTGGAATATGAAGCTGCAGATGACGAACAGTCTGAGGGCGAAGGTGTGAGCCTTGCGCACATCCTGGGCCGAGGTCGTCTTCATACTCCGAAGATAGTGTTAATCAGCCTCAAACTGCAGAAGTAGAAGCATTAAGCACATCGGCAGTTATTCTTTATTTTAAAATGGAAATAATGGGGGGGGGGAAAAAAAGGGTAGTTCAATGATTTTGGAAATGAAACTGATTGTGCTCAAAGCTGCCAAAAGTTATGGAATGTCTAGACTGTATTTTTTTGTGCAAAAGTTCGGGGACGGCTGCCTTTATTTAAAAAAAAATATAGATGTGTAAATGTGTGCAACGTGCATTATTCGAATGTCACTGCTAAGTGATTATTTTTAATAATGTCTTTGCTGATTTACTCTTTTTAAGCATGAATATTTGTGCAATTGTAATGCCTTGATTATAGTTAGGTTAGCACTTTTTTTTTTTAAATGTTATAATAATTTAGTATAATCATCATACCGAATGTTGTCATTCGGATAAATACAACTTTGATTTTCTTTTGAATCCATTTATGGATATAAACCCAGAACGTGTTTACGAGCCAGTATGAGGGGGAAAAAATAACATTCCTTCACAAATTAGTTGCCATAACGACGATTTGTTTTTCTGCTTCTATTTCATTTCTTCTTTTACTTTCAAGTTGAACACCTTTGATGCATTACCGCCACCTTCTGAAATGGAGTGCGTACGACAATACTGGTTTATTCTGATGGGACCGAATTATTATTATTATTATTTAATGTAACATATATATTTTTTAGATGTTTTAAGATACAGTAAAAATATTGGTGTCGCAATGAACGGCCCCTCTAATCAATATGGATTTTGAAATGTTCGCAAATGGTGAAGGCGGCGGATCTGACGTCATTCTTGCTTGGCGTCCACTTGCTGGTCCAAAACTGCACGTGCGTTTTGGCCGCATTCCTTTTGAACAACAATGCCGTTACGCTGCGCTGCCGGCTATTGCTCGAACCGACGGGAGGATGGCGTGTACTTGTTTCGCTTCCCCAAAGACAAGATTTATCGCGAATTATGGACTCAGAAAGTCCAACGAACGAGGGTCCGGTGGACGCCCACTCACATGTCGGTGTTGTGCAGCGCGCACTTCGATGACGACTGTTTCAAACCGCTGCCGGCCCTGAGGGAGTCGCTTGGCATGAAGGTGAGACGCTCAAAGATACTTCTGCCGTCAGCTGTGCCGACTTTGTTTTCGAGGAAGAAATATGGACAAACGCATGCTGTGAAGACGTATCAATCGACAAGCATTCGAAGACAAAAGCAACAGGTAACAACTCAAAGCAACGCAGCAACGCCATGTTTTGCTTTCCTATTAAGTATTATTGTCGATAATTGGGGCCTTGAAATGTGGTCCCTATATAACACAAAAAAAGGGCGGGGAGACCACCCATTGCCACCATCCCAAGAGTAGAAGTACTGTAGAGACACATGTAACAAAACAATATTTGTCTTTAACAAAGTCCAAACTTTGTTTCAGCTGGCGGATGACTTAATGAAAAATGGTAGACAGAAAGCACCTGATGAATCCAGTGTGGAGATGCAAAATGTGAGCAAATGAGTTGATGACAAACCAATTTGAGAAGAATAATTTGTTTTCAAATTGTGCACATGTAATTTGCCATATCATTGTATTTATTTGTTTTTTTTTAGGCTGGTTTTCGCAGTCATCGGAGTCCGACGGTGACCCCGGACCCGGATGTGCACAAGCCCCTTTATCAAAGCGATACGGCTGCATACGGCTCAGGTTTGAAACGGCGTCGCCCTGAAACTGTCGGTCGGCGGCGGAAATTTCCAATTCCAACTTGACACTCGACGTTGAGTGTGAAAACGCCTCGCGGTGAATTTGCCATGTCCCTGCGCCAGCTTCCGCTGACTTACCCAAGAAAATATCGAGTTTTCCACATCTTTTTTTTCTGAAGTCTTTTCATTGTCATCATCGGAATCTTATTTGTACTCCCACTGTAAACATTCATCGAGCAGGAGAAAGAATGTTTGGAGTGTGTGGTATATTCTGAAAAATACGGTTCTTGTGTTGCTGTAGAAGTTTAAAATTTCGATCTACCCTGTAGGACCAGTTTCGGTTTTTGAATGGGGCGACTACTTGGAGAAGGAAACGTCTTTGGGGGCGTCTGTCTCCTGCTTTAGACATGTAAGTGCATCAAATGCAGTGGAAGACCGAAACGTAAATCGAAACACTTTTTGTTTTTTTTGTTTTTTGTCCATTTCCACAGGCGCCCATGTGTGACCAATGGGAAGATATCAGTGTTGGGATGAAAGTAGAAGTTCTAAACACCAATGCGGTCCTGCCCACTAAAGTGTACTGGATCGCGACCGTCATACAAATTGCAGGTGTGTACATGTATGTTCCTACCTTTACCACATTTCTTCAAATTGTTGCTGTACATTTTGTTTGTTTGTTTTTTCAACTGAGCATAATACACTCCACAATTACGATTAAGATTCGAGTCTCTTCTTTCTTCAGGACAAAATAGTATATTTGTATCCGTTTCCGTTTTGTAGCAATTAGCAATAGAAGAGAGCTAAGTTTCATCATTATTCACAAACCAACACTGGCAAAAAGAGCTTGTTGCAACTTGGCCTAGATCTCTTATACTCTGGTGCCACCTGCTGGCGTTTTCTGCAATAACTGCCATTGCTTTAACCCATCTCTTCACGTCTGAAGCTGCATCAAAGCCTTCTGCATGTGCTTACGTTAAAAAAAAAAAAAAAAAAAAAAAAAGTGTACATATACGTTTTTGGGACTGAATGACAAAGTATCAAAAAACGTATTTACACGTTTTGGGGTTTGAATGAGTTAATGATGCCTCAGTTGGAGTTAAGAGTAAAACTAAACATGCAACGTTAAAAATTACATCTACTGTATATTTAAATACAAATCGAGAGCTTTGCCTTTTGGCTCAGCTCTTTCTTTACCACGACGGACCGATACAGAGTCCGCAAAAAAACGAGTTACATTAATAGAATTCAATCGCAACTTTCTTCTGTACTCACTTTAACTCTTTGACCGCCAAAAACGTTTAATGACGTATGCTAAAATCCTAATAAATGCCGCCATAAACGGTAATTGACGTTGTTTTTTGGATAATGTTTGGCAGTCAAAAGAGTTAAGTGTGTTCCGCCACGGATGCACGGCCCCACACTGGGGGGAAAAAAAAAAAAAAAAGAAGGTTAATGCTTGACAGCAGTTGTCAGCCAGTAAGAACGGTCAAAACGCGTCTCTCCTCTCGCCAGGATATAAAGCCTTGTTGCGATACGAGGGCTTTGAGCGCGACAGCAGCCGCGATTTCTGGTGCAGCCTCGTTTCGGGCGAGCTGCACCCCATCGGGTGGTGCGCCATGACCGGCAAGCTCCTGGTGCCTCCGCAAGGTGACTTAATTCATTTTTCATCAAGCTCTTACGTTGTATAAACCGTCAATAAATAACACGTTTTGACAATTTGTGTGTCGTAGATGTAACCGGCATCGCTGACTGGAAAGAGTATCTGATGGGAAAGATGGTGGGGGCCCACACGCTACCCGTTGAGTTCTACCTGAAGGTAAAAAAAACTAAGCGAAAAGGGACAAAAAAAGTAGGACGTCGTCATCGGACTCGATTGCGCCATCGTTTTAGGTGAGCGAGAGCCTGAAGCAGCAGTCCTTCAAAATGGGCGTGCGCGTGGAGGTGGTCGACCCCAAACACATCAGCCGGACGCGCAAGGCCGTCATCGCGTCCGTTACCGGCGGGCGCCTGCGCCTCTTGTACATGGACCAGAGCGACTCCCCTGAGAACGTCATCACCGATTTCTGGTGCCACCTGGCCAGTCCCCTCCTGCACCCGATTGGTTGGTCCAAAAAAGTGGGTCATGACATCAGAACGCCCAGTGAGTCCCTCAGTCATGTTTTTGAATATCATTTTTTTTTAATTGTATCTGGGTTATTGGTTTTAATTAGGGCTGTGCAATTAATCGAAATTCAATTATTACACTCCACAATTACAAAATCAGCATAATCGTAAAAAATACTATTAATACAAATGTTTGAGTTGTTTAAATCTAGATATTTAGACCTTTTTTAAATTTTAAAATAACGAATAAATTTTGTTTCATCCAAAAAGAAATTATAATAATTCTAAAAAATAAAAGAAGGTGGTTTACTATTTAGTGTAGATTTAGAATTTGAATAATCTTTATTTTTTGTGTGTGTGTGTCACAGGTGGGAAACCACCAGGCCCTGGTTTGAAGGGGAATTGTGACAGTACCGTCAACCTCTTTAAAAAGGTCAATAACAGTTCAGTTGTGTTTGCAAAATTCGAGTAAACATGAATTTGCTGTTGCTGATTTTGGACAGAATATCAGTTGTTAATAAAAATGCCTCGAACATTTAAGTCATCGATTATTTGTATTTATTTATTTATTTTTCCCCAGCCCCGGTTTGTCTACATGGACGGATGTTATTTTGAGGAGGGAATGAAGCTTGAGGCCATCGACCCTCTAAACCTGGGCAGCATCTGCGTGGCAACTGTACAAAAGGTTCAAAGTTTCCTACTTGGGAAAAATCCTAACAATTCCGCAACTTTTTTTTTTTTTCCCTTTAATCCTCGGTGTATATTTTTTTTCTACAGGTGCTGTCGGACGGCTACCTGATGGTCGGCATCGACGGCGGGGCGTCGCATGCCGCCGACTGGTTCTGTTACCACGCCTCGTCTCATGCCCTCCTCCCAAAAGGCTTCTGCAAAAAGAATAACATCCCTCTCACCGTGCCAAAAGGTCATCGAGGATCTGCTTTTTTTTCTTTTCTTTTTTAATGTAATTTCATTTCTTGATGGTGATTTGGGGAAGTACTAACCCTGCTGTGTTAATCTGACAGATTTTGATGCCAAGGCCTTCACCTGGGAAAATTACCTTACAGAGACCAATTCAAAAGCTGCACCACCACAACTGTTCAACACTGTAAGACATTTTAAAAAAAAAAAATCCCCTTTTGACTAAATGAACGCACACCTGCTTCAAACGAGAATTTGCGCACCTGGGTAGGACTTTCCGGGTCACGGCATCTCCCCCAACGCCAAACTGGAAGCGGTGGACCTGATGGAGCCGCGGCTGGTGTGCGTTGCCACGGTGAAGCGCCGCGCGGGACGCCTGCTCCTCATCCACTTCGACGGCTGGGAGGATGATTTCGACCAGTGGGTGGACCACGAGTCTCCGGACCTCTACCCCATCGGGTGGTGCGACCTCACCGGCTACCAGCTCCAGCCGCCCCTCGGACTCGGTAAACGTTTCGTGGCACGACTCGCTGGTTATGTTTGAGGGGATGCTCGGTGAGCCACAGACAGGATCGCATTAAGCATGATTTACAGTATGATATATGATACAGGGTTTACACGGGTCATTAACTATTTAGGAGTTGGCGATTACTGATACCAAGTATTAGTGATAGACCGATATGGTTTTTTCAAGGCCGATACCGATACAGATTATTTGTAGTCAAGTCGGCCGATAACCGATATTTCAAACCGATATTCATTTGCAGTAAAATGGGGGGGAATTCTTTCAAACTATATATAATTTCTCACTGAGTAACAAATTCATGTGAATGTAGCTCATTTGGGGTTTTTGTTAGGGTTCGTAAAAACGTTTCAAAAAGATTTTCGCGGTGAAAAATTGTGTGAATATGTTCCAAATGTGTTTACGACAAATAAAAACTGACTGCGAACATCTTACAAATCCTGATGAAAACCCCAAATTCGCTACGTTCGCAAGTATTCCCTGCTCAGTGAGCTTTATCGGCCTTCAGATTCAAAAAATGGCCGATGTCGATATTTGTAGAAATGCCAAATATCGGCGCTGATAATCGGCCCGGCCGATTATTGGTCTATCCCTACCAAGTATCTGTATCGGGCCAATACCGGGACACATTTCACGGTATCTGTACTCACGACACATAATGATAATAATAATAATGATACTGGTATCGCTCTTGTGGCCATTTTTCAGTCAGGAACTTGTCTTGTTGTACTCAACAATTTAATTAGCTCTTAAGTGTAAGACAGATCTTTGTATGTTATATAATTATTGACTACTGCACTGTTGTGAAATGCGGCTGACTGGTCAAATTCAAATAAAAGTATAAAATTCCATATGAAACTTACTGCACGTCTTTGCGATATGCATATTTCATGAATATCGATATTTTTTTCCGATATATTGTGCAGCCTTAATCATAAGTACTAATGGTATCAACACTTGGTGTCAGTGAGTACTGAAGATTTGAGTATCAGTCTAAAAAAAGTGGTATTAAACATCCCTATTCAAAAGCATTAAAAGTCATTACATTTCACATGCATCCAATATGAAACACTAATGCCACCTAGTGGCAGAAAATGACCTCAAAACAAGTTTCCCTCCTATAAACTTCAACATTGAACGACTTGATATCAAATTACTGTATCACTTAAAGATACAACCGCATTTGTATTGTGGAAACCATATTGTCAACTTTGATGCTTAATTTACAAGAGCGTGAAAAACTTGGAAAAAAATATCTCATTGTACGTTTAGAACAGATAACGTGCGATTTAATTTGTTTCATCGGAGTTAACTGGAAATTATAGGATTAATTCCGACAAAATATAGAAACAGCATATGCATATATATTTGCGTGTATATTCAGCGCGAAATGGGCATTAAATTAGTTTCAAGTTGCATTTAAAAACGGCATGAAAAGCATTAAATTAGATTTAAAGATACCTGCAGAAACCCTGTACCATGATATGCGACAAAAGATGTATTCATTGCTTTTAGGATGCGGCTATAACAAAATAAATAATACAAAATACATACTGACAAAAATGACTGTGGTGCTTTTTGTGTCTCCAGTAGTAGAAAATCAGGCGGCGCCGGCCAAGAAGCCAAAGATTCCTTTGTATGGGAAAAAAAGTAAGTTCTCCGTTTTTTTGCCATCAGAGACTTTATTTTCCATACGTTGCCATGCCAACAACGCTTGACGTTACTTCACTCAAGAGCGGAGGAACGCAAAGAAGCGCTTGCAGCTTCTTCATCAAGTCAAAGAAGACGATGACGATCAAAAGCCGCCTTCAAGCAACACGACAGTCCAACCTCCTTTCAAGAAGGAAATGACTTCTGTTCCACACATGACACTTGTTCAACCCAAGAGTGAACCGGTGGAGCACCAAAGTAAGTGATTTTTTTTTTTTTTTTTTTTAAATCATATTTCTGGCCACTAAACTGAATTTCTTCCATCTCTTCAGTCGCTCAAGTGGAAGTGAAAATCGAGGAGGTGGAAATGGAGACGCTGATTTCCGGTCACGCTGCAAGATGATGCGTCAGGAAACCTCACAGAGGGACGGCGGATTTTTAAAAAAAAAATTATTTATTTACATTTTTACCTTTGCAAAGGCACCGAAGTGGATGAATCAGAGACTCGCAATAAAAATCTAAAATAAATCTTTTCCTTCTAATTATATTTTCCATTGCTCAATATATTTAAAAGAAACCTTTTTATTATTTATTTATTTATTTATTTAAAAACAGAGTTGGTGTGGTTGCTGTTCAAGCTTGGATCGCCACTTTGGATCGTCAGTTCTGTATTGGTGGCCACTTTAACTCATTCACTGGCAGCCATTTTCACTGAAGCATCCCCGCTTCGCTCCTGGCCTTTGCAGCAATTAGCATTAGAATATAGCTAAGTTTCATCGTTATTCACAAATCTGTTTAAAACAGTAGGGAAAAAGAGCTTTTTTGCAACATGGCCCTGGTTGATCTCTTATACTCTGCTGCCACCTGCTGGCCGTTTTTGTAATAACTACCATTGCTTCAGCCGTTCACTTCAGTTCACAGGCTGCATCAAAGCCTTCTGTATGCTCTAGCATAAAAAAAAACAAAAAAACGTATAAATACGTCTTTGGGAGAAAATGAGTTAAGGTTAAAAAAAAACATGACTGTCATCGAATGTGCATCAAATGCTATGAAGACTCAAAGACTATTTTCAACTAACATCCTGCAAACATAAAACTACATCAGCTTTGGTTTAGGAATTGCGCTCAGTCTCTTGTTTTCTTGGCTGCTTTCATCTTTGGACTCTTGCGCAATTTGGATTTGCTTTTGAGCATCTTACCCCGCTTAACGCTGCCGCGTAGCTGCGTCGGCTTCCGTTTGGTGGCCTTGGGCGTCTTGCCGCGTTTTGGGGCGACGCTGGGAACGGACGGGAGGGCGGCGCCTCCCGGGCAGGCTTTGAAAACATGAACGTCTTTGACGCCGCGACCCCTCAGCTCAGGCGGGTTGGCGCAGGTGGCTCGGACTTTTAGGTTGACTTTCTCGATCCAGCTTGACAAAGAGGAAAACAAATGTGGGCAATCGGGACACGGCAACAAAACGGTGAGCATGTCGTCGAGTCGGGACGTACAGGCGTAGCGGCAGCAGAGGGCAGTCGCACATCAGCGGGTTGCCCGCCAGGTTGATGACCTCCAAGGAGGTGAGCGGATGGAGGTCCGGCACCTCTTCCAGTTGGTTACCCTCCAGGAAGAGACTCCTCAAACCTGGACCCAAACCTGCCAGGGAGCTCTGCGACATCTGGAAAAAAAATTAAAAGAAAAAAAAAAAACGGAGTCACAGCAGGGGTGTCCAAACTCTTTAATTTGAGGGCCACATACAGAAAATCCGAAGGACGCAAGGGCCACATCATGTTATGAAGAGAAATTGTGTTTAGTCCTAAAAATTGTACAAATCATTTATTTGTGCTTTTGCATACTTAGAAAAATGCTACAGTGTATAAACCAATTTATTTGTAATATGGCAGTAGAGTTATTATAGTTTTGGAATTTTTCCATTTTAGTTAGTTTTTATTAGTTTAGTTCTCTAAAAAAAAATGCTTAGTTTTAGTTTAGTTCGTTGGTGTCATATTTTTATTTTATTATTATTATTTTTTTAAATGTGTATTACTTGTGCGCAATATTTAAAAAACGCCAAGGGCGCAACGTCATCTGAAGGTGATTTTCTATTGGCTGCTGCTAGATGACGTCACATCAAACGTCATTATTCCGGTTTATATCAAAATCACTAATAAAAATCACATTTAAAATCATCCCCAAAGGCTCATGCATTCACTTAATTACCAAAGACTAAAACGAAGGAGGCGGCACGGTAGTCGAGTGGTTAGCACGTCCGCTTCCCAGTTCTGAGGTCTCCGGTTCGAGTCCAGGCTCCGACCTTCCTGGGTGGAGTTTGCATGTTCTCCCCGTGCCCGCGTGGGTCTTCTCCGGGTACTCCGGTCTCCTCCCACATTCCAAAGACATGCATGGCAGGTTCATTGGGCGCTCCGAATTGTCCCGAGGCGTGCGTGCGTGTGAGTGTGGATGGTTGTTCGTCTCCGTGTGCCCTGCGATTGGTTGGCAACCAGTCCAGGGTGGAGCCAGCTGAGATAGGCGCCAGCAGCCCCCGCGACCCTTGTGAGGAATAAGCGGTCAAGAAAATGGATGGATGGATAAAACGAAGGACGTTTGCTTTAATTATAGTTAGTTTTGTAAACATAAAGTGTACAGTAGCTTCAGTTCTTGTTTTTTAAAAAGCATTTTGTTTTATTTTATTTCAGTAAGATAATTGTTTTTTGAATTTTAGTTTGTTTTCATTAGTTTTAGTTAGCTAAAATAACCTTTCATGGCACCTTGTTTTTCGATGCCCTCCCTTCTTACTTTGACCATCTCCCAACATTCTTGTTTATTTTATTTGAACCGAGTCAAATGCCATTTTTAGCATACGTCACGGGCCACTGAAAAATGTTTGGACACCTCTGCCATACAGTAATAATCAAGAAAATGCTCTCACCTTCTCCAATCCCATATGATCCAAATAAAGCTCCGTCAGTGATTCCCCCAAAGGCTGGAAAGCATTCGGCCCCACCCAGCGAATGGCGTTCCCCGACAGCCTCAGGTCCTTCAAGTTCCCCAGCTTGCTCAAGGCGTCGGCGGGCACTTCTTTCAGCTCGTTCCCTGCCAGGTGCAGCGTGTGGAGGTCGGCGGCCCGCTCCAAAGCCTCGGGCGACACGCGCTCGACGGCGTTCCCGGTGAGGTAGAGGGCTCGGAGGCTCTCGGCGCCATTCAGGGCGTCGCCCTCAAGCCTGGCGATGGAGTTGTTCTCCAAATGAAGCGCGAGCAGTCCCGGAAGTAATTTGAAGGCTCCTTTGGGGAAGACGGCGAAGTTGTTCTTCTCCAGGTGGAGGTAAGTCAGCTGAGGGAGTCCTGTGGATTATTGGATACCCAAATCAAGAAACACGGTGATAAAATGATGTTTCTTCAAAGGCCACATTGTAGTTATGGTTGCTTTATAAGGGGGATATTTTTAAGAGTAAAACAATATATAAAATAAAATCTTTTGAGAAAATGGACCATGTGGACAAGTCCAATTTAATAATAAGAATAACAATAAATATATATATATATATTTTTTTTTTTTTTTTGAAAAGTGCAACATCACTAGTTTGTCTTCTTTATAAGAAATAATGCAAAGGTGATATTTAATAATATAGGACTTTTTCCCCCCCCCCTTTTTAATAAAGTTTAACATTAGTAGTTTTGGACAGGTCTAATTTAATAACACAGCTGAATTTTTTTTTTTTTTTTTTTTTTTTTTTTTTTAAGTGCAACATCACTAATTTGTACTTTTAAGAAATAATGCAAAGGTGCAATTTAATACTATAGATTTTTTTCCCTTTTTAATAGTTTAACATTCATAGTTTTTCTTTTTCAGGAAATGAACAATGATGGACAGGTCCAATTTTTTATTTTATTTTTTTTAAAGTGCAATATCACTAGTTTGTCTTCTTTTTTAAGGAATAATGCAAAAGTGCAATTTAATAATATAGGACCTTTTCTTTTTAATAGTTTGACAGTAGTTTTTCTTTTTAGGAGATGAATAATGATAGACAGGTTCAATTGAAATCTTTTTTTTTTTTAAGTGCAACATCACTAGCTTGTCTTTTTTAAAGAAATTATGTAAAGGTGCAATTTAATACAGGATTATTATTTTTTTTAATAAAGTTTAACATTCGTGGTTTTTCATTTTAGGAAATGAACAATTTAATAACACACAAAGCTGAAATCTTTTTAGAAAAGTGCAACATCAAAAGGTTGTCTTTTTAAGAAATAATGCAAACCTCAAATGTTTTCTTTTTTAGGAAAGTGAAACATTTTAGAAACTGAACAGTGAGCAAGTCCAATTTTATAATAAGAGGCTGCTTAAATGTTTTCTTCTTAGGAACGTGTAGGAATAGTTTGTCTTTGTTTTAGGAAATAGATGATGCGGACAAGATGCGTTTGATTATCATATCACGACTTTCTGTTCGTAGCCCAAATACCTTGAAATACTTGGGAACTGAGCGACGAGACGAGATTCTCCGACAGGTACAAGTAGATGAGGCCTTTCATGCCAGCGAAAGCGCCGTCCGACACCTCGGCAATTTTGCAGCGCTGTAGGTGCAGCGACACCACCTGGGCGAGGCCGGGGAAGCTGTTGCTCGGGATGGAGTGGAAGTTGTTGCCACGCAGGTCCAGGAGGCGCGTGGCGGGAGAGAAGCCCCGAGGAATTTTGCCGTGGCCGCGGTTCTCGCAGGAGGAATGGTGCGCCTCGGCCTGTTACCAGGGCGGAGATGGGGAAGTTCTCATTACAGTTACATGGTACATTCTACAAGTTTTGGAATCAAAAAAGAGCAACAATAAAGTTCATTTATTCCGTAACTCAAAATATTTGTATCTCAATTCATCTTTCCCCATTGAAATGAATGGAAATGCCATTTTCTGTTCCAGCACTGGGAAAAACAAAAACAAAACAAAAAAACGTTTTTAATAAGAAAAACAACACGGTACAGTATACGGTAACATTGTAGTTTATAAAAGCATAATAATGACATAAATGAAATATCAACAAGTTTTAGATACGTAATTCAAATCGACGTTTTGCTTCTGTTCTGAGCCACCTGGGGGCAGTATACTACAGACATTGTCTGACAACGGCAAATAACACACTGATACTAGTCGAGTTAGCCCTGGCTATCGTCATGTGTTAGCATTAAACTAGCTGACTTGAAGGCAAAGTTATGTGATTCTTTTAAATACGTTCTCTTTATTTTATGTTTAATTGGAAGTGGCAATAAGCAGCTTGAAACGTCTTTTTCTTAATATATCTAAAAAATTCTGCTCGCAAGTAAATAAAAAAAAAAAAAAGCCTATTGGTGTCAAGTCACAGTAAGGTTGCCAACTGTCCCGTTTTAGACGAGACGCCACGTATTTTTGGGCTAAATTGTCATGTCCCGTTCAGGACCTCAAAAGTCCCGTAAAAATAATTCTCAATTCTTACACGAAATGCAGCAAACGGCATCTTTGCCATTTTTGGACCACGGCTGCTCCCGTAGGTTGACAAGTGACAAGGAAGTTGCTCGTAGCCAATAAAATGAGTCGCTGGGTGTGACGTTATGTGGAGCTCTTGCAAGATAATGCTGCATTCGAGGATGGTTGGAAGTCGGATATATCAGTTTTTTTTGTTTGTTTTGTTTTTAACATTTATTTATCAACAAATGAAGCTTACAGGTTTACAGAATCATTGACATATACATCTGTTTTTTCCCCAGTTCCGACCTGAAAGCGTTCGAGGCGAACGTAAACAACCAAAATGGCGGATAGTGATAAATTGTTTTTTATTTTACTTCCAGAAAACTTACCTTTTTGCAATTTTGCTTCATTTATAGTTGTAATCTTATTTCATCAGCGTTCCATACAGTTAAGTAGTTGACCGTATTATTTCATGCAAGAAGTGAGCGGCAATTTTGGAGTTGACGTTCCAATCTGTACTCGCCTCACAGACGCAATTCGCGGGACACTTGAATTTGTTCTCCGGCTCCTGAGTGGGTGGCGGCGCCCTTCGACTGGCTTCCTCAAACTCCGCCTTCAACATGGCCTCCTGGCTCTGACAACGCAATTCTGGAGGGTGGACGGCCTCCAGGATCTCTCCGGAGAGATGTGATGGTCCCGCACACGTTCCTACTAGCTTCACCTTACTACGGATAGCCCACTCCCTGTTAACATGATGAAAAATCAAGTCAAGTGGAGTCCACAGAGAAGCGTTTGTGTGCTGCGGCTCACCTGAGCGGACGCATGTAGCAGTTGCAGTAGATGGGGTTTCCGGCCACCTGGAGCCGCGCCAGTTTCGGGCCGCTTTCCGAGAAGGGTTGGATGACACGTAGCTGGTTGTGGCTGAGATCCAAGTGGGTGAGGCTGGGGGACTTGGATACGGCCGTGTTGGCCAAGTCCTGCAGGGAGCAGTGGCCCAGGAAGAGGTGGCTCAGCTTAGCCATGGACACGGATTCCTCACCCAGGTACGTCATGGGGTTGTAGCTCAAATCCAGGCGGGTCACTTCCGGCAATCTGCCGAAAAGAGATTTCCGTGTTGATAACTGGGTAGCCCAGCCCGAATGATTGTCAACCCCACCTGGTCATGGTCTCGGTGGGGAAAAACTGCAACTCGTTGTGGTCCAGACTGAGCCGGTTGAGCGTAAACAAGCCTGCAAAGGCTTCAATGTCCAAGTAGTTTAGCGAGTTGTGACTGAGGCGAAGCCACTTGATGTTCTGCAAGCCCTGTCGAGAAAAAAACTCTTTTTTTTTTTTTCTTTTTTCTTTTCTGCAAAAATGCTCACACGGGCAGTGGGTGAGCCCCGTCGTGTGCTTACTTGGAAGGCCATGTTCGGGATGTAGACGAGCTGGTTGTGTGTCAGCGACAGCAGGTTGAGGAAGCCGAGCTGGGAGAAGGCCCCAGGCTGGATCTCCTCGACGCGGTTGCGGTCGATCATGAGCTGCTTCAGCGAGGATAGACCGTCGAAGGACTCCTGCGCATCACAACGGAACATGTTGGTCAAAATGTTTTTGGACGTTTAAATCCGTCGATGGCAGTGAATGATTTGCTTTGTGTGTTTTTTTTTTTTTTTTATTAAGTCCACCTGGTAAAGGATGTCAATGTTGTTGCTTGCCAGGTTGAGGAAGACCAAGCGGCCGAGGCCTCGGAACGCGCCCTCCTTCACCCTGCGGATGTTGCAGCGCTGCAGGGACAGGTGAGTGAGGTACGGGGTTTGTTTGAACGCTCCGGTGGGGAGTTCCTGGATGTCGTTCCCTCGGAGGTCCAATTTCACCGTAATCTACACAGGGAGAAAAAGCAAGTGGAACTCCATCATTTGATATTCCCAAGACATGCCATGCCACATTATGGTTGATGACTTTTGGCTAAATCGATTACCTCGTCCACGGTGGGAGGAACTTGAGTGAGGTTCTTGTTGACGCAGGTGACGGCCAGCTGGATCTGGTCGCACACGCACTGCCGCGGGCATTTAGCGGCGTGCGCCACGGGGAGCAAGAGGAGCGCCAGGCTGAAAAGCGGCACCCACAGAGTGTCGAGAGAGAGCTGCGAGGACATCTGAAAGGCCAAATAAAGAAGGGTTTTCGTCAAGCGCATCGACGTGAACAAAATGAGCTGTGTTACTTACTGGAAGGGGTTTATGATGTCGACTGTAATTGACATTAGAGCCAGGACTGCACTGATGTACAAACACTCTTTTACCCCCTTGGATACTGTAAAATGTTTCATTATTCGAGGGGTAAAGCACCTATTAAAGTTAACGATCACCGTGAATGATTTCCATTCATATTGCTGCTATTCCATTATATTTAATATGACTAGACTTTTGAGGGGCGGGGCTCCGAGAGGGGGATTAGTGCCACTTTGCCCCCCCCCCCCCCCCCCCCCGCTCACTGGAATGCCTTAAAACCACATTCCCATGTTGGATCAACCGCCTTGATCCACAACAATGGACGCGGAAAGCTCCACATTGTGAAATTTGGAGTCTCCGATGGGGTCGTTGACAGCGTAGCGTTGGTTCGATTCCCACTCAGCGAGGCTGTGAAAGTTTGTCTGTCTCTATATGTGGCATGTGATTGACTGGTGACCTGCGACCTTTCCACTTGCTGGGTCTTGGAGCTGTTTTCATGAGATTTTCAATAAAAGCATATTTTTATCTATCTACTGAACTGTAATTATTCTATTCAAAACAGTTTCAGCAAAATTAGAGATGGAGGAAATTCCTCCACCAGGACTATATGTGATCCCCCCTTGTGAGATCAACAGTGCAGACACATGCAGGTTGTTGTGGACAAAGACGCCCAGTGTCTCTCCTGAGTAGCCGGTGCCAAAATGTGTTTTCCACTGGAGGTGTGCATCAACTCTGAGCTGTTTAAGCATGCAGGAGGACCGTAAACATAACTCTTGTCGGTTTATAACGGCGTTTCGTAGCCTGACGCAAACAACTGAAGTGCATGGCCAGCATTCCTTGAGATAAGCACTAAATTACACGTTTTGTGCTACCTATATGCGTGCTGTCAATGGCGCCTAAATTTGGTCTGAAATTAAAACTGAATTCGTGTAAGTTTTGTGACGTCCTTACCAAATCGATAAAAACGAGTCCGAATTTGGGAAAAACAAAAAAACAAAACAGGGGGTCCTCGAGTTACGACAGCGCTGCTTGTCTCGCTCACTACCTGAGCTAATTTAACGTAGTCTTTGTTTTTGTATCAAATTAAAAAATTATGCCCCACCGTTCGTAACCTCGGAACGTCGTAACCAACCCTTTTTTTTTTTTTTTTAATTAAATTGACCTAGGTATCCTCAAAAGTTTATTTATATTTTCACACTCATAATTGCGAGTATGAGTAAAGTAGTTTTAACAAAGTATTTTGAAACAGGTTCGGTTGTAAAGTGGACTCACCTTGGTTCCGTCGAGTTACTGGCGGGTTCTGCAGGCTGCTGCTCTTCCCCCCCAACTCGCTCCAAAACAAACTTGAGTTTATCCCCTCATTCGCCAACACGCCCACTCGAACTCAGACACACACACGCGCTCTCATGCTTGCTCATCAGTCTGCGCGAGGAAATGGAGGCAGACACGTTATTGTTGCGTTTACATCAGAATAGAATGGCGGTCGAGAACAGCTATTATATCACTGTTGAAAATAATAACAAAAGATGAGTAATTTGACAAGTCAGGCTTGTTGGTTCAAGCTATATTTGTGAGGTTTTAGTACAAGTCAACATACATGTTCGAAACACAATCACAGAATATTCATTTTCCCTTTAAATGCTCAGTTATGTATACGAGGTAATTGTGGAATTTACATTTGACCCCAAATAGGTGATTTTTTTTATTATTATTATTATTTTTTGTAAAATTAAGACTGCTGAATGACAAAAATCACGATTAGACTTTTGCTTTAAACACTGAATAATGCTGAAACAAATGCAGTCAGTGTACATGTTTCCTTGAAGGCTATATTTACACTACAGTGCTTGTTTCAAAGTGACCCAATTCTGTACATTTTGGGTGCCATGGCAGCATAAATGGGGAAAACTATCAATATGAACTAACTTGACATAATCTAAATACTAGGGTAGGATATGTAGGTCACAATACGATAATTAGCACGATATTGTGGGGAGGTTGGCAATATTTAAATAAGATCACTATATTGTACAAAAAGAGCTCATACAAAAAAAAAAAAAAAAAGCACAATATTGTGCTTTTGTACATAACAGCGATGCATATAAACCACCTACAATCTCGAATAATATTGAGGCACTTGCTAATGCAAGCACACATTGATCGCTTCACAAGCAAATTAGGTTCCCCTTCATCTGACAATTAGCATAGATTTGAAACATAGAAGGCCAAAACATCCCTAATGAAAATTAAATTGCACTAATAAACTAGCCACTAGAGGATGCTAGAACTGCACAAATGGAAATCAACCTGACTTTTTTTTAACAGATGTGTTCCTTTTAAATATTGTGAACATGACGACGACGATATTGTGGCACTTTTAATATCACAATATCACAATACTGCCCTTATCGTTACATCCCTACTACAGTACACACATCAGTGATGTCGACACACCATTAAACATGGTCTACATCTGCTAAATTAGAGGCGTCTTATCCTGAAAAAACACCAATTTGCAGATGATGACCCACGAATAGCATAGTTGCCCTTTTCTATCATAGTTTGTATTAAAACAAAACATAAAACCCACTAATGTGCGTCAACATCAGCCACCCGCAATGATTCGTTTTTGTTTTCTGAAAATGTTTCAGATCTCACTACGCTGTTGGGCTAATGATTTGTTACACTTCACTTGCTTTGACTGACGCTTGTGGCGACACTTTTGTGCACTTGGTTTGTTAGACTAACAAAACATTTATTCCAAAACACGATTTATGTTTTCAAAGCGGCAAACACCAACAACAATTGAGCAGCTGAGACAGAGCTGTGAATCAAGTCCCTGAATTGATATGAATATATTAAGACTAGAGAGCGCCTAACGGCGTGAGATGAATCCCTTTTTTAAGTGGCGTAAAAGTGCTTCCTTTCAAAACAGAACATAAAGCTGCCAGTTTACAGTAAACTTTCATCCCCTTCAACATCACCAGTTTGCTATGTCTGGGTATTTTGCTATTTTCTATAAAAATATAATTCCCTAGCATGAATGAAAATATCAAAATGAGGAGATTCCGGACAAAAATATACAAATGAGTGGGGAAAAAAAAGTGGTTATGGAAACCTCTATTTCAGAGGAAATCTACCCCAGTTACACCCCAGTGTGTTTGTGTATATCCTGCTGGTGGCTAATCAAGGTTAATTGAGGCACCTCTTCTCGAGCGCGGAACTGAACCTGTCCATGCTGCCGCTGCGTGACTTGAGAGCTTTGCGGTTCCTGTAGAGTGGCACAGGAAATAATCAAGTATAAACAAACGCTTCATAATGGCAACATGGCATCGTAGAAGTTGTCCTTCCTACTTCGACAGGATGGTGTGAAGCAGTGAGGCGTGATGCTGGGCCAAATAATCCTGCTGGACCGCGTGTTCCAAACACAACAACAGGCCTGGTGTGAGTGGCATCTTTTTCGTCTTCCCTTCTCCCTGATGCACATGAGCAGAAACGGTGGGGAAGTTTCATATATTTAAAAAAATAAATAAAAATAAAAAAGTCCTTGGATATACAGGACTGTCTCAGAAAATTTGAATATTGTGATAAAGTCCATTAATGCCATACATTCTGGATTCATTACAAATCAACTGAAATATTGCAAGTCTTTTATTATTTTTAATATTGCTGACTATGGCTTACAGCTTAAGAAAACTCAGATATCATATCTCAAGTATATTAGAATATTTCCTCAGAACAAGTAAAAAAAAATAATAAGCCATAATCAGCAATATTAAAACAATAAAAGACTTGCAATATTTCAGTTGATTTGTAATGAATCCAGAATGTATGGCATTTTTGCTTATTTAATTGCATTACAGAAAATAATAGACTTTATCACAATATTCTATTTTTCTGAGACAGTCCAGTATTTGTATAAAAGCTACAATTAAAAAAAGTAAAATAAAAATACTGAATACTGAAACAGCAGTTGCAAAACAAATACTAAGTGTTCCTGCTTGTTTTGCCCTCTTGGGGGCAGTGTGGTGCCGTACATCCATGGTGTGCACGCTTACAATGAAAAGAGAAGAAAGTTGCGGTTGAATTCTACTAAAATAACTCGTTTTTCACAAATTGGGAAGAATTTGTCCCTTTGAGTAGTGATATTTTACATGTGGGTGTGTTTCCACAATACTTGTGTGTGAATATTCGCTATTTGGAGGATTATTGCTCCCGAAGTCAACGCAACTTACTGTTAGCATCTGAATGCTTTTAGCATTAGCGCTAGGCTGGCGATAGTTTAAAAACAAAGCACGTTTTGTATTTAAATACACACTGTATGCATTTCGCTTTATCGTGTGTTTTGTTTTACAGTTAACTCCAACTGGAGTGTCATTAAACATCTTAAAGGACGATTAGGGACGGCAGAATCACATTGATTCGCTCCGGGCTAGCTACAAGCTACATGGTGCATTCAGGGTCCTTTCACGACGTAGGGAACTTGTAAATGTGCTGCACCACTCTGCACATTAATCGTTTTTCTTCTATCACCACGTTGATGATCAGGAGAAGCCAAAATGGAAATTGTGATAACATTTTGGTTCATCGTGCAGGCCTATTAGAGAGGAATTCCTTCTCCTCACTGCAACATAAATCATCGATACCCAGAAGGAAGAACTGCAGTTATACATTGAGGAGTCCAATGAGGACCAGCAGTGTGGAGAGGGTGGTGTACGCCTGGAGAGCCGAACCTGAGAGAAGCTTCCTCAACATCATGTCTGCGAGACGGAGACAGATTTTTTATGACAACTTTTCAAAGACAAATATCACCTGTTTCGTTTTCTGACTTACCAAAAGTTTCTAATACTGTCGCCTTGGCCACCGGCACCTCGCTGTACAAAGAAGCCACTTTGAGAAGGACCTCGACGGCTTTGTGTGGATCCAAAATGTTCACCTGGTGCGAGGAAGGGATATTGTCAAGTGTACACAAAATCATGACGTCATTGTTTTTTTTTGTTTTTTTTCCTCCCCCACCTCAGGTAGCAAATGTTTCCTCATTTCTCCCAGCTCAAGAAGCTTTTCAGCAGATGGGCAGTCGAGAAAAGATGAGACGGCTTCCTAAGCTCCCACACAAAACAGACGTTATTTACATGCGCGTAGCTGCCACAATATTAGCTACAACAGGCTGTGTCTTCCTTTACAAAAAAATCATTGTTATTGTGGTAACCAAAATATGAAGACGGTCATCTTACAGGAAAGTGTGATTTCGAAGGACTCTCTTCCTTTGCTGCGGTTCCATTTTCTTTCACAAAGTCTTCTTCGTTGCAACCATTACATCCGTTACTTGCATCGGCGTCCTCATCGTCCTCATCCTGTCCATCATCTTCGTCATCAGCTTCTCCCTCATCATCACTACAACGATCCATTGGGATGAGAATTGCTGACAACAAATGCAATTCCCGCACCGTTTTTTTTTTGTTTTTTTTTACCTGAGTGAGGCCAGCATGTCCCCTTTGTCCTGGCTCTCCAGCACTTCCCTTAGAGCCTCGCAGCCCTCCTCGCCCAGGCAATTGCCTGTCACGGCCGACGTACGGACGCACGAAGACGCACGGGTTATGCGCACTGAAACAAATGACATCGTTCCCTTTTAACGTGTCTAACCGTTCAGATCCACTTTCTCCATGTGAGGCTTGTCCACGAGCGCCTGAGCCACCACGAGGGCCGCTGCCTCTGTGATTTCGCCAAATGACAGATTCAGCTCCTGGAGACAGACATGTCAGACAATGCCTGAAAAGGTGATTCAATTACTTTCTTTTCAAAAATCATTAACGTAACATTTGATTGGTCTAATATCAAGTCATGTTTATGATGTGAAGTGTACTGCTGTATGTTTTATCTATTCATAAATCACATTCAAAACCTATAAACAAGTTATCTATTCAATTCTTTAATGATGCTAACATGAATAAAAACGCAAAGACCGCATCTGAGATTCAAATCCCAAACACCAGAACTGTGACAGATGTGCTAACCACGAGGTCGCCATGCTGCTAGTAGGGATGTAACGACAAGGGCGATATTGTGATATTAAAACTGCCACAATATTGTCGTCGTCATGCTCAATATTTAAAAGGAACACATCTGTTAAAAAAAAAAAAAAAAAAAAGTCAGGTTGATTTCCATTTGTGCAGTTATAGCACCATCTAGTGGCTAGTTTATTAGTGCAATTTAATTTTCATGAGGGATGTTTTGGCCTTCTATTTTTAAAATCGATGCTAATTGTCAGATGAAGGGGAACCTAATTTGCTTGTGAAGCGATCAATGTGTGTTTGCATTAGCAAGTAAGTGCCTCCATATTGTTATTAGAGATTGCAGGTGGTCTATATGCATTGCTGTTATGTACAAAAGCACAATATTGTGCTTTTTTGGTTTGAATTCTTTTTTTTGTTGTTTTTTTTTAACAATATTGTGATAATTTTTAAATATCACCAACCCCCCCACGATATCGTGATAATTCTCGTATCGTGATAATATCGTATCATAATGTTTGGATATCGTTACATCCCTAGTTGCTAGCAATATAAAAATAAAAATTCCAAATGGAAAAGTCTTTTGTAACAAAGATAACATCCAACCTAGTTTGTTCTACCATCCCCGTTTGGAATACAAAATGACACCGATTCCTGAGTTTGCTGTGCTAACCTTGAGGACTGGCAACCCTTCCCTGAGGACCGCCGCCAGGGCGATTGTGCCTTCACAACGGACCAAGCAGTCCCCAAAATTGATCACTTGGATGTTCCTGAGGTGCCCGAGAGCCTGTAAGGGCCAACAGCGGTGTCACGTTTTTTTGCGTAATGCGCGCGTTGGGCGTCAAGGGGACTGACCGACCTGAGCCATAGCCAGCGTTCCCCTCTTTGTGAAGGTGTTGTCGTTGAGGTTGAGCACGCGGAGATCTGCGTTGTGTCGCATGGCCGCAGCTAAAGCCGTCACGCCAGCGTGGTTGATGCCGTTTTGCGGCATGTGGACCTCCTCCAGGCTGCCCATCGTCTGAAGTGTCACGTTTAAAGGAAAAACAAACCATTACTAAAAAGAAAAAACAATGACTGATTGATTAGAGGTGACCACATCTCACACATTTTGAGTAGGAGTGTCTCACATTAGTTATTTCTACGTGAAGCCAATATATCAAAATAGGTGTTTATCACGAAGATATTTTTACCTGAAAGGCCTTGGCCAAGGCACTGGCTCCTTCGTTTTCTAAGCGGTTCCTCCCAGCAACAAATACTCTGAGTCTGAATGGAGTTCCGGCAACCAATGACTGCCTGTGGCACTCCAACAGTGCTTCAGCCAGGATCTACAGATACCACAAAGCACTTTTATTATAAGTTCTGAAGAACAATTCTCATCTTCAAGTGCACCTTTCCTCCTCCGATTCCCATTCCACAATTGTTGAGTCTCAGCTCCCTCAAACTGTGGCAGGTGTCGCTTCTGAGCAGCTGATCGATCCCCTTCACGCCATCTGGTCCGAAAGCATTGTCACTCAAGTCCAGCACGGTCAGACGGGCCCCGGCCATCATTAAGCCACTGCTCAGTGATTTCTGTCGCAAACATACAAACAAAACTTCTTTTTTTTTTTTTTTTTTTTTTTTAAATGTGCTCTTCAGTTCAACTGATACAGAATAATATCTGGAATGTTTGAAAAATAAAGTCATAAATGTGGTGTAAATCAGTCATGAAAAAGGTGAGATTCTCACCAGCGCCACTGGGATTTCAGAGCGTAGTCTTCCAGTGAAAAGGTCGCTCCAGTAACATCTCTTAAAAAAAAAAAAAGAATAACACTGAGTGAGTGAATAACCAAGTCAAAAGTTATTAGTCTTGACAATGTGTACCTGAAGCTGATCTTTGCTTTCCAGTGCCTTGGCAATGGCTCTGGCTGCATCCACACCCAAAGTGTTTCCCTCCAAGCGCAAAACTCTCAAATCCTGTTGCCTTTCGATCTCCTGGACCAGCTCTTCCACTGCAGACGCACGCATTGTCAAGAAATAATACAACAGTGTGCATTCGATTGACATCCATCTCCACTGGCTGGACAAACCCGAGTCTGCGTTGTCCAGTTTAAGCCCCAGGCCTTTATAGCTTAGCTCTCCATCTCCTAAATGGGTCTTGGAAAGAGAATTAACCAGCTGGGCAATGTCGTCTGCAGCCATGGTGTCTTAGGGAGACATTTAAAAACAAGAGTTAGGTCATTGTAGGTAAGTTTTGAACAACCTGAACATACAAATCCGCCAAAGTGGCGTTCAATTGAATAACTAACGTTTCTCGATATTGTTCATGTATATTGTTATGCAGTAATTCTTACTGTTCTTGTATTTTGTTATAAATAAAGCATTAAAAAATAAAATAAAAATAAAAATTAAAAAAACGTACAACTGGCGTTCAGTACAACAGTTACAGCAAAGACGTTCGAACGTGTTAGCTCAATCGATGCTAGCAGGTGCTACTCCGGACTTGTGAACAGCACAAACTAGCTCACAACGTCCTGTTCAACCTTCGCCGAGAAATAATGTGGCGTTATGGTCAGCCACACATCAGCATAGGAAGGCATATGTTTGGGAACAAGAAAAAGAGCTTTACCGCCGACAGCGAATTCCAAGGAAATAGTAGCAAAAACACGCCGACCGGTGAGTGAGAAGCGCGCCGGTTGCTCAGCAAAACGTGTGACGCCCCGTCTTCCGGGTTTTCTTTTTGGTCGTCCTACGTCACACTAGCTGGAAACAAAACACATAAAATAAAATAAACGCTCAATTTCGCAATGTAAACGAGTAATGTAAATACATACATTGTACATAACAGTATAATAATATATTAATATATCTGTATTTTGTTGTCTGTGTGTGGTAAATACGTTTCACTATGACGTCACACACACTTCCGGGTGTCGTCAAGAACGATGCAAGGCTCAATTTTATTATTCTTTTTTACTTACTTTATCTTATTACACATGGTAAAAGCAACACTCAATCAAACATAACAAATTATTTTTTGTTAATCACATTACGGACCGTTAACAAATTAATTTTAGCTCAATACCACGGGCCACAAAAAAAAAAAAAAAAAGGGAAAAAAAGATGACGGGCCGCAAATGGGCCCCTCGCCATAGTTTGGAACACCAGAGTAGAAAATGAGTGACTGAACTCCAAACAGCCTATAAAACGACGCATCTTTGCTGCCCCCTTGTGGCTGCTTTCCGATTGAAACTTGTTGCCATACTGCACTAGCCAAAACAGCTAGTATAAAGGAGGCTAACATTTAGCCAGCAAGCAGTTTAGCATCAGCTGTAGCTCGTAAAAAAAAGGGGGAAAAAAAGAAGCTTGTGCTCGGTCTACAAATCAATGCCAAGAACACCAAATTTACAAATATGCTGCATGTATAGCGATTGCTAGTTGCTGATTTCCTCCAGTCTTTATCGCCAACAACGTTCCGTGGGAAAAAACAGTACTCCGAAAACGCGTGAAACTTCACTGTGGGGTGAGTTGTGACAAAAAAAAAAGGAAGAGAGACTTGACTAATTACACTAGCTAGGTTGCTCCGGTTTCGTTAACTAACCTCTGCTGTTATTTATGAACAACTAAGCCTGCATGCGTCGACATCAAGTTACACGATGCTAACGATCTAAATATGCATCCACTTGTAAAGCGAAGTTTTAACTCGGGTCGCACTCGTTAGCTTTTAGCACGACCAGCGTTAGCAAGTCGAACTATAACCGCGTCTCCCTCTTGATTGCTTTAATGTTAACATCGATCTCGGCAAACCCAACGTTTGATGTCAATTTTGACTTGAGTTTTGTCGGTGCAATGTTCAAGTCAAGCAGGTAATGTCGATTGACGCGAGTTAGCATAACAATGCTAACATCCGGGGCCAATGAACAAAACGTTGCAGTTGTCGACATCAAACATGTCGTTCGTCTTCAATGTATTTTTTATTTTATTTATTTATTTATTTTTAAATGAGGAACGTTAACAATCGCCGTTTGTAATTGAACTAGCGCCGTCATTTCGTTAGCCTGTTTACCGTAGGCCCTGCCGATGCATGGAGCCAACCAGCAATTTTGAAAATATATATATATATATTTTTTGAACAACCATGTAATGCAGAGCACACTGTGACGCAGTCGATTTATGTGGGAATAGTCAGACCATGATGGCAAATGTGATGATAAGCCAAACTTATTTGGTTCCGTCTCCAGGCAATGGAGCCAGATAGACTGAAGCGAAGAGAGGAAATCCAGAAAGCAATGAGTTTTATCCAGTGAGTAAAATAATAGTGGACCTAAATGGAAAATTTATGTATAAAATAGTCAGATGTGTTGCCCCCTTGTTTCAGACCAAAGTGGTGACTTGTAATCTCTTTTTACAGGTCTTCATTGCCTTTTCCAGAACCAGAAAATTATGAGGTTTGATTATCCTCTTCTATGCATTTATTTTTCCTCTTTTTTTTTAAATTTTTTTTTTACATTAATTCCCTAATATAAAGTGTGAGACAGGAGTAAGAAGTACTGAACCCAAGTTGACAATTTTTGAAGGCTTGTGGCATACATTCTATTCTCTCTTGTCGCTGTGTTTTTAATTTCTTTTATGCATTTTTATTTTGCACTTTATGTACAACGTTACGACGACGTTATCTCTGTAGTATTTATAGTGTCTGCTGCTGTTCCGTTTGCTTTCATGGCCTCGTGCAGGCTTTTCTGACCCAACTGGTGTGTAACCTCCTGGACGAGGGCAACTCGTGCTTCCGGCGAGACGGCGATTGGCGTCAGGCGGCCCAGCAGTATGGAGAAGGGATCAGCGTGGCCCGTTACGCCCAGGCTGAAGCCCTCGTCATCCCCCACAAGCTGCTGGAGGGCCTCTACGTCAACAGGGCGGCCGCTTTCTACCAAATTGTGAGGGGAACTGCTTCCCATACTGCTCTTAAAAATTTATTTATTTATTTTTCCTCGCACTCGCCATTTCTTGACAAGCTTATATTGTTTGTTTACAGTTAATTGATGCTTCAGTTGTAGAGCTAACGAGAAAAATACTGCATTTATCCCTATGGTGGGACTAATATCTTGATGCAAGGTTTTCAATAAATCGCGCAGCACTTAACCAAAATGCTTGTTCTTCTGCTCAGAGGGAATTCGAGCGCGGCATTCAGGACTGTGATAGCGCGCTGTTTGTGTCCGAAGGCAGCCGGAAGGCTCTCTACCGCAAGGCGCTCTGCCTGAGAGAATTGGGACGACTCAGAGAGGCGTACGAGTGCGGCACCAAATGTCTGCTCACGGAACCGCATGTACGTTACGTTGTTGATATTTTTTTTGTACCCTGATGGGTGGCAGTTCAGGTAACAGTTGACTATGATTTTTTGTTAGCGGTTATTAGGGTGTGCAATTCTAACTGAATGCCTCGATCTGATTTTTATTAGTGCTGTCAAAGTTAAAGCGTTAACTAATTAATCACAAAAAATGATCGCATTAATCATTGTATTACCACAGATTAATCACACTATTAATTTTGACCGCAGATGATCCTTTTTAGCCGCCAGTGGATGGTTACATGAAAGGTAGCTGTTGGAGTTTGAGCAATAAACGTGCTACAAACATGCATTAAAGTAAAGCATTTAATAAATGTTTACATATGCCGTAGGTCATTTTTTCCCCATTTTAAATTATGCAAATAATTACTTGATTAGAAAAAGCAGGATGAGCGTGTGCATTGGGTATACATTTTTGAAGACGTCCTCATAACATTAAAATGTCGAAAAAATTAACACATAACAGGTGAGCTTCAAATTTAGCAGGCAAAATATGTTGGGGGGGGGGGGGGAAGCTTTTTTAAGTCAGTGATTTATCATGATTAATCAAAATTCTATGATGTGATTAATCTGATTCAAAAAGCTATAGTTTTTCTTCACATTTGGAAGAGGCCTGATTATGATCCGGAAGTGCAACTTGAGAGAAAGAAATCAGAATTGCGTCACTTGGGCTATGCAGTGTAAATATAGCCCACTTGAGTCATTTCATTCTTTCCTTCTGTACTGTTTTTCTTTCTAGGACAGGCAGGTATGTGATCTGGCTCAGGATCTGGCCAATAAGTTGGGCCTTAAGGGCCGTAAAGCTTACATCAGCCAGACTGAGTCCACAGCCACAGAGGGGGAAAGTCTTGACGAGACATCCGCGCCCACTGGGGAGGTTTGTCTTCACGTCGCAGCTTGTTGACGCTTCCTAACCGAGCTAATTGGTTTTCTTTGTTTAGTTGTCTTCCAACGGGATGGAGTCAATGGGTGACATGGGAGCAGGTATGGCAAACTTCCGCCAACACGGATTCCAACCTCGGATCCCCACGTTTATTTCTTGTTATTTTGCGCACCCTCAGCGGATCTGTCCAATGCTCAGTGCATCCCAGCACCCCTGGCCACGCCCATCCCAGTCAGCGACGACCCCTCGGTCCTCACCCCGTGCGCCGACCTGTCGGACAGCCCCGGCAGCCAGTCGCTGCCGCAGATGCCGTACTCGGTCCCCGTGTCGGAACACATGGACGAATGCGGCAGCGGAATCAAGGACGAGCTCGACAGCCTGCTGGATTGCATTCCCAAGAAAGTCAGCGAGGTGGGGCCACGTCGTGCAGGGGTGCCCCAACTACGGCCCCGGGGGCCGTCTGCGGCCCGCCGTCCATTTTTTTTAGTGGCACGCGACATATGCTAAAAATGGCGTTTGACTCAGTTCAAATAAAACAAAAAACAAATGTTTGGAGATGGTCAAAGTAAGAAGGGAGGATGCAGAAAAACAGGTGCTATTAAAAGTTATTTTAGTTAACTAAAACTAACAAAAAAACAATTTCATTGACGAATAAAACTAAAACGAAGATGGAAAAAAAAAAGAAAACTAACTGAAACTACATTTTATGTTTACAAAACTAAAATAAAACTATAATTACAGCAAAAATATCCTTCGGTTTAATCTTTGGTAATTAATTTAATGCATGAGCCTTTTAGTAGATTTATTTTGACATAATCCGGAATAATGACATCGGCACGCCCATTGTGTTTTTTTTGTTTTGTTTTTTAAATGTTGTGCACGAGTAATACACATTAAAAAAAAAAAAACTAAAATTAATATTGAACCTAACTAAACTCATCATTTATTAAATAACAAACTAATACAAAAAACTAACAGAACTACCCTGAAAAATAATTAAAACTAACAAAATTTTAAAAACTAAAATGAAAAATTCCAAAACTGTAATAACCCTACTGCCATATGCCAAATAAATTGGTTTATATACTGTAGCATTTTTCTAAATATGCAAAAGCACAAATAAATGATTTGTACAATTTTTCGGACTAAACACAATTTCTCTTCATAACATGATGTGGCCCTTGCGTCCTTCGGATTTTCTCTACGTGGCCCTCAAATGAAAAAGTTTGGACACCGCTGACGTCGTGCCTTGAAGAGGTTTTTGCTCCGGCTGTTTTATCACACGTCACAGCAATAATTGTTGCAATGTGTCGTCCAGAGTCCCGCAGGCGCCATCCCCACCAACCTTCCCAACACGGCGGTGGGTCTGCGGCCCCCTTACTCGCCCAACCTCCCCGCCCCGCCAGCCCAGCTGGCCCCCACGTTCTTCGGCTCGTCCATCAGCAACATACCGCAACTGGAGCCGTACTCGCCGCTGGCCCAGCGAGACCAGAGCTCCACCCAAGCGCAGGACGCTCTGGGAGGCTTCTCGAGCGGAGCCGCGGATGGGGAGGGCAAAGTCATTTCTGGTGGGCTGGACTCGTTATCAGAGTACGCGCTCCCTGGTGAGTGAAAGTTTTGGCCGAGCAATAGTTCTTACATTACACGTGGATTGTTTTTTTTGTTTTTTTTTCTTGCAACAATGTTGACATCTGACGTGATATTGGCTGCAACAGTTCTCATCACCGTGCGTTTGTGGTCTTTTAAGGGGGACGAGTGTGTCACAGTTTCATCCCTGGGATGCGCAGCCACGGCTCTGCACAAGCAGTGAGTCCAAGCTTATCTACCAAAACTTTTCATTTTCATCTTCTTTGTGAGTGGAACCATTTCATTGGATATATCTTTGTGTTGTTTTTTTTTTCTAGAATGGTCCAGCAGGAACAAACCTGTCCATGCTGTCCAGGAATCCTCTGGCTGGCACACACGAGTTCCGTCAGGCCTGCCATGCCTGTTACAGTCGAATCGGTTAGTCGGGGTTTCGGCGGGTCGTTTACTCATTTGCTCGCAATAACGTGTAAATACGTTTTTTTTTTAATGTTGTAAGTGTCCCAAAGACGTATTTATACGTTTTTTTTTGTTTTGTTTTGTTTTTACGCTAGAGCATTACAGAAGGCTTTGATGCAGCCTCTCAACTGCAAAGAACGGTTGCAGAAATGGTAGTTATTACGCAAATGGCCAGCAGGTGGCAGCAGAGCAAAGGAGATCAACCAGGGCCATGTAGAAGAAATAAAGCTCAATTACAATTTTGAATAGATTTGTGAAAACTGATGGAACTTAGCTCTCTTCTAATGCTAATTGCTGCAAAACGGAAACAGATAGAAACATACTCATGATATGGAGCTTCCTAAAATTTAAGGCCTTAGCTCATTCACTGGCAGCCATTTTCACTGACGCAACCCCCGTCACTTGCGGCTGTTTTTTTGGATTTGGACTGATTTTGCAAGGCCCATAGAATATTGTGTTCTATTGCTATCAAAACATGGAACCTACCCAAAGAAAGATTAGTCTCTTCTTTCATCAAGAAAAAAAAAAAAGTACATTTGTATCTGTTTCCGTTTTGCAGCAATTAGCATTAGAATATAGCCAAGTTTCATCGTTATTCACAAATCTGTTTAGAACTGTGGGGAAATGAGCTGGTTTGCAACATGCCCCTGGTTGATCTCTTATACTCTGCTTCCACCTGCTGGCTGTTTTTAATAATACCATTGCTACCAATGCTTCCCTCGTTCTCTGCAGTTCACAATCTGCATCAAAGCCTTCCGTGTGCTCTAGCATAAAAAAAATATAAATGTATAAATACGTCTTTGGGACACTTAAAACGTTTACAATAAAAAATGTGTATACGTTTTGGGGAGCAAATGAGTTAAATGGCATAAAAAAACAAATTACAATGTCTAGATACATTAAGAATTTAAATACAATTCATGCAAAATCATTGTTATTCGTGCTTTTTCACGTACAATATAGGAAACACAATAAAGTAATATAAAAAAATACTTCATTATGTTCAACAACATGAAACACGAACTGATATAACGTGCGATTACTTTAACTATGGAAATGATGCCAATTAATTCCGATTACCAATTTGTAATTGACTGCCAGCCCAAATCAAACATTCTTTTCCTCTTGCTTGCAGGGCCGCGAGTGATGGACTACAAATACCAGCCCGAAGCAGCGCATCGATGTAAGAGGGACGTCCTGCTGTGTCGCCTCAAAAACGACGACGACCCCACCTGGAAGCGGATTCGGCCCCGGCCTGCACGCAACAACTTCTTAGGGGCCTTCGTACTCTGTAAAGGTGCGCGTTCACGTTTTCATCAATGCGCATTTCGAGAACATACGGGATGTAACGATATTGGCGATATCGTGATATTAAAACTGCCACAATATTGTCGTCGTGTTGACAATATTTAAAAGGAACACATCTGTTAAAAAAAAAAAAATCAGGTTGATTTCCATTTATGCAGTTCTAGCACCCTCTAGTGGCTAGTTTATTAGTGCAATTAAATTTTCATGAGGGATGTTTTGGCCTTCTGTTTAAAATCTGTGCTAATTGTCAGATGAAGGGGAACCTAATTTGCTTGTGAAGCGATCAATGTGCTTGCATTAGTAAGTGCCTCAATATTGTTATTAGAGATTGTAGGTGGTTTATATGCATTGCTGTTATGTACAAAAGCACAATATTCTGCTTTTTTTTTTAGTATGAGGTTTTTTTTTTTTTTTTTTTTTTTGTATACAATATAGTGATCTTTTTTTAAATATTGCCAACCTCCCCACAATATCCTGATATTTATGGTATCGTGACCTTCATGTCGTGATAATATCGCATCGTCCCACTTTTGGTGTCCCCGCAGAGGTCCAGGAACGCCAGGAGTGCCAGTACGGCGAGAACTGTACCTTTGCATACTGCCAGGAGGAAATCGACGTGTGGACGCAGGAGCGGAAGGGCGCGCTGAGCCGGGAGCTGCTCTTTGACCCCCTGGGGAGCACGGAGCGACGCGCGCTCAGCGTCACCAGACTGCTGCAGCTCCACATGGGCATGTTCATGTTCCTCTGTGAGGTGAGAAGGCGCGCCGCTCGTTCTGTTTCGGGAATCCGATATTACAGGAAGTCTTACAAAGTTGTCGTTTCGTTAGGAATGTTTTGATAGTAAGCCCCGCATCATAAGCAAGCGCAGCAAGGAAAACCTGGCGGTGTGTTCCAACCTCACAGCTCGACACCCGTTTGACGACAATAAGTGAGTGCGGGGCTCTTCAAACGTCAGGATCATTTATTTTTTATTTTTTTTGGATTGTACGCCACAAGGATGACGCTCATCGAATTTGATTGCAGGTGCCTGGTGCACGTGGTGCGGTCAGCCAACGTGCGCTACAGCAAGGTGCGGCCCCTCCACCCCCTCTGCCAGTTTGACGTTTGTCGCCACGAGGTTCGCTACGGCTGCCAGCGCGAGGACAGCTGCTCCTTTGCGCACTCGGTCATCGAACTCAAATGTTGGGTGCTTCAACAAGACACTGGTGAGTGGGCAAAGTACACGCCGACTGCTGCCACCTATTGTGATGGATGAGTAATTACACGGTATTCTAGTGAGGCCAAATGGGGTTGGGTCACGTATTGCTCCGCGCTCCCCCCGGGTAGGCCCGCCCACATCATTTGCGAAGGTCTGCCTTAAACTAGGATGCAGTGAAGTTACCATGACGACCAAGGTTGGAGCAAAAGGCATGTAACGGGCTGGTACTTGCGGAAGCAGAGTCCAGTGTTGGAGGGGGAAAAAAAAAAAAGGAAGCACCCAACAAGTCAATTATGGCTGCACAATATATTGAGAAATATCAACATCGCGATATTGGCCCATGCAATATGCATATCGCAAAGACATGCAATAAGTTTCATATGAGATTTGATGATTTTTATCTGAATTTAACCAGTCAGACATTAACTAAAATGCGCACCACCATCCAATAGATCATCGAGAGATAATTACAATTAACTAATACATCGCCTTTGCTTATTTTGCCACGTAAATTTTTTTTTATTATTTCATTAAAAAAAAAATATATATATATATATTAGGGGTGTGAATTGCCTAGTACCTGACGATTCGATTCGTATCACGATTCACAGGTCACGATTCGATTCGATACCGATTAATCCCGATACGAATTTATAAGTCGATTGTTGCGATTTTTTTTCATTCAAATTTAGAAAATACTAATCAGTAAGCTTGTAGAGTGTAAGATTTATATGAAAATGTATTATTTATTTATCTGAAATTTCAGTCTTATAGAGGTTGTAATCTGTTTCATGTTTAAACAGCATTAAAATAAAATATTAAGGCTTAATGTTCCGTTCATATAACATTCTTCCATGCTTAAGGTGTGAATCCTAAAAAAAAAAAAAAAAAAAAAAAAAAAAAAAAAAAAAAAAAATCGATTTTGCCTATTATTGAATCGATTCGAGAATCGTGCGATGTAGTATCGCGATATATCGCCGAATCGATTTTTTTTTAACACCCCTAATATATATATATATATATATATATATATATATATATATATATATATATATAATTAATTTTTGGTACAGTGATACCTCGGCTCACGAACATAATTGGTTCCCAGAAAGTGTTTGTAAGCCGAAAAGTTCTTCTTCCGAACATTTATTTCCCATAAGAAACCATTAAAATGAGAATAATCCGTTCCCAGGTCCCTATAAAACATAATTTTCTACTAAATAAGCCTTAAAACTACACACAAATATACCTTATTTTATGTATAATAAATGTGCTATTGTATTGTAATTAAAGAAATAAATTGTACTGTATAATGTCGTTTTATTTTACTTTGTGATGGTATAGTAGCAATGGTAGACTTACTTCATTCGCGAGCGTTTCGACGCGTCGAGTGTTTATGGAACGGTTGTCGCTCATTCGCACTTTCGTGCTCACCGGAGCGGAGGAGGCGTGTCCCTTGGTGAACAAGGAAGTGGAGCACTTTAGCGAGTCAACAAAAAGTGAGCACCGCCAACTACTTTCACCTCTTTCCTGGGACTAAACAGCCGTGGCACGATTTTCTCCTTTTTTGAGGTACGTGATGGCACTTTCGCTTTTTTTTTAGTGGCGCGAACTCCATTGACTACAATGCAAACGCGCCGCCGAATCGCCGTCCCTCGCTGGTAAGCATTTGGCTTAACACTAGCCTGTGGTGGGGTCTTTTTCGGTCCCATAATAGCAAAAGTACACTCAAAATGTCTATCAAACACAAACCGCGTCCGCACTAAAAGAAAGGGAGTGACGAACTGGGACGCCGTGAGCGTGCGTCAGCTTCTCGTGGCCGCCACCGTGGCGCCGTTCGACCGCGTGGTTTGGTTCGTCCGCCGAAAAGTAGTTCGTCAGCAGAGACGAAATTCTCGCGAATTTAATGTTCGTGAGGCGAAAAGTTTGTGAGCTGAAGCGTTCGTGAGCCGAGGTATCACTGTACATGGTAAATGTCACAATATTGCTATCGTTATATCGCATGTTTTTCCAATAATGTGCAGCCCTAACTGTAACTAAGAATCGATTAACCTATTATGTTTTTGGATGATTTGAAAAATCAGATTTATATATATAAAAAAATAAAATAAAAAAAAAAGTCTCATTAAAGCTTAGATAGCTGATGAAAAGCCAAAAACTGCTACAATGGGTCTGAGTATTTTTTATGTATTTTTTTTTTAAGTGTTTTGTTCCTGATATTTAAAGTTTAATTTTTTTTTAATTTTTTTTTTAAGTTATGAGTTGCATGTGACAAAGGCATGTTTTTTCCCCTTCTTTTTTTTTAATTCCTTTTTTGAATTCCTTGTTTAAAAAAAAAAAAAAAAAAGTTGCGAACCCCTGCTCTCGACGACTGCAAAGATCTGAAAATATTTACTGTTGTGAGGCTGAATTTTTGTTGTTAAAAATTAATAATGGTGATGTGGTAACGGAATATGGGATGTTTTATGCAGCAATAACTGACATTCTGCTCATATTTTCATCAGGCATTACCCATGAAGAGATGGTGCAGGAGTCCAAAAGACATTGGCAGAGATTAGAGCAGAATGCACAGAAGCAGCAAAGGGTACGTTGGAAATATCAACCAGACTTTTGGCGGCGATAATTCAAGACCTTCAACACTTTTTATATTTACCCTTTTGTAATGAACTTCTTCTCTTCCAGCCAATCCACATCCCCCACCCGAGCAGCAGCATGCCTGTCGGAGGAATGGGGGTGGGAGCGGGCGGCGTCGGGGGAGGAGACGGCATCGGCGGGGGCGGCGTCTCCTCTGTGGGAGCGCTCGGCGGCGGCGGCGGCGGCGGGCGGGGCCGCCCGCTCAACCTGAAAATGAAGTTCGTGTGTGGCCAGTGCTGGCGAGAGGGACAGGTGAACGAGCCCGACAAGAACCTCAAGTACTGCACTGCCAAAGCGCGACACAGGTGGGTCCCGCGCTGGATTTTCCCCTGAAACGAGAGACCACGTGACACGGTGAAAATGTGTTTGTTCGCTCGCCAGCTGGACGAAAGAGCGTCGAGTGCTGCTGGTGAAATCCTTTGAGAAGAAGAAGTGGGTTGTCGTTCGGCCGCTCCCTTTCTCCCGCACCTACCCGCAGCAATACGATGTGAGCGCTCCATCCCCGCCCCTCATTTTGGACTCGCCGACATCCAACATGAAACACTAATGCCACCCAGTGGCAGAAAATTATCACAACACAAATCTGACGCTGTTTAGCTAGTTCTATTACAGTTTCTTTGTTAATTAATGGAAGATGTTTACAAATGTTTTCCTTCTGCTGATGTTCATCCAGATGTGCGTGCACGTGATGAAGCAGAAAAAGTGCCACTATATCGGCAACTGCTCGTTTGCCCACAGCCTGGAGGAAAGGGACGTCTGGACGTACATGAAGAACAACAGTTGTAAGCTGCACTTTAGCAAATATGAATCCAGGGGTTTGACTCGCCATCATGTGTTCTGAACATTTCTCCTCCACCGGCAAAAAGCATGGAACCTATCAAAAGAAAAATTTAAAGTCTCTTCTTTCATCAGGAAAAAAAAAAAGTATGTTTCCGTTTTGCAGCATTTAGCATTAGAAGAGAGCTAAGAATCATCAGTTTTCACAAATCTATTCAAGATTATAAGTAATATCTCCTTTGCTCTGCTGGCCGTTTGTGTAATAACTACCATTTCTGCAACAGTTCTTTGCAGTTGAGAGGCTGCATCAAAGTCTTCTGTATGCTCTAGCATAAAAAAAAAAAAAAACGTATAAATACGTCTTTGGGACACTTACAACATAAAAAAACAAAACATATTTATACGTTATTGGGATCAAATGAGTTAACTGATTGTTGTCGCTCCAGTAAGATTGCGCTTGCCCTTTCTCCAGTGAGAGACATGCAGCAGATGTACGAGCTGTGGCTGCAGCTGACCAATCAGAGCAGGCGCACGGACAGCACGGCAGTGACCCCGCCCCCGGAGGACAAGCAGGTTACCATCACGGCGGACTACAGCGAGAGCATGGTGAGTGATTGGCCCACTTCACGTCGCGCGACTCGTGATTTGCAATTATTGCGAGTGCAATTGGCATCGTTATGAAATGTTTTGCTCATGTAAGATGCTCGAAGGTCATTTCATTCAGAGTTGGAACTCGTCTGGGTCTGACATGTTCTCAGCTGATTTGATGTGTGGCTTATAGTGGTGTCACGGATCGGAGCATGGATTTGAGTCACGGATTGGATTGTTTTGTTTTTTTTTTGTTTGTTTTTTTTTTTATCGGCAAAAAAAAATAATATATATATATATATATATATATATATATATATATATATATATATATTGTCTTCATTTATTTTGTAAAACATTTTTTTCCATTAGAATTAATAAATTCAAAATTTCTGTTTAATGTAGTAATAATAATATAATATATATTATTATTGATGATGATTATAATTATTTTATTTTTTATTTATTGTTTATTTTATTTTTTGCAAAAATTGTTTTTGCCCAAATCATCTTCTCATGATGCATATGTTTTTTTTTTTTTTTTAATTTTTAAAAAATGCCTTGTGCGATTATTTTAAGGACTTGGCGACAGATCGGTCTGAATTTGAAAATAAAAAATGTAGTGTTCCTGTCGCCAACATGAAACACTCATGCCGCCAAGTGGCAGAAAATTACCACGACCCAAATCTGACGCAATTTTTCATACCCTTTTTAACTGTTCTAGGTTGTTGTTTTTTTGTTTTTGTTTTGTTTTGTTTTTTTGTTTTTTTACTTCAGGCAACTATGAATTACTAAATAATACAACTACCAATAAACTAAAATATTTTCATTGGGTTACCATATTTGTCCACATGTTGCGTATCATTCCAGGGAGGCCGGCGGTTGTCGGACGGGGACGACCTCTGAGACTTGAAGCCTATCGTTGGCCGCCGGACCAGCTGGCCATACCGACGACCGGAGCAGCCCGTCGTCTCGCCGTTTGCATCTCTTGCCTTGTGGAAGCTGATGTAAACGCAATACACACACTTTTTACACAACACAACCGGCCACCAATCTCACTTTGAAGAAGCTTCCTTTTGTTTCGGTTCCCCTCCGTCAGGATGCGTTTAGTAATAGCCGCAAGTACGCCGGGACCGAAAATGTGTCCGCCAGACGCCTCCCTCGTTTTGTTTTGAATCCTCGCAGCACCAAAGCAAAAAAACCTCGAATGGAGCGCGCTGGCCGCGGTTCTTAACGTTTTGCTTGGCAAACAATGGAAACGTCTGTTGACCTTTTCAACTCGATAGTGCCAAAAGAAAAGAAAACTCCACGTGCTGTTGGGTTAATCGACACCCGAGTTAGCGTTAGCTAAAACGGGGGTCTGGTGGACCAAAGCCATCTCGCTCTACCGGTCCGTTTTCGAGTTGTACTTCCTCGTTTATATTGTCTGCCATATTGGCAGAGCATTTTGAATGTTACGCCTTGAAAATGGGGGGAGGGGAAATCGATTTTAGTATGCAAGAAAATCACGAGCTGAAACGATGTTTTCTCTCCTCTTTCCCCACATTCTTTTTGAGAGGTGGCTGCATCACGCGCACATGAATTATTTGTTTGATGTAACGGAATATAAACAAGTGAGTCCCGGTTTAAGAAATAAATAACCTCAAGTGGACTGAATAAGTGTCAATGCTGCCGCCGTGCAGAAGATTTCTGTTGAATTTAATTAAGAAGAAAGGAAAGGGAAAAAAAAGTCAGACTAAGATGAACACATGAATTTGAGCGATTGAATGGAATTAAGAATATATTTCCTTGTGTTATATTATTGAAGCTAATTTGAAAGTAAAGGCAAGTTGATACGTCTCCAGTCCGACTGCGGTTGTTCATTTCGAACATCAACTGGTCCTGATGGCTAAAAGACGACTTTTATTTTCATTTTTTGTTCCCGTGCCTATGAGCAAAACGCACGCACATACACACAAATACACAAGCAGGAGAAGCCGCCTGCCATCTCATTCAAGCCTTTAATGCAAACGCACACCTACACAAATGCAATCATGTCTATATTGAGCTCACACATATTTACATATAATGCTATACTACTAATAATAATGGATAACTTAGCAATCAAGCGTAATAAATATATAACCAGAAAACTGTATTGATTACATAGAACTTTCTGTTATTGAGGCATTGCAATATGAAATGTATCGCTGAACTAGATGACTTAATAGTGATTTCAGAACAAGTATTATTCTTTTTCTTTCTTTTATTTTTTAACGTTGTCAATTTTCCTTCTGTGTGGGCTGTTCCGGACGAATGAGCGGGTTGCAGCTTAAAAATGGACGGAATGAGACTTGACTTGACTTGCATTAGCATGACTTGGCTCATCTGGAACAGCCCACCATTTTAGCTTCTTTGAGGAATCCTATTATTACTACTACTACTCTTAGTATTATGAATATGACAATGATTGACTAGTTCTCTTCTATATGCTATTGATGATATGTATGTTTTATTGCAATGTATACCTATATATATGTATCCAACTATCCATGTATGAATATAATACTGGTTAAATACGCGTCCGTGTATGTGGGGGAGGCAGACGACAAAATGGTCGCCCTATTGCCGCAATCTGTCCACGCGGGCATTAAGATGGCCGCTTGAATATTGCTAACGTTACCTGCGGCGCCATTTTGGCCCGCAGCGACTTCGCCAGGCAAGAAGTCGATCTGAGAATCATACACGGATGCTGATATACTCCTGCATAGCGCCTTATTTGATATAGTACACCTATAAAAATGATACATACCCTTATTGTATAACCCTGCTTACTATATACAGTACACTATATGATACCTGATAACCTATTATAGTACGTAAGCACCCCAGTAAGGTAATTTAGATAAGTGATGGTGGAGCTGTTTTTAGAGGCTTGGCAGATTTGAACCACACCTTCCTATATTTTAGTTGATCATATTAATTCATATGCCTTTTTCAAGTTGACGGCACTGCTGGTTAAATGATTTTTGTTTTCATATATACCCATTTTTGCCTATTGAAATGTTTATTTCGACAAAAGAAGGTTGTGTGTTTGTCTTTGACATCTCGCCAAGCCACAGTATGAACTTCACTGCTATTCGCGTTACCAACCACCACCTTCCCCCTTTTCATTTAATTCCTGGTCACCGACAGAGCCCAAATTCAATCACGTCGTTCAGTTTGAAGAAATCATTGGTTATTTGAATTAATTTCAACAATCAGAAGAAACCAGGGTTGTAAAGTGGACAAATAAGGCCTCTCGTTTTGTACTGTATTTTTTTATTTTTTTTTTTAATCATTACATTTGGTTTTCTTGTTTTTATGTTTTATTGACTTTGTTTTCTATCCTCCCTGGTTGGAAGTTAATAAATACTCAAGTGGACCAAATCTCTTGAAAGCATTTAATAAACACTTTTAGAAAAAAACGAGTGTGTTCCTTTTTTGTATTTTCATCATTATTGTTTGTACCATGTCTAACTTTGGAGGACTTTAACGCTTTCACATAAGTAAAGAATTTTTTTTTTTTTTTTTTTTTTTTTTTTTTTTTTTTTACATAAGTAAAGAATATGTGCATGTGTTTATCTGTTATCGTTCGGAAAAAATACAAATGAAGTGAGAAAACATGCTAAACCAGTCCAAGGGTGACGTCACGAAGGGTGCTGACGCTTGTCTCGGCTCATTAGTTCACTTTACACAAGCAAATGAGACATTTTAGATACGTCTTAGTGGTGGTGATGCTTATTGCACGATTAAGCTTCAGTTGTGTTGTGTACAAGCAACACTTTTAACAATTTATGCAACCAAGCGTGTCTGGGTTTTTTTTTTCTCTCTTTTCTTTAAGTAACACCGACACAGTTTTGCGATTGGCCGCCTCTTTGATTGACACACGTGTGAACCAATCAGCGGCGTTTGCGACTGTCATGTAAGGAAACGCAAGCAGCTGATTGGTCCAGAGTGAACTGGGGCGTTGTTAGGTAACGCGTGTAATTTGACAACAGTTTAAGTCGTTTTTTTGTTTGTTTTTTTCGTCTCTCAAAAAGCTGTCAGTCCTGACAGGGATTCCGAAATTGCTTCTACTCGTTTTATTTTGAGAGTTTATACATAACGTTTGTTTGTTTGTTTGTTTTTTAAAGTCGCGCAGAAGTTGGGGATAAAATCATGACGACAGCAGAAATCCCAGAGATATTTAAGGCTTTGCTGGAATCTCCATTTACTTTTCCGAGCTTTGACACGAATGGTGAGTGAGAACGAACACTGGCACACCCATTTAGCACTCTGTTAAATACACCACGTCAACATGATACAAATGAAAAGAAATGGCGGCAGACCATTGTGTGCCTGTTGCATAACCCTGATCACAAGCTATGGATATGTGTGCTATTTACAGGTATATTGTATATGTGTGCACATACTTTTGTTTACATGTGTATAGTTACTATACACATACTTTATATCTTATGTATAGAATATATTTATGTATACACATGCATAGTACAAACCCACATACAGTATGCAGGGATATAAAAATTCTACACGCCGATATTGTGATATTAAAACGATTCCTAAGAAATCATTAAAAAAAAAAAAATTCCACCATTGATGTGATTTCTAATCTGTAGAACTCAATACAAAACAAAATCTTTTAGCGAAGGAAGGTAAAAATAAACAATTCGTTGCAGAAGTGTGCACACCCTCTTATAATTGGGGTTGTGACTGTGTTCAGAATTAACCCTTCATCTGACCATTAGCGCGGATTTTAATCATAGAAGGGCCAAAACATGCCTTGTGAAAATTAAACTGCACTGGGAAAAAAACTAGCCACCAGAGGGTGCTAGAAATGCATAAATGGAAATCAACATGACTTTTTTTTTTTTTAACAGATGAAGACAACATAGTGGCAGTTTTAATATCGTGATATCACGATATTGCCGTTATCATCCCTAATAATCAAGTGGACAAAATAGGCCAACAGCAATATTAAGGAGCTGCAGGAATTTCTGACAACTGCGTGTAAAGTATAGGCGACAACAATCTCCCATCGTCGTCTAAGGATTTGGGTGGAGTTGTCTTGCAAACAAAAAAAATAAACACTTGAAAATGCACATGTGAAAAAATTGGCACAGGTTAAAAGGTCACACTAATGGTGGAAAAAAAAAACGAAAAGTATGGCAGAACCTACTGAATTGTTTTCCAACAGAAATCTTGCATCCAGTCAAGTAGGCTAAAGCATTAATGCTGTGGTAGTAGATTCGATTAAAATCCAAATCAATTCAGTGTGTTTTGAAGTGATTGAATGCAGGACTGTTGCTGGCATGTCGATTCCCAATTGAATCACTAGATGGCTCTATTGCTTTTGCTTGCTAATCCAGACTGTCCATTAATAAAAAATGGAATTATAGAGTCAAGTAATGTCATTGCTTTGAGGTGGACTGTTTCCAGGTGCCCCACCAGATATACTAAACCAGTAGGTTACTTTAAAAAAAATATATATTTTCATGCTCAGTTTGTTAGTAATTTGATTGATGAAATTGCATAATATATTCTGCCTGCCTCCTTGATAGACTGCTGTGTTCTGTTGTGGCGCCGATTAATGGTTGGGCTAGTGTGTTTTTAGGGATTTTTTTTTTTCTTTTTCTTTTTTTTTCGGCCGCAAGAGAATAAATTGTAATTGCCCATCCACACAGTAGGTGGCGGTGGTGTCATGGTGCAGAAGGAGTTTTATTTCGTCCCTCTCGTCCGCCAGGTGGCGGTGCTTAACAGCACGGAAATGGCTATTCAGTTAGCAGACAAATGAGATTATTTATCGTCGCAGGGGACAAAAAAATAATTGAGAAGCACTGATCTCATGTGAAGATAAATCTCAATAAATTAGTATATTACAGCTGAAACAATCAAATTGATGTTTAGGATCGAATTTAGGTAGGAATTGCCTTCTTTCGATGTGATAAATACATCTATACACAATACGAATTTCACTTTTTCAATTTCACTACTTCTATGATATTCTATTTCAGTAATTCTCAGTGTCGTCTTCGAACCACTGGCTCCCTCTAGTGGTACGCGTGGTACACGTTTTTTTTTTTTTTATGACCACTACGAGCCTGCAATATGCTACTATATTATTTACAATGTTGGTTTTGCTGGTACTTGAAGAGATAAATATTTTTTTAGGTGGTATTTTAGACAGGATTAATACAATGCTTAAGAGTGAAATTAAGGCATGACAGTTTTTTTTTTTTTAACTTTTTGACTTATTGCCTTATTTATTGCGTTGTAGCAAAAAAGAGTCACTGTGACATAAGCAAAATTTGAGAAACTCCTCCCTCCCTTCTCATTTCCAATATTCAATCTTTTGGAACTATTATCTACTATCTCTTTTTTATTTATTTATTTATTTTTGTTTAGGTGCAATTTTATGTGAAAAACATTTGAATTCATCATTATTTAAGCACAACTTTTTACCTTTTCTACATGTAAGCAAAAGTGACAATATTCAAGTCCTGCATAATGTTACAATGTCTTACAATATTATTAAACATAACTTTGTGGAGATAAAACATTTGCCGCATTTTTGATGACCACTACTTTTCCTATGAGCCTGCGATACTACTGTGTTTTAATGTTGGTTCTGTTTGGTACTTGAAGAGCTAAATATTTTTTGAAGTGGTACTTGAAGTAAAAAGTTTGAGAACCACTGTAGGTTGATAGGATTAATACAATGCCTAAGAGTGAAATTAAAGCACGACACCGTTTTTTTTAAGACTTATTGGCCTTATTACTGCGTTGCAGCAAAAAGAAAGTCACAGTGACATTAGCAAAAATGAGAGAAACACCTCCCTCCCATCTCATTTCCAATATTTGTTGATCCTGAGTGTGCCTATAGTGCATGCACAAGAAATGATGTCACGTCTGCCTCACAGTTGAGAAGTTCAGGGGTTCAAATCTCGGCTACGGCCTTCCTGTGCAGTTTCTATTGTCCATAGATGAGCTTCTGATTTGTTTATATGTGCCCTGCATTTGACCTAAAGAGGACAAAAGTGCTCTAAAAACATGAATGATGTCCATTTGTTTTATTTTAAAAAGTCAATATAATGTGAATTAGCCAAATTGCCGAGTTTTTTTTTTTTGAGGAGGTATGTAAAAAAACATTTTGTCAATTTTCCCATTCAATTGTGTTCACATGCTGATGAAATGTTGCACGAGTCGACCTTGGGAGCTCCTTGGGAACTCTGTGACTTGTGCACCACAGCGCCCCCTTCCATGCATGTTTAGTACATGACACCATTGGTATGTTGTTGACATGTAACACCGACTGCTGCACATGTTTCCTCATGTGATCGCTTCGCGTGGCCCACCCGCAAGAAATACAACAAATGCTATATGCACTACTTTCCTCAGTTAATGAATTGCGGTAAAAAGAACGAGGTTAAAATTCTCATTTATAATTTTTAAAATGTATACTTTTTTTGTTGTTGAAGAAATAATGTTGTTTAAAGCCGTTTGGTATTTATGGCCACTATATTCAAATGAAAGACGTGAGCGTGTTTTGCCGCACAGTCGAGTCAACTGTATTTTTTTTTATTTTTTTTTTTCCTCCTTGAATGAGTTGTTTTCCTCGTGACACGATTTCTGTCATATATAACTCGGTCAACCAATGACAACGCTGCTATTTGATACGACGTCTCCCATTGGCCCCTCGCGCAAATCCGCCCAATCGCAGAGCTGGTCATTAATATTTATGACGCATTAACCAATCAGCACAAGGAAGGGGTGCGTCTTGTCCTGCTCACCACACCAGGCCCGCCTTATCTTGTTTTTGGAAGTAGACCAGCACTGTCGGCGAATCGTAGATTGTTCTAATCTTAACAGATAACAGAACACGCGGATAGTAACACAGGACAGTATCCGTTTTGCATCTGAGCAAAAAAAAAAAAAAAAAAAAGTTCCGAAACTGACAGCATTTTCCCCCCTAACGCGAGCAAAGTACGCCAACAGCGAGGGGGAAAATGTCGGTCGAACCCATCGTCGTCACGTTGGAAACGGCCACCCGGGCTCCTACCTCGTTCCCGTTTGTTCTGAAGAAAATCATGGAAATGCCTCCGCCGGATATCCTGGCCGGTGACGACGGTAAGGTGCCGTGGAAAATATCGGTTACAGGTAGATTTAACCTTAAAAAAAAAAAAAGAAAATCGGAATCAAAATTACAGCATACTCTTGTGTCCTGTTTAGTCATACAGTTTTATGTAGCATTTATTTGACCAGTCTCATCCTGCAGGCTTGTGCAAAACACTTACCTGGCTTTTAAAATGTCTTGGAATATATATTTTTTTTATCACGTGAGAGGCAACCATGCCCAAGTTTGTGAAAAAGTGTTGTGACTATACGCACTCCTTTGGGTTGTTTTCAGAGGTTTGCTTAGCGCGTTTCATGGCCAATAAATGTATTGATTTATTGAACAGGGACAATTCACATTAACAAACATAACTGATCATTATACAAAAAAACAAATAAAAGAGTGGATCATTTGGCGCAGTTTGGAGCAGATGTGTTTGCTATTCATTTGTCTTTTTAGAGGACAAATACAAAGTGGAGTCCTACTTTTCCGTGTGTTTAGACACCGACAAGGAGAAGTTGGACGACGATGCCGACCTCGTCGGAGCAGGCAGTGAGATGGGGCCGTCGGCCGCCCTCACCCCCGCCATTTGGGAGAAGACCATTCCGTACGACGGTGAGAACTTCCATTTGGAGTACATGGACCTGGAGGAGTTCCTCATGGAGAACGGCATCGCCGCCTCGCCCGACGAAGGCGACGCGGCAGAGAAGGTGAAAGTTAAGCCGGCCTACCCTGCGTCCTTGCTGCCGATGAAGTGCGACGAAGAGGTGGTGATTATCACAAACAGTGAGACTGACATCACGTGCGATGTCACAGCGGGTGAGTGGAAACGGCGGTACGTTTACACTTGAAAACAGTTGGAACCGGTTCCGTCCTTACCTTCTCTCCTCAGAAGTGACGACGGAGGCGGAAAGCGCGACCCCGAGCGCCGGGGATCCCGACGACATCCAGGTTGACGTCAAGTACGAGCCGGACCCCACCGACCTGGTCCTGTCGAGCGTGCCGGGGGGCGAGCTGTTTGACCCTCGCAAGCACAAGTTCACCGACGAAGATCTCAAGCCGCAGCCCATGATCAAGAAGGCCAAGAAAGTGTTTGTTCCTGAAGAACAGAAGGTATGCAAAGAAATAGTTTGTTTCAATGTTGCACATTGTGCTGGTACGTGGGGAGCCAAATATATTTTTTTTTTGTACAGATGTGCAAAATTCACCATGAAAACTTTAAACTTTGATCACCAAATGTCATCAGTTTTTTTGTTTTTGTGTAGTCACTTGTTGCTAGGCAGGATTTGTGGAGTACGGGGGTCAACGACCTTTACTGTCAAAAAGCCATTTTAGGCCAAATAAATCTGTTTGGAGTCGCAAAATCTTTTTGTGTGTTAGTTGAATGTACTAAGGGCCAGAGAACTAATTTGAGGTGTGCCATAAACAAAAATATGTAGCATACAATAATTTGAGATTCATTTTCTTCTAACTTTTTTTCATTGTTATTTTTATTTTTATTTTTTTTTATATCTTTCCAAACTTAGTTTTTAAAGTTCTTCTGCCAGTCTGTCAAATTTCTGACATTTTTGGAAATTTTAGGGAAAAATTATAATTAATTTTATTTTTTGGACATTTTATCGCTTTTTTTTTTTTACATTTTTCTCTTCCTTTTTCTTCCTATAAATTTTATGATATTTTATCGTAACTTTTTGAACGTTTTCTGCATTTAAAAAATAAATAAAAAATTCCTGACTTTTTGGCAATTTTGTGCACATTATTTGGTAAGTTTCTGCTTTCCCTCTTCTGTTTTGGACATTTTATGGTCATGTTTAGGAAATTTCTAGCAAAAAACCCCAAAACTTTTCATTTATCTTTTTCAGACAACTTACAAATTTGGACATTTTTTGAATATTTAATTATTCTTTTTTTTTTATCTAAATCATGAATTAATTTAAAGAGTATTTTATCTAAAAAAAAAATGTGTAAAAAAAATAAAAATTCAATTTTTTTTTGAAGAGATCCACTAAAGAGTTTGGGTGTCACACTGCCACATAATAACTGAATAATAAATGACATAACCTTTTTATTCCATTTTAAATATTAACCACCTAAATAAAAATCTTAGAAATGTGTATTACTGAGAAGCTAAGCAAGCCATTTTGGTGTCTCACAGTGACACGGCAGTCCTCTCCGGTCAGTGAGTGACTCTTTGTTGACATGAATTTGGCCACTGTGTTGACAGGGAAGACATATTTTCCCCAAATATGCAGCTAAAAAGTAAATTGTTATGACTTGGTTCAGTGGAATTTGAAAGCATAAACAAACCATTAATATTATATACTGTTTTGTTTTTACTACTTTTGTACCATCTCACTAGCGGAAATAAACACAATATGAAATGATTTAATACTTTCACCATCCTCAAGAGGTTTGTTGCTGTCGTATTTGTTTATACTGAAGGCGATGAAACATTTGGTTGTACGATCGAAAGCTAAAATTAGCTTGCCCCAGAACAGTTTGGCATGGTGAACCTGACTGGAGTTGGATATCTTCAACTGCGATCTGGATAGAGTTTCAATTGTAGCTTGTGATCGCCAAATTTCCTCTTCCTGGCATTGTGATTGTTTCAAAGGGGAAGTTCCCAGTCTAAACACAATATTCTGATTCATATTGTACTTGTGGAATATGAGTTAAGCAGCAAAATCCATCCGTTTTTTGTCCACCTCAGGGGGCGGCCATTTTGACGACTGAAGATGACATCACGATTCACACAGCTGACACGTGATTGGTTGCAACTGTGATGTCATCTTCAGCCGACAGCAAGTGGCAAACAAAAACGGATGGATTTTGTTTTTTTTCACTCAATCAAAATGTCGTAAATTTTTTGGGTTGACTTCCCCTTTCTTAGAAGCGTCATTCGAGTAAAGTTATGTTCTTCCCATGCCGCAGAGCAAAAACTTTCAAAATGCGTTTTTGTTCTCCCAGGACGAGAAGTACTGGCAGAGGCGAAAGAAGAACAACGTGGCAGCCAAGCGGTCGCGCGACGCCCGCAGGCTAAAGGAGAACCAGATCACCGTGCGAGCGGCGTTCCTGGAGCGCGAGAACTCGGCGCTGAGGACGGAGGTGGCCGACCTGCGCAAGGAGTGCGGCCGCTACAAGAACATCGTGGGGGACTACCAGGCCAAATTCGGGAAATTGTAAGGGACCACAACAAAAAACAAAAACTAAATTCTGAATGACTTTCTTAGCACAAGGCTGACATTGTTTGGGATCTTCTTTGCTGGCCATACTTATTTTCAAAAAAGCTGCCTAAAAAAATGTGGGAGGAAGGAGAATAATACCCTTTCAGACCACAACGTGGGTGTGATTTCCTGCCGCGGTCGCCTTTTGAACAGTTCCAAGTCATTACACAAACACAACATGATGCAATGGCACACCAACAGCAACTCACTCATCCTTCTTCTCTTCTCTTTCAAGTGCGGTGCCAGAAGACCTTTAAGACTACACTTGATTTATTTTTCCTAAGTATGAATAAACAAATGGAACGGTGAGGTTTGGGGGTGAGAAAGAAAGAAAGAAAAAAAAAGAATCCGAGGAGGAAGATGAAGAGGAATAGAAGCTGAAACTTTTAGAGTTTGTGCTTCTCATGTTCTGTACTTTTGTCATTTTGAGGTCAGCTTTTATTGGTGAAACTGTAATGGGCTTTTATTATTATTTTTTTATATATAAAGATTAGTTACAGTTAGTGTTTATTGGCCATGTCGTAGTAAGATGGCAGATTATTCCATGTTGCTTCCACGTTTAACCCCTTATCATACGAGCAATTTTGCCGAAAATGCTTAAAAAAAAAAAAAGTTGCATTCAAAGTAAGTTTGAAGCTGTTCCTGAACCATTTAGAGTATCGGCATAGTTTATATATATTTTTTTTAAGAATGTTTGGGGTTATAAATCCCCTTAAAATTCGGATGGTCTCTGGCGGGCAAACATTCTTAAAAAAAATATATATAAACTATGCCGATACTCTAAATGGTTCAGCAACAGCTTCAAACTTAAATTGAGCGCAACTTTTTTTTTTTAAAAGCATTTTCGGCAAAATTGCTCCTATAAGTGGTAGTCGTAACTAATTGTTCAAAAGGAAATTTAGACCATACTGTTGTGTTCCTTCTCTTAGTATCAAGTATCTTTTAGGACAGCAACATTACGTCACATCACCAGTCTTGTTTTTGTGTTTAATTTCTTTGCCACTTAACATATTGGCACCATTTGTTAGCAAAGATTGTTACATGTTAGTAATCAGAGGCACGTCCAGGGGGAAATTTTGCGGACTTTTTGCTACATACCTCGATATATCAAAAACACTTCCAGCCTTATTCATGTTCAAGTGCACTTTTTTTTTCAAGTTCTCAAGCATCACCATAAAGCAGAATAATCACAGGTTGACATGGAAAATGAGCTTCTTGACCGGTTCCAAGTAGTTCTCGTGCTTTCTGCTACAGGCCAGGTTGCATATCTGCCTTCTTTCTAAAATAAGTCAACTTTTGAGCTTGTTTTTAAATTTTCATAGATCAATCTTTGTATAGTATTGTCATGACTTTTTTTTTTTTTTCCAGTGTGGTTACATTCATGTATTTACATTGTGTATAAATAAAGCCTTGTTGAGAAAATCTTGACTTATTTTCCTTCTACGATATTCTGCTACAGAGCCGCCAATAGGAGATGACTAAATTTATGGCCGATCCGTGCATGCAAACACAAAGACAGGAATATAAAACAGCTTTTATTGAAATCATTTACCAAATCAAGGTCTTGGCGGAACTACAAAGACGAAAAAAAAATGAAGACCGGTCACAATGTCTTCACCTCTTCTTGAAGCCATACTTCTTCCTCTCATAGAACAGATCTGTTTTCGAGCTTCCCAAATTAACAATTTTAGGACAGCCATCCCTCTGTGAAAACAGAACAATAGAGTGTCAGTGCAGTGACAGCGGACTTTTGCGTTTTCCAGTTACTCAGTAATGGAGTGAAAAGTATAACAACTGACATCTTTCTCCTGGATGGTACACTCTTTACAGTAATAGGCGTCGGACACTCCCGGCCCTCCGCAGATGACGCAGCGTCCCTGGTAGGAGCCGTAGTTGCACTCATCGCAGATACGGACCAGTGTGCACGGCCTCACATATGAATCACAGATGACACACTTGCCATCGCCTTCAGAGTGAAAATGGGAAAAATATACAGTTGGTTAGGCAAAAATGTTCCTTGGTTTAGGATGAGTAATTAACCCTGAGACTATCGATACAGGATTACAATTTGAGATCAATATTGCAAAAGATATTCTGTTTCTTGTATACATAAAGGTTTAAAAAAAAAATAAAAAATAAAAGTCTGGCAACTTTTGCTTTAATTATCTCTACTTTAAAAACATACTGTAATTACAACAATTTCATTATGGCCCAATTCTTATAGAAATCTGCGTAACAGCACATGAGACAGTTTTAGCTTGTTTACATGTATGGAGTAAGAAAGAAATAAGATAAATACTCACATTTTTCACAAAGTCTCCCGATGGCTGCAAAATTTAAAATAAATAAACAGCAGTTAGTCGTTTAGTTAGTTTCGTATAATAAATATCTATTCCACATATTAACGCCTACTTATATACCAAAAAATAAATAAAAATCGGCGCTATAATGTTCATTCATTAACTTCAACACATCTAAGCTAACTCCGAAGCTGTTTCTATGTAGTCCGTGTGCAACTGTTAGCAAATTTGATAGCATGAGCTCGCTCAAAATGTGGCCAAGAACGTCCGGTCACGGAGGAAAAAAAATACAGTAAAATGTTGTATACGGCGTATCAACATATAAAACGTACCAACACCGGCTTGTTTTCTGCAGAAGATCAAGTCTGGATGATGCTTTGCCATTGTTGGCTATCGTAGCGCTAGCGTTGCGGCACAGACTCGCAGTCAACTTTCAACTTTGAACCCGTAAACCACATTACGTCCATTTTCCATTACCGCCACGAAGTGTCTGAAATAGGAATTGCAGTTACTTGTGGCCATTTGATGTTGCGTCGGATACCAAATATATTTGTATGCATTTGCTTCTATTTAAAAAAAATAATAATTGGAGAATGGTAAATGTATTATATAATATGAATAAATAAAACAAATGTAGCCAAAAACAAACAACAAACGCGCCGGCGTATATCCTTTCAGATAAATAAAAAACAACACCGCATTTTCATTGATTTCTGCCAGATATTTAACTGTAAATATGTTAAACTTTTCTATTAAAATTATGTTTTTATTTATGTGCAAATTATGATGCAATGATAACGATATACATCAAGCAAGAATAAAACTATGAATCTATTTTTTGTTGTGCTTTAAGGACCAAGCAACACTTGCCGTATAAAAACGGTGACGTCACTAGCAATCGCCACATCTTTGTCAGTGAACAAAATGGCAACTTACTGTCTCACCGTCGCGCGGCTTCAGGTATGAGACACATTCGCTTGTTGTCCTGTCACTGAAGTTGTGGAGGATGTCATTCTAATGTTTTGCGTTATCATCCTCAATTGTTGCGTGTTTACGGGAACAAAACGCTTTTGGGTCACGTTCGGCGGCTCGTAGCCTGTAGCAGCTAAGCTAGCCGGGTCATCGTGTCCCTCTGCGCACATTCAGAGGGCAACAACTTGGCATCGCGCTGACTTTAAAAAAAAAAACGATGCCAGTCACTTATTTTAAAATACGCAATTGTTTTGTGTTGAATATAACAAGATATTAAATTAATTTTATATAATGCGCGGCGTTGAATTTGATTTGACAAGGTTACCACAAGGTTAGACGTGCAGGAGAACAATACAGGACTAATCAAAACACTTCGTACAATAAACAATGCACTATACAGTACATTTGCATTTAAACATACAAGTTTGTATACAATGAACTGTGTTGATTTTGGCTTAATGTTGCATATCAGATCAGAAAAACTAATATGCATCAGGTTTAGTTAAATTATTTTTTATATGTATAATGATGGTTCGACAGTATAAGTGTAGCTTTATTTTTGCAGCATATTAAGTTATATTTGGCCGTATGAAGCATTTGTTTAGTCGCTGAATTTGATTTGTGAGTGACAGGTGCTTTTGTTTGTGTCACCACATGAAAATAGAGTCATAATAGGCATGCTTATCATGTAAATCTAAAATGCAGTAGAAGTATTTGGTCCACACTGAAAGAAGAAAACACTAGAATAAAGTCATATCATGAGAAAGATGTAATTTTGCAAGCTTAAAAGTAGTATTTTTGATGCCATTTTCTCACGTAGCATTTAGCACCTATGCTATAATTGCTTCACTTTTATTTCCAATGTGTGAATGTCTTTGTTTGTCCCCAGCTTGCTCTGGGCCACGGCGCACGGCGCCTGCATGTGGCGGCCGCTTACAGGGCCCAGGCCCAAGTGTCCATGAGCCGCTTTGAGCCCACCTCCTTCGTCAGCTACGACAAGCTCCAGTCCAACGTTGACGTCGTGCGAAGGAGGTTAGCGCCTACCTGCGTCTTGCTCTGCCAAACTCGTGTTTGTTTGCATTTTGGTCGAGTTTTTTGCATATGCAGTGAACTCAACTCTGGCATCAGATTTCGACACATTTAGTATTTGGATATAAGGTGTCAAATAACCCCCTGCTCTCATTTTTCCCCACCCAGACTCAACCGACCTCTCACCCTGTCAGAGAAGATCGTGTACGGCCACCTGGATGACCCCCACAACCAGGAAATCGACCGCGGGCGCACCTACCTGCGCCTGCGTCCCGACCGCGTGGCCATGCAGGACGCCACCGCCCAGATGGCCATGCTCCAGTTCATCAGCAGCGGCCTGCCGCAGGTGGCCGTTCCCTCCACCATCCACTGCGATCACCTGATCGAAGCCCAGATCGGCGGCGATCAGGATCTGGCCAGGGCGAAGGTGAGTCGGCGCAGCGCGCGGGAGCTGTTGGGGTGAGTGGATGAGAGAAAAGCATCATGGGTACTCGTCTCGAAACAGGAAGTCAACCAAGAAGTCTACAACTTCCTTGCGAGTGCTGGTGCAAAATACGGGGTCGGGTTCTGGAAACCGGGTTCTGGAATCATCCATCAGGTAAAGTATTAGGATGTCGCATTAAATCTGGATTAAAATGCAAGTTAGCTAAGGAATTTGATCTTTTTCAGATCGTTTTGGAGAACTACGCCTATCCAGGTGTGATGCTGATCGGCACAGATTCCCACACGCCAAACGGTGGCGGGCTTGGTGCCATCTGCATCGGAGTGGGAGGCGCCGATGCCGTGGATGTCATGGCGGGCATCCCCTGGGAGCTCAAATGTCCCAAGGTCAGCAGGGGAACGTTTTATCGCACGCCTTATTCGGAAAGACGCGTTTGTAGTTTTAGTCTTAAAATTCACTGTCCATACACAGCTTCTGATATTCAGTTATAGTAGTTTTTCATTGTGCACCAATTAACCCCAAATAAAGTTCAGATGTTCTAGTCGGCTTTTCCTGTTTCAACACATAAATAAATAATAATGTGTAAATATTAATCACAAGATGCATTTCCCCCCCCCCCCTTACTTAAATTTTTATTTTTCCATCTAAGAAAATCGGGGAGCCGTTTGGCAGACCGCCAGGCTTCCCGTTCTGGCTCCCTCTGTTGGTCATTGTTTTTGATGTCTCTTGGACGGGTTGTCACTGTTATGTGGAATTTGTTGGTCCATTTTTTTTTTTTTTTTTAATCCAAATTGGGTTATTTTTATTCTCCTATTGATCCATTTCTTAAACATATTTAGTTATTTTGTTGTAGTTTCAATTTGCAGTGGGTGTTGTTTTTTCTTCTCATTTTTGTATCGTATGAGCAGACATGATTGTCTCCTCCTTAATACTCTTCCTGGTTTATTTATTTATTTTTTAAAGGTGATCGGGGTTCGGCTGACGGGTTCCCTCTCTGGCTGGACATCACCAAAAGACGTCATCTTGAAGGTGGCTGGCATTCTAACGGTGAAGGGCGGCACCGGAGCTATCGTAGAGTACCACGGACCGGGTGTTGACTCCATTTCCTGCACTGGTGCGACTTTTTAAACAAAGAAAATTGACTGTATATTCTGTTGCTATTAGTTTTTTTTTTGTTTTTTTTGATTGCTTTGTAATACTGTTTATGTACAGGAATGGCCACCATTTGCAACATGGGAGCGGAAATCGGAGCCACAACTTCAGTGTTCCCCTACAACCACCGCATGAAGACCTACCTGGAAAAGACTGGACGCGGACGTACGTTATTTGCCTTTTTCGTCACATTTGAATTCTGAATTCAGCAAAGTAGGAAAGGATAAATATCATTGTGAATATGAGCCGTTGATATTTAATCACATCCCTCTCAGAGATCGCCGCTCTGGCTAACGAGTACTCGGATCTGCTGGTGCCAGATAAAGGCTGCGAGTACGACCAGGTCATTGACATCAATCTGGATGAGGTCAGTCCACGTTTCCAAGATCACTTTACAGTTCATCGTTTGTCATATTTAACCTCAAATCTTTCACAAGATAATGTGCCTTAGGAAGTAGGATGGATTAGATTTTAGTCATTTTTTTATGAGCACTGTTAATTGCAAAAAATATCTAAAAAAAAAAACAAAAACCCGGCAATATCTTGTCGCTCAGTTGTAAATGTGCCATTTTCAGCTAAAGCCCCACATCAACGGTCCATTCACCCCCGACCTGGCTCACCCGGTGTCTGACGTGGGTTCCGTGGCGCAGAAGAACGGTTGGCCGCTGGAGGTTAAAGTTGGTAGGAACTTGAAGCCGTTATTTTTGCTGCATGTAAACCAGATTGTTTCCCCAGCAGCTTATAAAACGAGGAATTGTTTGTTTACTTGCACTGGTGTGTTGGTATTAGGTCTGATTGGCAGCTGCACCAACTCCAGCTATGAGGACATGGGCCGCGCCGCCTCTGTGGCAAAGCAGGCTTTGGACAAAGGCCTGAAGTGCAAAGCTCAGTTTACGGTCACCCCCGGCTCAGAGCAGATTCGCGCCACTATCGAAAGAGACGGTTACGTGAGTGATGCCACTTTTATGTCTTCTTAATGTTGCACATTAAGATCCTCACGTCTTATTATTTTTACGTAGTCCAAAATCCTTGGTGACGTCGGAGGTATCGTCTTGGCCAACGCTTGTGGACCCTGCATCGGACAGTGGGACAGGTGGGACGAAACCCTGCTGGAAAATTGTTGAGATGAGGTCCCTTTGGTCTAACACTTTGTTTTGTGTGAAGACGTGACGTGAAAAAAGGCGAGAAGAACACCATCGTCACGTCCTTCAACAGAAACTTCACAGCCAGGAATGACGCCAACCCCGCAACGCACGCCTTTGTCACATCTCCGGAGGTAAACACTCAACGCTAAGGTGTGTTTTTCTGGAATGCAGGATGCATTTTTTTAAATAATTTTACGGGTGATGTTTAAAATAACATGCCTCTTTTAATACATGTATTTTTAACTTTATTTCAATAAACACCCGCACCTAATTTTAATGAGTACCCTTTTCAGTAACAGTAGGACACTTTTGTAGGTTTTTAAGAGGAGAATAACCTTAACTCAAATTTTGCTTAAATCCCTGATTGTAAAAAATGACCAAAAAAAAAACAAAAAACATCCAGTATCCTATAATAACGTGGAAAAAAAAAATCATAGTTATAGCATTGGGGTCCAAACTATGGCCCGGGGACCATTCACGGCCCACTTTCCATTTTTTAGAGGCCCGCAGAATATACTAAAAATAACTTATGCTATTAAAAAATATCGAAAAGGTGGGAGGATGTGAGTGATGACTACCACCATTATTACTAAAGTTTTCTAGAATCTAATCCAGTTTGAATCTTAACTCATTTTCTCCCATATAAACATATAAATACGTTCTATTTTAAATGCTTTAAGTGTCCCAAAGATGTATTTATATGTTTTGTTTTTTTATGCTATAGCATACAGAAGGTTTTGATGCAGCCTCTGAACTGAAAGTACATGAAGCAATTGTAGTTATTACAAAGACGGCCAGAAGGTGGCAGCAGAGTATAAGAAACCAGGGCAAGCTGGGAAACGAGCAGTTTCCCCCACTGTTTGATACATTTGTGAATAATGATGAAACTTAGCTTATATTCTCATGCTAATTGCTGCAAAATGGAAACAGATAGAAATAAGATTTTTTTTTTTTTCCTGATGAAAGAAAAGACTAATCTTTCTTTTGTTAGGTTCTATATTTTTATAGCAATAGAACACAACATTCTGGGGACCTTGCAAAATCAGTCAAAATCCAGGGAGCAAAGGGGGTTGCTTGAGAGAAAATGGCTGCAAGTGTTAATGTCTTACTTGTCATTTTTTTGGTAGATTGTCACCGCCTTGGCCATCGCCGGAACTCTCAACTTCAACCCAGAGACCGACTACCTGACCACCCCCGACGGTGAGAAATTCAAGTTGCAACCCCCTAATGGAGACGAGCTCCCCTCCAGAGACTTTGATCCGGGTCAGGACACCTACCAGCACCCGCCCGCTGACGGCGCCGGCCTCAAGGTGGACGTCAGCCCTCAGAGCAACCGACTGCAACTGCTGGAGCCCTTCGACCAGTGGAGCGGCAGAGACCTGGAGAACATGCGGCTTCTCATCAAGGTCCGCTCCTCACACATGAGCAATTTTCTCCCCCGCGACAGCATCCAGGAAAATCTTCCGTCGTTGCAGGTGAAGGGCAAGTGCACCACGGATCACATCAGCGCCGCCGGCCCTTGGCTGAAATTCCGCGGCCACTTGGACAACATCTCCAACAACATGCTGATCGGCGCCGTCAACAGCGAGAACGACGCCATCAACTCGGTGAAGAACCACCTGACGGGGGAGTACGGGGGCGTGCCCGACGTGGCTCGTCACTACAAGGTGAGGCCGGAAGAGGGGCTGATTCACTTTTCTTTGAAACGAGAAGGACAAGGTCTCTGCGTTGTATGCAGGCCAACAGCGTGTCGTGGGTGGTGGTGGGAGACGACAACTACGGCGAGGGATCCAGCAGAGAGCACGCCGCGCTGGAACCCAGACATCTTGGAGGAAGAGCCATTATTGTCAAGAGCTTTGCCAGAATCCACGGTACAGCAACGCAATGCGAGGAAGCGCGTCTTTCGCGCCACGTAGCTTGGCTGACATTTTGCGTCCTTTGCAGAAACGAACCTTAAGAAGCAGGGCCTGTTGCCTCTGACCTTCAGCAGCCCGTCAGATTATGAGAAAATCTGCCCCGATGACAAGATCTCCATTAAAGGACTCAAAACCTTCACTCCCGGAAAGGTGAGAGGGGCAACACTTGGAGCTCTAGAAAAACTACATCAGTGGTTCTCAGACTCTTTACACCCAAGTACCACCTCAAAAATGCTTGGCTGCCCAAGTGCCACCTTCATGGCTGACAGTAAAATACAGTTAGGTATATTCTAGAGCTGTAGCCATAGTGTTCATCAAAACGTCATCCCTGTTGACCTCCAAAAAGAGAAAGGAATGTTCCTTTGTCGTTTTATTCCCAAAAAAAAAAGTGTATCTAATATTTCTGTAGCTACTGTAACATTACACACATTTTGAACACTAGCTTAACCTGAAAAACAATTACCCCTCTCGCGGTATTTTAGCCAAGATTTGGCTCCTCTCTTCGAAGTGTGATAACTGTCATTTTTGAATATTTTTTTTTTTACTTTCGACCACTCAAAATGTTAAGTGGCATCACACCTATGCGTATATAAATAGTTTTTAATGTATTTATTTTTGAAGCCCTCTATGGACAATAAAAGCAATAGTGTGTAAGAAGGAAAACTAACTATAGTGTGGAATGAGAAAAACTTTATTTATTTATTTATTTTTAAATAATGCACGTGAGAGTTATCGCTTCCACACAAAGGCCTGTTTTCTCCCAACCATGCCGGCTAGTTTTGGACGTATGTCAGCGCAAACAAAACTAAAAAGTTGCTCTCTAGTGCCACCTGGTGGATTATGGCTTTTAAGACTCAACTCACTGTTTTTCATTTTCCACATTTAGTTTAGGTCCCACTGAACGGATAAATTGGGTAATCATGGGAAATGCACTTTAACACATGAGGTGACTGCATAAAAAATATGAAAAAAAAAAATGCAATTTATAATGGGAGTCAATGGAGACAAACATTGGACAAATACTACCTGTGTACTATGAAAAAATTGTCTGCCACATATAATAATGACAATAATAATTTAGAAATGATGGCTGGTGTAATTTTGAAGTTCAATCTGGGTGGGTAATTACACATAAAAGTTAAAGGAACAGCCTTACTCACGCTTCCCATTTCCCCTCTCAGCCTTTGACCGCCGTCGTGAAGCACAGCGACGGCACCGAAGACGTCTTGGAACTCAACCACAGCTTCAACGAAACGCAAATCGAATGGTTCAAGGCCGGTTCCGCTCTCAACAGGATGAAGGAGCTACAGCACTGAGGGATGAAACCTGCGGGGGGGCGGGGGAAGATTTCGACGGGAATATGTAAAGATTGTTTCATGATCTGCATCAGACTGAAGCGTCGGGATACCTCGCGGTCGTCCCGACATGTCACACTCGTGTCCAGCCAAACAATAGCAACTCTCCATGGTCGTGTTTCTACTTTGAGGCCACGTGCCAATGCTCACCTGATAATATTCTGAGCTAACGGGTCAGAACGTGACAACTGGACCTTGTCCAGCTTGATACGATTTGTTCAATCAGTTTGCTGTGGTGGTGTTGTACATGCCACATATTTCACTACAGCTGTGTGTGTGTGTAACAGTTTTTAAGCCGATAAAGCTATTCACAAAACAGTTTAACCAAATTTGTGATATCCACTGAGCGTTTCTTGGATTGTATCAGAATATGCTTTCAACTGACTATACTGTCATTTTTAACGATAGAATGCAAAAATTTCCCTTTTTCTATATTTATTTTCTAGGATTGAAACATGGAAGGTTTCCAGGGGATGTAATACTGTTACCACTGAATTCTGTCTGTAAAAAAAAATGAAACCATCAAATTAATTTTTTGTTTTGTTTTTGTGTGCGTGTGCATTTGATGAGAACGATTTTATTTTATTTTTCTGTCCACAATGGCAAATAAAAAAAAAAAAACTAAATTGTCAATTTAGGTCACATTTAAACTCAAAATGCTTATCTGCTCTCTGGCTGTATGTAATTCATTTTCATGTGAAGTGTCTATTTGTGGCTAATTTCTCCCAGTTGTTGGGTTATAGAATAAATGCTGACAGATCTCACCTGATGATTTGATTTGTGTGGTTATGTGTTGCCTAGAAGTGAGAGGGGCTTGCTTAACAGAAAATTGGAAAACATCTTGTTGGAATGTGTCCAGAGAAAACCCAAGCAAATCACATTTGAACTCAGAAAAATTCATTTCTAAAAAAAATACATACATCCATTTTCTGGACCGCTTATTCCTCACAAGGGTCGCGGGGGGGTGCTGGCGCCTATCTCAGCTGGCTCTGGGCAGTAGGCGGGGGACACCCTGGACTGGTTGCCAGCCAATCTCAGGGCACTCTTAAAAAAAAAAATCATTAAACAAAATACTTTTGAGAAGGGCAACTACTTTTTCTTAAATTATTTTTTTTAATGGTTTCTTTGGTCATTTTCTATTTTCTTCTGATGCTAAATTTGGGGTTTTACCTGTAAGATATAATCATCAAAATTATAATAAAGAAAACATGTTCTTTGTAGACTTAGTGGAAATTTAACAATTAGAAACCCTGCGTGCAATTAAACTTCACTTTTGAGATGTTGTATGCATTAAAAGCCCCGAATATGCTTCCAAACGTGAACAAAGAATTCAGTGTATATGGGGAATCTTTTTTTTTTTTTCACCCCTCCCTCCACCCATTCTGATCTAGTCCCGCCTGCGTGCATCGCATCCACACCACCAAACAAACAAAACAAAACAAAAAAACGGACATTGACCAGTCCACTGTGGACTGATTTCATGACATCATCGTCTGTTCAGCGCCTTTGATTGACACCAGATCGCTTGTGACGGTAAGTGCGATAGTTTGACGAAACCCAGTTTGAGGATAATGTTGATGATAATGTGCAGGCAGACATCACGGATTTATTTATTTTTTTCTCTTCTCAATTGTCGCCTTTGTTACGTCACCAACTAAATCAAAAACAGTTGGAACGTGCACAGATTTAACAACCTTTATTATTATTATTATTCGGTTCGCCATAACAGTCAACGTTAGCCTATTTGTGTGCATGTGTAAGGAAGCCGCCTGGCACAGAGAATGTTCTAGAAATAAAACGCCTGAAGGCTTTTTAGTGTTGTGAATTATTTAAACTGGGCAAGACATATGGTGCTATAATACGAGGGCTCTTTACAGGACTGAAAGTTTCGAGTGTTTGTGTGAGAGAGTGTTGACGTGTCTCCCATACTGATGCACAGACAACCACAATGCTTTCACAAGGGAGGAGGCTGGGGGGATTTTTTGTTTTGTTTTGTTTTTTGCCCTTTTGTGTGTGTCCCCTCCATCCAGCCACTGAGCTTTTTCAGCTCATTTTCATCTCCATCTTACCATGGGATGATCAAAAAGATGGAATATGAGGAGCCACCAGGGACATAAATCAGGATTAACGCTCTCACTAGTACTGAAACATGGGGGGGAAAAAAAAAAAAAAAAAAAAAGTAATTCTAGGGGTGTGAATTGCCTAGTACCTGACGATTCGATCCGTATCACGATTCACAGGTCACGATTCGATTCGATACCGATTAATCCCGATACAAATTTATAACTCGATTGTTGCGATTTTTTTCATTCAAATTTAGAAAATACTAATCAGTAAGCTTGTAGAGTGTAAGATTTATATGAAAATGTATTATTTATTTATCTGAAATTTCAGTCTTATAGAGGTTGTAATCTGTTTCATGTTTGAACAGCATTAAAATAAAAATATTAAGGCTTAATGTTCCGTTCATATCACATTCTTCCATGCTCAAGGTGTGAATCCTAACCCGAAGTCAGACGTTTTGTTGAATATTTTTCCATTAAAAATGGAAGTTTAAAAATCGATTCACACACAAAAAAAAAAAAAAAAGGCAATGATGATAAGACGTTGAATCGGTAAGACTACCGAATGAATAATTCTGAGCTCTTAATTTTATTTTTTTTTTAAATCGATTTTTTTTATTGAATCGATTCGAGAATCGCGCGATGTAGTATCGCGATATATTGCCGAATCGATTTTTTTTAACCCCCCCTATGTGAGAGCGTCGGAGTAGTGATAGCTAGAGCAAAAATAAAAAATAAAAAAAATTCTGTAGTTTCCGTGGCACCACAACAGTGTGCATGAAAGCATGAGTAGTGTGAGAAAACCCCCCCCAAAAAAACAGCAGTTTTGTGAGAGCATTTCAATAGTGTGAGAGTGTTTGAATAGTGGACTCTGAAACCATTTCAGTAGTGTGTATGAGAGCATTTCAGGAGTGTGAGCATATGGTTTGACATGGTCAGTCAAAAATAGGATTTAATTTGATTTTTATGACAGAAAACAATTGCGAAGCACTGGTCTAATGGAAGTTTTCATCCACTGCAAGACAAGCAAGCAGCATGGAAACTCGGCTGACTCCTCCTCCATGGCCTGAATAAGCCTGCTAATAAAAAGAGCTCCGGGCAACTTGTTCAATTATTTAGGTTACTTATCAAATCGGGCCAGCTGACAGCGTGTGTGTGTGTCATCTGCTTCGTAAACTCAATTGTTGAACGTTAACCGCGTGTAAGGTGGCTTTATTTGTCTTGACTTTTACTCTAAACTTATCTATAAAAAATATTTATTATAGAATGTGTTGGGCCAGGTTACTGAGGTCCCCACAATTCCTTTATGGGGGCCCTCATATTGACCTTTTATATTCCTTTTGTCCTACCTCAGTTGTTGCTCATGCCTCCCCAACATGTCCGACACTGAGCCCTCGTCGCCGACGGGGCCCCCGCCGCCTCTGGCGTCCCCTCGCGCCCCGCTTCAGATCTCCTTCCCCTTCCTGCGAGAGGGAAGCAGGGTTTGGGAGAGGGAGAGGAAGCCCCCTCAGCCCGGCGGAGAGCTGCCCTCCCCGCTGCCCACCAAACGCACTCGCACATACTCGGCGTAAGTTACACATTTTTTTTTTTTGCCCATTCAAAAGTTTTGTGCATTTTCGGGACATCATAACAATCACACGATGCAAATCTCCATCCTGGTTTGTGTGCAGGACGGTACGAGCTAAATCGGGTCCCGCGTTCAAGGGCGTGTGTAAGAACTTCTCCCGCTCGCAGGGTCACGGGTTCATTCGGCCCTCTCATGGAGGAGAAGACATCTTTGTCCACGTCTCCGAGTGAGCGAAGACGAAGAGTCGCGCAGTTCTTTGTGCAATTAGTCGGAAAAACTAATTTGACTCTACATTGACACGACAACGCACTAAAAAAAATGCTGAACTCCACAAAGATTTCGTTAAAAAAAAAAAAAAAAAAAAAAAAGTTTCATATGGGCCAACATGGGACTGACCCAATTTTTTGCGTTATACATTCAACCCACAAAAAATGGTCAAAATGAATAACACGCAAAACAAGCTGACAAATTGTTTTTTTTTTTTTTTTTACAAACCATTACAAAAATTAACAATATTCCAACAAAGCTGGGCTTTTTTTTAATTTATTTTTTTATTTTTTACCCAAATGTTTTTAATGTGTGGCTTCGCTCTAAAAACAGTTATGTCAAAATAACCTAATTTGGGTAATTATTTAAAAAAAAAAAAAAAAAAGGAGCGATAAAACAATTGGGTCATTTTGTACAAATCAACTCAGAAAATCGAGTCAAATTTACCCAAGTAGTCTATCAATCCATTTTTGTGCCAAATTGGGATATTTTCTCCCAACAGAAAAGCTGTTTTTATAATTTTAACTTATTCTTTTTTTTTTTAGTTGTTGGGTAGCTGTGGATTTTGAGCACATTTGGTTACTTTTACCCAAGGTTAATTATTTTTGATCCAGCAGATTGAGTTGAATGATTGAATTTGACTGAAGAGCTGAAACTAGTTGTCATTTTTGACATATTTTTTTTTTTGTACTGAAGTTGAAGTCAATTTAATGCAACATTTTTAGAAAACGGTGGGTTTGGACTCTGGGATTTGGGTTCAAATCAGGACCATGCGAGTCGACTCGCTGTGGTGACCCAACAAGGGAAAGTTGCATTTTCTTCTTACAAAACGTTGGCAAAATAATTGTTACTTTTATTAACCAGAGATAAACAGATAACCTAGTAACCCTAACGGGAAAATGGATGTATGGAAATTTCCCTAAGGTATATATTATAAGAGTGTAAGGTAGTCAGTCCATACATCCATCCTGGTCCGAAAGTACTTATATATCTTTTTTGCTATACTCACAATTTAAATTGGATTTTTTTTTTAACGGAATTGTGCCCTCTCTGACAGCATCGAGGGCGAGTACGTGCCGATGGAAGGCGACGAGGTGACGTACAAGGTGTGCCCCATCCCCCCCAAGATGCAGAAGATCCAGGCGGTGGAGGTGGCGATCACGCACCTGAAGCCGGGAAGCAAGCACGAGACTTGGTCGGGTCAGATCATCAGCTCCTAGACCACGCGATGTCCCGCTTCGGCTCTTGCGAGAGCGGCTGGGCTAGAAAAGTTGTGATTGAGCGCACGAGGTACAGGAAGTGAAGGGGTGAAAACGGAGTCAAAAACAGGTAGAAGGTTTGAAGTCACATGATTGAATGTAGCCTGAATGTGTTATTGGGTTGAAATGTTTCAGATTGGAGACGCAATCGGGTGGGAGGTCATGACAAGGTGGAGGAAGAATAAACGGAAACTTACAAAACAATTGGGAGACTTGGCCATTTAACACCTTACAAGAAGTGAAAATGGAAGACAAAATGGCGGTCGTCGTCTCTTTTTCAGCTGGATGAACATTTGCGAGGCAGGCGGAGATTTTCTAAAAATGAAATGGAAAAAAAGTAACCACGTGAGGGTCATTGTTAGATTTTCATACAGGAAGTGATCGCAAGTAGGAAGAGTTTGTGTTGTAGGTTTGCAGTGACTATTTATTATTTATTGACCTATTTATTTTGTTTGTAACTATTGGAATGTTCAAGGCTGCCTTTTACGTCTTGGCCTTTTTCAATACTGTACTGGACTCTTAATCAGCATTAAGACTAATTTCAACCTAATCTGAGTCATTTTGAATACTTAGCAGCTTTGTTGCTTGAGCAGCTCGTCACTAAATGTTATTTTTCTTTGAGTAGCGAGTGTTCCATGATGCAGTCACATTTGATTGATTCTCACAGCTGTGTTAGAGATCAATAGCACTTTTTGTCCCATTTGTGTCAAATCACTGTGAATGTCTTTTTTTGCACTTAGATAGCATTTGAATAAACTTGGCTGTATTCACATACGTGTGTGTGTGATAACATGTTGGAATAAATAGATTCAATATTTTGACCACACTCTTTTCTTCATGCGCTTGCTTTAGTTTCCACCAGGAGCAACATTACGATACAAATATGCAACATGTGTGACTAAGTGAAAACTAAAATAAAGATAATGGCATGCCAGTTATGACCAATACACACAAGAGTGCAAACTATACTGTACGCCGTAACCCTGTTCCATATTCAAATGAGTCAAACGATCTTTTATGAGAGTCCAAGAACACGTGCAGAAGGGGGAGGGGCATGTCACAGTTGTGGTTGGATTAAACAGATAATGATAAACAGATATGGGATTTCTGTTATTAATTAAACAATGTGTTTACGTGTGCATGACTATATTGTAAAATGCCACGCGCCTGGTGTCAATGCACTTGGTTGGGTTAAGAGATGTCAACATGTTGGGATGTTTGTTGATGGCTGCTCCTTTAGTGTTTGAGTTTAAATGTGGCCACGTTCATGCAGCTTCTTCTGTCTGCAGCCAGTTCAGCATTGAGAATCTCTTCTCAATTCTCCTACCAGGAGAAACAAAAGTAAACTAGATATGAATTAACATAGCACAAAGAAACAATCAGCCTCTGTCACACACGGGTCACTTCCTGTTGATTTTGGGACACTTTCAGGTCACTTCCTGTTGATTATGGGGCACTTACGGGTCATTTCCTGTTGATTTTGGGGCACTTCCTGTTAATTAAGGGGCACTTCCGGGTCACTTCCTGTTGATTTTTGGGCACTTTCAGGTCACTTCCTGTTCAAGTTGAGGCACTTCCTGTTGATTTTGGGGCACTTTCAGGTCATTTCCTGTTCAAGTTGGGGCACTTCCTGTTGATTATGGGGCACTTCCGGGTCACTTCCTGTTGATTTTGGGGCACATTCAGGTCACTTTCTGTTCAAGTTGGGGCACTTCCTGTTGACTTTGATGTTTTTGATTGATTTATTTTGATTGTTGATACTTGTTGATTTTGATTTAAAACTTTTGTGTATCAAAACATCAGTTTTATAAATGTGTCAATATAAGGACTTAAAATATACAGCAGCTATTAATTACTACACTGGTTACAGATTGGTAGCAATTTGGACAAATCTCCACGATGGCGGTTTGTTTTTGTCGAGCCTTGGAAATTGCCAAAAATGGCTGCTTCAAACCAAACTGCAGACTTCCAGACTACTTTTCGGACATTGGATTTGCCACTTTTTGTGCGTCTACTCATCACATGCCTAGCAAATGTCATGTTGCTTAGTCAAACTGGCATTTTTACCACAAATGTGAGCATGGGAAAACCCTCAAAATGTTGGCCTGACTCGCCATTTTGTACCATAATTCTTGACACTTAGCCTAATTGCCACAACGAGAGGAAACATTTGTTCTGATCTGCCACTGCTGTGGAAGGATGATACTGTACATCAAAGGCTTTTTGAAATCAAATCTGGATTTATGTCTTTATGCTTTTACCACAATGCTTCCAGGCACAAGTAGTCGTCACTGTGCTTATCGTCTCCATTGTGAATGCGTGTTTAACTGTGCTCGTGCTCATAATTCATTCAGACCTTGGCATGACGAGAGGATGTTATATGGCCTTCTTGGGTCTCTGCTGGTTGTATATTAACAAGTTGGTGTGTGTGAAGCGCCGGTGGGAAACAGAGGAAGTGATCCATATTTTTTCAAGAGACAGACGTTTCAAAAACAGATGTGAGAGGTCAGCTGCAGGATCTTTTTGTGTGATATTTTTGCATTTTAATATCGCGTGGACCTGAAGAAAACGCAGGAAGCCTTCATGGATTTTTTTCTTTTTCTAGCTTAAGAGGCTAAATACAGCCAAAATGGCTTCAGGGCGATGGTTCTTGTGGTTGTGTACCTTTGGGACTCTCATGGCATCGCATCACAGTATCAAACAGTGTTTAAGAGGCATCTCGATGAACGTGATCCTCCTGGACGACGAGGAGTCTCCCTGGAGCTTAAAGTTTGTCCGGGGACAAATACTGAAGGCCTTGGAGTCGGAGTCCGTGCAAGAAAACGGTAAGAAAACGCTTGCGCATTTGCTAAGCTCGCTTCTGCCTTCAAATTTTTGGTGTTGAAATCTTTTTTTCCAGCAATAACACTGTCCTCTTCTTTTTTTTAATTTTTTTTTTATGTACTTGCTTTCAAGTGATGCAATGACAAGCGATTGGATGTAATTTGTCAGGTTAATAAATCTTGCTGACAGTTAGATTTGTTCAAACGGACTTTTTATGCAAGTTGATTGTGAGACGCTAAAGAAGTACTAAAGCACCATATCGACTGTTTACAGGTTATGATTTATTGACAAGTTTCTACTGACTTTATTGCCCCCCCAAGTGATAAACTCAACTTATTAATAATACACCTGTTTGCCCTTTCTGTTTTCCATGTTCCCACCATACATATTAAAGACACAAATTTCAATCTCACGGTGAAATTTGGTGGCTTCAACACAACCTCCTACCAAAAAAGAGGCTGCCACAGTAGCGCGTGTGAAGGAGTGACTGAGTTGAAAAATCTAATGGTGAGTACAACTGAATATTTTCATAGTAACATCACGAAAATATTACGTAATACCCTGGATAAGATTAAAAATGATTTTATACAGGAAAAGCCGACTAGAACATCTGAACATTTAAGAATATTTAACATATTTAAATAGTGGCAGGTGTGTTGACTCCCTTTTGACATCGAGATTAAATACGATTGGGTGACTGACAAAAAAAAAAAAAAAAAAAAAAAAAAAAGTTTTAAGGGGGTGTGCACACTTTTGCAACCATGTTAAATCCCGCCTTGAAAATATATATTTTTTAATTTCTATTGCGTTGTACAGATTATAGGTTACATAATTAGTGGAAAAGGTTTTTAAATTATTTACTTATTTGTGTCATTTGAACAGGGGTGTGCAGACTATTTAAATCCACTTTAGATGAACAAAGATACATTATTTATAGTGAAGTCATTATTTAGTTAAAAATTTACATAACACTTCATAGGTATGAACTCAAATAAAATATTTTAAGTGCGTAAAAAAAAAAATCAACTCACACCGTGCGATTTCTCTGCAGCATTCAAACAGCCTGGGCTGCGCCGTGCTGGGCCCCACGTGCACGTACGCCACCTTCCCCTTGGTCGAGTAAGTGCATCTCCAAACATCCCTCCCGAGGATGTTCGCCGCAGCGTCGGATTCACGCGTTCTTTTTTTCACTCCCCCGTTGCCAGCGCTGAGAAGGGCCTAAAATTAAGCACGCCCATCATCTCGGCCGGCAGCTTCGGAACGGCCTGTGACAACACGCTCAACCTGCAGCGCCTCCTGCCGCCCGCCCGCAAAATCTCTGACTTTTTCGTCCACTTCTGGAAAGAAAAGAACGACATCAAGCCGCCGTGGGAGACAGCTTATGTTTACAAGTTAGACACAAGCACGGAGGATTGCTTTTGGTGAGACACCAAGCGGTGTTTGTGACTTGTACAAATGCTTTTCAATTTATTGTGGTGTACCTCAAGGCTCTGTACTAGATACCTATGGCAGAAAGCTCAATTATGATTAATATTTAACAACTTTATGAAGCAGCTGGTACAAAAAAAAAAAAATGTAGTTCACTTATTGTATTCATTCCAGCCAATTATTACGATTCTGGGTAAACTCCAGCCTTTCATTTTCGCAGGTATATAAATGCACTGGAATCAGCCCCGGACATGTTCGCGCAGAAGGTGGATAGAACGATGCTGCGCAAACCAGAGGACCTCAAAACAGTCCTGTCGCTGCGCAGGAACAGGACAAGCAACCGTAAGTCTTCACTACTGATACTGACGATAAAAAGAGATTTGATAAAGACGATTCTCTTTGCAGTATTCATCATGTGCGGCTCTGTGAAAGACGTTGTGGCGGTGAAGAATCTCTCAGCGGAAGCAGACAGCAGTGAAATTCTCTTCATCCTTATCGATCTCTACAAGTTAGTCCTTTGACGTGGCGTGTGACTGAAATGCGTTCATTATTTTTGACCGAAGCTGGTCGCCATTTTTGACAGTTGAAGTAAAATTCAATGCAATTTTCTTTGAAAACATTTGGGCACCACAGCAATACCAAAATTGTCAAGTCCATTGTGACAATCGCTCACTCGCCTCCTTTCCACAGCGATCAGTACTACATCAACTCTACGGCTCATCCATCCATGAAGAATGTGCTGGTGCTCACCATGCCCGACACCAGGAATTACACGATCAACTCGGACCCGAAAAGCAACAGCACAGTAAGGATGCATTTTTCATCACGGTGGATACACGAGTATTCAGCCTCAGGGATGATTTAGTAAAAGAGCCTTTTTACATCACTAAATTTGTCTCATCTTCACGCAGATGAATGACTACATGGCTGCATACCACGACTCAGTGGTACTGGTTAGTCAGGTGATTAAGGACATCATCGCAAATCCTCACTCAGGGGCTCACAAGATGCCATACGTTACCGTGAATTACCTTCGGAACATCTCCTTTAACGGTAAGCGACCAAATCTCGCGATTGTTTTTTTTTTTTTTGGATGCTTCGTCTTGAGTCGAGCAATAAATGTGGGCAGCAGTTATGATGCCCACGGGCCTGACGGGACAGCAGCAGAAGGCTGTCGGCCCGTCAATCATTTATACTGAGGTGATTGGCAGATTGGTTACCGTGGCAACGTTCTTTGCGCTCTTGTCCAGGCATCGCCGGGAATTATCGGCTCGACAAGCAGGGAGACAGAGATGTGAATCTCTCCGTCATTTACACCACTAATGATTACAAGGTATTTAATTATGGTATTTATAAGTAATGGATAAATACAAATTGTATTATTAATAATTAAAAAAATTAATAGGGATGTAACGATATAACCACGAAACGAAAGTCACGATATAATTATCACGATATCGCAGAGAGGTTGACGAAACAAAAAAGGTTACAATATTGTAAAAAAAATGAAAAAAAGTTTTTATACATTAATGCAATGACAAATAAAAAAAAAAAAAATGGTATATAACAAAAAAAACCTCAATACTGTAAAAAAAATTAGCTCATACTAAAAAAAGAAAGTATTTTTGTACATTAAAGCAATGAAAAATATAAAATATTATAAATATTATATATAATATATACATATAATATACATATTGAGGCACTAATGCAAGCACACTGAGTTCCTCCACATATCGACAAATTACGTTCCCCTTCATCTGATCATTACAAGGGCCAAAACATGCCTTCTGAAAATTAAACTGCACTAAAAAAAAACTGCCAGCAGAGGGTGCTAGAACTGCATAAATGGAAATCAACCTGACTTTTTTTTTTTTTTTTTAACAGATGTGCTGCTTTTAATATCGTGACCTGATGACGACGATATATTGTGGCAGTTTTTAATATCGCGATATCACGATATTGACGTTATCGTTACATCCCTAATAATAAATAACTAAAAATAAGCTATTTAGTCATTTATGCAGCATATAACGAGAATTGTAATGCTTCAGTACATTATTTTGTCTCCAGTATCGTATTTTATTCGAGTACGACACCGAGCTCAACGTGACCATGCAAGTTGAGGACCAGCCCTCATTTGTCTGGGGGACAAGACTTCCGAATTTCCAACCGGATGAAGGTAGAGCCTGTGGCGTTCGTGTTTGGGCGACAGTAGCCTGGATATGTTTCTCGCTCTAGAACGTGTGACTTTTTCCTCCTCCCAGAGCCGCCGTCAATTGACACCGTCGTCATCGTCTTGGGAGTGACCGTGGTGGTGGTGGCCATCATTGCTTTCATATTCTACAGGTGACGGAGCTTCTTGTTACGTTTGTATGATCAATACAATTGAAATGGGTGCGGATATAACTGTTGTGTACTGAAAGGTTTGGGATCCCAGATGCGGACACAAATAAGATTTTCTCCATTTATTCACATTGAGAGGCGGAAACTCTAGAGACGCTGTACACCGAAACAGTTGAGCAATAATCCGGCAAACCACACACACAATTCACAGACTGCGTCTACAGACAGTGACTCGTAAAGAACGACATCACATCAAGTCCAGACATCACCTAAAACATTAAAGTTTGACATCACGAACATCACGTTATGTAAACAAACACTTGTTACATCAGTACCTAAACAGACACATAACAGGTCATGAACTCTGGCGCATGCGACCCAGGCCATGACAATAACTAGCTCTCCCAAATAAAAATGAAAACCTTATTTGTCATCTCAGCTGACTTTTCAGACATCTGCATTAAAATAAAATCGGTGGAAACATTCACATTTATTTTAAAAGATCGGACAATCACTGTTCCCCAAATTAAGGAAATCCGGGCAGATTCCGATCTCAGCCGATAGATCAGTGCCCCCCTATATATACATATATATATATATATATATATAAATAAAAAATATCTCGTGTTTAATATGAAAAAAAAAAATCCCCCTAAATATTCAAATTTATTCAGACAAGATTTGCCTTTTTTTTTTCTTCTTTCTCTTAATTTTTACTTGCTATTTGTTTATGTTTATATGTTAGTTATGTTTACATGTTCAATAAACTTCAAACTTCAATGATATTTGACCGACTATCCAGACAGAACAGAAGAGATCGTCTCCTGAGGAAACGGTGGTCCATCTCCCACATCCCCTCTGACCTCGTCACGCTGCTGGAGGACAACTCGCTCAACCAAGTCTATCTGAAGGTATGACGTTCAGACATCCCAACAAACTTTAAAGTTGTACACTTTCTGCGTGTTAAAGCGTCCGACACGTCATCTCCCATCAGATTGAAGAGAGAAAAAAGGACTACAAGATCCGCCGTGCACTCTATGATAAGAAGGTAGTCAACGGGCTGAAGGATCGAAACGTATTCGTGATGTTTGATATTGATCCTAGTGCCAACGTTTCAGATTGTCATCCTGAAGGAGCTCAACCACTCGGACGGGAACTTCAACGAGACCCAGAAAGGGGAACTTCACGCGGTGAGGCATGAAAACGCGCGCGGGAATACACATTTTTCGACTTCTCATGAATCGTCCTTTTACTCTGCAGCTCCTGCAAATCGACTATTACAACCTGACCAAGTTCTACGGCACAGTGAAGTTCGATCAGGGCGTGTTTGGGGTGTTTGAGTATGGTGAGCGGGGGTCGCTTAGGGTGCGTAATGACGTGCGCGCGCTCATTTCCTCATACAAAATGTTAACCGTACAAAAGCTGACTTTGTTCTTCTGTCTTTACCGTATCAGTATGTGCTGAATGACAAGGTGTCCTATCCAGAGGAGACGTTCATGGACTGGGAGTTCAAGATCTCCGTCATGTATGACATCGCCAAGGTGACAAAATGTTGCAATGATGAACGAGCCTGTTTTTTTGTTGTTGTTTTTTTCGGTTAAGTCATTCATTGCATTCAAATCTGGGCTTCTCTTAATGTCTGGTGGCGTTTTTTTCCTAAACCCCCACCCAACCAGCCTTTTTTACTCACTCATTCACACATGTAAGCTTCTGTGAGTGAGTGAGTGAGTGAGTGAGTGAGTAAAAATGTGCATGCTGTCAAATTGCCAAATTGAAGTGACGTCACGCAGCTGACAAATTCGCGTTTGCGACAAGGCCACCCCCCGCTCTGCGATTGGCTGGACGGTTATAAAACACTGTCTTACCACAAAAACGTCCCGCTGTTTACAAAACAAACAAAAAATGGCAAAATACAACAGGCTGGGGGCGTGGGGGTTTAGGGGAAAAAAAAAAATCACCACCAGAAATTAAGAGAAGCCCAGATCTGTAAATTGAGAAGTAGTTTGTTTGTTGAAATCCTGTATTTAAAAAGCGTCTTTTCCTGAGTGAAAACGGCAGACCGGGCCTTTAACTGCACCTCTGTGTGGAAATAAAAACTGAGGTTTATTCCTAAATTCTCTAGTAGGAGTTTGCTCAAGTACAAGCCTTGGAATTCAAAATTAAGCTAAAAAGACTTTTTGTTCAACTAATATTAAAACATGATGAAGGAAAATCAAAGAAATCAATAAACTATAGTAACCCAGTCATCACCCACTATTTTGGGTCGGGTCCACAAAAAACTTTGCCATGGTTCCTTCGACCAAGATACAACAAAATGGCAGCAAAGTAGGGCTGTGCAATTAATCAAAATTCATTTACAATTGCAATTATTAAACTCCACAATAACAAAAACTGCATAATCATGAACAAAAATAAAAGATTATTAATACTAATTTTGAGTTGTTTAAATGTATATATTTGCACATTTTTATTTTAAAATGTTTTAATAAATCTTGATTGATCCAAAAGGAACTTACATAATTATAGTATTTCACAGAAATGTATTTGTCTTAATATTTTTTTTTACGTTTTGTACCAAAAAACAAATAATGGTCCTAATCGTGGTTTAAATTATTACCAAATGAATCATAATTAATATTCACTTCGTAACAGTTCTTTGGCATCAAGATGGCCTCCAAATCAAAACTTTATTTATTTATTTATTTATTTTTAGGAAAAAATGGATGGCTAGACAGTAAAAAAAAAAATAATAAATGTAAAAAGGTTCATTTGCAAATGCGGACACAAAACTATACAGGGTTTCTATGGCGAATGTCACTCACCTGGGCAAACACAAAATGTTGCTGCAGATCCTCCTTTCTGCCAGCAGAGGGCGCCCAAGCTCGAATCAAACTTGACTTTCTCCGTGGTATCCCGTCTGCGCAGGGCATGTCCTACCTCCACGCCAGTGCCATCCAGGTGCACGGCCGCCTCAAGTCCACCAACTGCGTGGTGGACAACCGCATGGTGGTCAAGATCACGGATTTCGGCTGCAACTCTTTCCTCAAGCCTGGCAGAGGTCAAAAGTGCAGATACGTCACTCGATTGATTTTCACGCCATTCACTCCGTGCCTTGCCGTCTCCTCTCAGACTTGTGGACGGCGCCCGAGCACTTGAGGAAACAGGGCACCTCGCAGAAAGGAGACGTATACAGTTTCGCCATCATCGCTCAGGAGATCGTTCTCAGGAAATCGACCTTCTACACTGAATGTTGCTCTGACCGTGCAGGTCAAACATGAATACAGATTCAGTGTTTGAAATTTGACTCCCCCCTGTAGCGATGTGATTTTTATATCCATGTAAATAATTGTGTGTGTGTGTGTGTCCAGAAAAGTTATCAAAGGTCATCATGTCCTACTTCAGACCTGATCTGGACTTTGACACGGCTACAGAGAAAGAACTTGAGGTCAGGATGCTAATGTACAGCGCACCGTGTCCCGTGATTACACAGTATTATTGTAACATACACATTCAAAGTGATATTAAAACTTATTACCTTTATCGGGTAGTCTCTGTTTTTTTTTTTTTTTTTTTTTTTTATAAACGTATCTCCCATTATTTGCTAAAAATCACCTAGTCGTCGTTTTTGTACCAAAACAAAAATGTTTTATATTGGCACCAAAGCACCTTGTTGACATACGTGGAGGAGCTTCATTTAGACAAAAGTAGTGCATTGCCGCCATCTCGTCGCAACATTTAAGGGGGGTCGTCAATTACTCAGATTTGCACAACTGGGGAACACCAGTAATAATAGTGAAATCATGATGAACTCTTATTTATTTATTATTATTATTATTATTTATGTACCTTTAGGTATACATGCTGATAAAAAGTTGTTGGGAGGAGGATGCTGAGAAAAGACCAGATTTCAAGAAGATAGAAAGCTGTTTGGGCAAAATCATCAGGTAAAAAAAAAAAAATAAAAAATTCATATATATGAAAAAATTGTGACAATTGGTTTTGATTGTCAGAGCAGAAATTCTGCCAAAATATTATAGAAATAGTCGTGTATTTTAAAATTATTGTAGCTATAGATTGTAGTGGTTTAGAATTGTTGATGCAGGTCTTGAATTTGTTTGCATTAAATTGGTAAGATTACGTACATCTGACTGCGATTGGCTGGCGACCAGTTAAGGGTGTACCCCGCCTACTGCCCCAGCTGGGATAGGCTCCAGCACCACCCGCGACCCTTGTGAGGAGTAAGAGCTTTAAGAAAATGCATGATGAGCGCAATTGACCATAGAAAGCTTGAGAGTAATTTCTATCAATTATATATTAATTTCTCACATTTTTCCTCTAGTAAAATTCACAACAAAGACAACGAGAGCTACATGGACAACATGATACGTCGGCTGCAGATGTATTCCAAAAACCTGGAGCACCTGGTGGGGGAGCGAACGGCCCTTTACAAAATGGAGAGGGACCGAGCGGACCGCCTCAACTTCATGCTTCTGCCACGGTTGGTTCAACGTCCAAAAAATGGCCCCAAAACAAGTTACATGCACAATTCATCCGGAAGAACTTGAACGCGTTTTGTTTGGGCAGCCCTGTGGTGAAGAGCCTGAAGGAGACGGGTGTGGTGGAGCCGGAGCTGTACGACGAGGTGACCATTTATTTCAGCGACATCGTGGGCTTCACCACGCTGTGCCAGTACAGCACCCCCATGGAGGTGGTGGACATGCTCAACGACATCTACAACGGCTTCGACAGCATCCTGGACCACCACGACGTCTACAAGGTACGACGAGGCCGCCGTGTGGCGGGTCACAGGCAGTACAGTCTATCGAGGACCAAAACTGCCAAATTTAAAAATGAATAAATGAATAAATACAGAAACGAATACAAGTGAAAATAAACGCGGATATTAAAAAAAATAATTAAAAAATTTAATACAAAAAATAGATATAAATGGAGATAAAAACAATATCAATACATAAATAAATAAAAGCAAAAATAAATGAGATTGGTAAAACAAAAATACATTTTAAAAAATAAATGTGGAAATAAATATAAAAATAAATGTATAAATAGAATGAAATATCAATCAATCAATAAAAACGCTCTGCTCTCACATTTATTTATTTGCAGACGCTCTGTCAGCACTCAAGACAAAATGTTATTCAAATGAGGGGGCGGTCCTAAGCGTGTCTTGAGTCTCATTTGAATAATATTTCATCCAGACTAAGTGTCTGCAGCATGAAATAAATAAATATGAGAGCAGAGCGTTTTTATTTATTGATTGATATTTAATTCTATTTATTTATGTATTTATTTATTTATTTTTATCTCCTATTTTATTTTTGCATTTATTTTTAATGACTTAATTTATTTATGGATATATATTTTGTTTTTGTTTTCTATTTCTATTTATTTTTTGTATTTAATTTTTGAATTCTATTTTTTACTTCCATTTTTATTTTCACTTAATTTACTCATTTATTCGTTTTGAATTTTGGTCCTCCATAACATCGTCGTCTCTTCTCCAGGTGGAGACAATCGGCGACGCCTACATGGTGGCGTCTGGTCTACCAAACCGAAACGGCAACAGGCATGCGGTGGATATCTGCCGCATGGCCTTGGACATTTTGGCCTTCATGGGAAACTTCCAGCTCCGACATCTGCCTGGCATCCCGGTGTGGATACGAATCGGCGTCCACTCGGGTCAGACCAAATTTTCAGACCTCCGTCCACAGTTTGGGACTATAATCTCGCCACCAGCTGTCCGTTCAAACCACCTTGTTTGATCGTGTGTCAGGTCTGTGCGCAGCGGGCGTGGTCGGGGTCAAGATGCCCAGATATTGTTTATTCGGCGACACGGTCAACACGGCGTCTCGAATGGAGTCTACGGGACACCGTGAGCACGCTTCTTAATGAGCAAACTGATTCATGTCGACATTAGCGCAGCGCGCCAGTCGCTTCCTGCCCTGTGACATTTGTAATTATTGATGTTGCAATTAGAGGAGCTCGCGGTCGACCTAATGAGATGAATCTGACTTTTTTTTTTTTTGCGCCGCAGCCCTGCGGATCCACGTCAGTCAGCCCACTATTAATATCCTGACGAGGACAGACTGCAAGTTTGAGTACGAGTACAGGGGTGAAACGTATTTGAAGGTAACGGATGATCACGCTACAATAGTGGAAATATTTTGAGCGTTTATGCGTGTTTATGTTTTTCTAGGGTAAAGGAACAGAGACAACCTACTGGCTGACTGGTGAGACGGGTGCAGACTACGACCTCCCAACTCCTCCCACAACGTATGTAAATCCAACAACTATATTGAGAAACATTACATAACTAATTTGTAGGCGTGTCAAACTTTTTTTTTTTTTTTTTTTTTTTTTTTTTTTAAATCGTAATTTATCACGACTTCAATAGTTAACTCGCAAATTTTATATGTGTTCTAAATGTACAATAAAATATTTTTTTCCGGGGTTTCATAGTCTTGATAACATAAAAGTGGGAAAAAAATGTTAAACTAATAGAAATATGGCTGCATATTTTAGTCATTGATACAATAACTTCATAAGAATTCGTAAAATTTTGTTAAAATGAGAAATGAGTGTAAAAAAAATGCGTGATATTTGTGTTGAGGTCATTTTTCTGCCACTAGATGGCATAATTGCATTTGTAAGACATTGATCAGCTCAGTGCATTTTTTTTTCCATATTAAGCGCTATCTAAACTTCAAAATGAAGCAACTTGTGAAATTCTGCACATAAAAAAAATAAATTATTAATTTAATTAAAATTGTAAACTACAACTTGACCCCATATATGCATTATTGTTAAAATTATTACTGCTAAATTTTGACGTGAATGTGTCTGCTGCACTGGAATTCCCCCAATGTAGTCTTTCCAAGTAAGGGGCGGTCATCAATTGCATGGAAAATAAATAAATAAATAAATAAATAAATAGTGGTGTTATAGGAACTTTAAATTAACACACTAATTTTAACATGTATGATTGAAACCGAAACACTCTTTAGAAAAAAATAAAAATACAAAATCATCAAGTCAACACTGACCTGCTTTTCCAGGGAGAACTTCCAGCGGCTCCAGCAGGACCTCGCCCAGATGATCCTGGCGTGTCTGGAGCGGCGTTCCCGGGGGTCCGTGCACCGAAAGAGGCCCCTTCTGTGTCGGAGCGAGGACGAGGGCAAGGGCCGGGGGTCCGTGGTGGAACCCCCAGAGTACTTGCATCTTGCCACTGTGGATAACACGCTGAGCACCTTCCTGTAGGACGAACATGGTATGAACATCGTCAGGGAAAGACTTTTGAATGTTTTGTTTTTTTTTTGTGCAAAAAAAATGGATCTTCTTTATTTCAGTTGTGCACTCACCAGCCACAACGTTAGTTATATTTCCATCCATTTTCTATTGCATTTGTCCTCGCTATATAGGACGATGTCCCAAAAACACAATTTGGAAATCTTCAGTCTATCACAATTGCCATAGAAAATACAGTTCTGGATATAAATCAGGTGTACATGTGCTCATGAGATAGTAAAACAAGACGACACTTTAAAAAAAAAAAAAAAGACAAACAGTTTTATTTGTTTGTTTTTTAAGAGTAGAGCCATTCATTTACATAAAATACAACAATATCCTGATAAATTAACATTCTACTGTACGTAGTTTTGTATGTTAAAGGGAAAATTTAAATTTTTCTTTACAATAACACGTACTTTGTACCCCCACCAGTCGAAACACAGTATTCTGATCAATACTGCAAACACAAAAATCCAAGGATTTTTATCCATTTTAGCGGGCAGCCTTTTTGTCTTATACCATCGGTTTCAAACATACGGCCCGTGGGCCGGATCAGGCCCGCAAAGGGGTTTAATCTGGCCCGCAAGATGATTTTTTTTTTTCTTATGTATACAAATAAAATAAGCTGTCCACAATCAAAACATAATAAATTTGTCCGTTCACAAGAAGTCCTCAGATGAGCAATAATGCAACTTGTGCGGGGGAATCGTCCTGGATGTCATTATTTTACACGCAATTTAAAGTTACAATTTGTTTACTTATTATTTTTAAATCATAGACCGACATAAACGTGTTAAATATGACACAAATCACACAAATAGATATGACAAGGATAAGGATTAACGTCCTTATGTCATTAACTCATTCATTGCCATTGACGGAAAAAGACATCAAATGATGCATTTTTTTTTGCTGGTCTGGCAGTGAATGTGTTAAGTGCGCCACGCAATGTATTCTGGGAACAATATTATATATATATATATATATATATATATATATATATATATATATATATATATATATATATAGTTTTTTTTTTAATTTTTATTAAGTTAAGTTATATACCGAGTTTGACACCCCTGCCTTGTACTGTCACTTGCTGTCGACTAAAAATGACATAACAGTGCCCAACGGCTCAGGTAACGAGCGTTACGGCACACCTGTTTTCTGAGTTTGGGCACGTGACGTTCACAAGCTGAGCCCTCATTTTCAAGTCAACAGTAGAAGGGCGATATGTGAAAAATGGTCACAACCTGACATGGATAATTCTGCTGAATTCATTCCTATTCCACAGACACAAATACCAATCTGAAGAGAATGCCATGTTTAGACTAGTTGGGGTGCATAGAACGCATTGTCAAGAAAATCTTTTGACTTCACTTCCCCTTTTAAAGTACATTGAGGCTGCATACCCAGATTAAACCCACATTTGTTTTAACAATATGTTCCACCTTTGTTGCTTTTGTACAGAAATAATGATTTGCCCTGTATACGTTTTTACACATCAAATACAGCAGGAAGCATTGAATGAGTGGTGTACAAATTCATAAACACGACATGAGGATGTCACAAAGCACCCTCAACATGCAAACAGAGGTGGACTTTTTAAGGGAACTAATGCTAACAATGTGAATGTGCTGTTCAAAACATACCAGCATATCTTGTGTCATATTTTCGTGCGGGTCAAGAGCATTGGTTCAGTCAAACATGGAAAAAAAAACATATACAAAAAAAAAGTTACCTGCTCAATTGATGAGCACCCCTTACAGCAAAACCCTGATTTTTTTTTTTTTCAAGACATTTCAAAAGAAGACTTGATAATAAATAAGACAAATATACAAAAGAATTTTAAAAAAGAGAGAGACAAAAAAATTGATTTATTTATTTTTTTACATGAATCAATATTTCATCCTCACCTCCATTTTGTGCTATCATCACTTTCCCCCTGACAGCGTTCTTCTGTGACACGAGTTCTGTTCCGGTGTTGGACGAGAGGAAAATAGTCCAGCAAGCTGGCTGGGGGTCACGGAAATAAAAGCGTTTTTCTCTTCAAAAAACAATTTGTGTTCAAAAGAGTGAGACATTCGCATCACGATACTCCTTTCTGAAAAAAAAAAAAAGTCAGACGCCATTACCACCGGAACTACTTTTCTGTTCGTTCGTATCACTGCGCGGCGCCCCGCACGCAGCTGTTAGACGCGCATTAATCTACAAGTTGTTTGTGTTTTCGAAGGCGGAAGGCGCGACTATAAACTGTCCGCGGAATACAGGGCGCTGCAGACAGTTTATAGTCGCGCCTTCCGCCTTCGAAAACACAAACAACTTTTAGATTAGTGCGCGTCTATCAGCTGCGTGCGGGGCGCCGCGCAGTGATACGAACGAACAGAAAAGTAGTGCCAGGCGGTAATGGCGTCTGACGTTTTTCAGATGCAAATGTATCACTCTTTTGAACACAAATTGTTTTTAGAAGAAAAACGTTTTTAGTGTCGTGACCCCCTCCCCGGCCAACTTGCTGGATTATTTTCCTCTCGTCCAACACCGGACCAGAACTTGTGTCACAGAAGAACGCTGTCAGGGGGAAGTCAGTGATGATCGCACACACTGGAGGTGAGGATGAAATAGAGATTCATGTCAAAAAATCCGAAATAACCCATTAACAGCATCTCTATTCAAGCACAAATATTCAGCTGCATGTTTTTCCTATACATTTTAATTCTTATCCCCACCTCCTGAAAAATACTACTCTCTTGCAATCAAAACTGAACTTGGACTCTAAATGAGATTGTAAACTACACATGAATTCTAAAATGCACATAAAAAAAAAAAAACAACCATGACAATTTGACACGTCAGTCTTTTGCCGCTTGAACAAGGCACTGAAAAAACTTAAAAAAAAAAAAAAAAAAAAGTTACAGAACAAAATGGAGCCTTTTCAATCATCCCTTATATGATTATAATCTGCTAAACGTCTTATGTTAACATGAATCCTGCTACAAGTTTATTGCGAAGATTTCCACAACATGCCAGTTTGTATTCTCGTCTACAAAAACAGTTTGCTGTCTTTGCATTATGTGTATTTATTTTTTTTTTTTGGCATGTTTTCCGTCATATTATCACAAGATGGGAGATAATCCCAGTGGGAGGAGTCAAACGTTAAATTATACCGGGTGATTTTTTTTTTTCAAGCACGTTGTTCCCTACATTGGACAAAAATGTAACAGCCTACATGATACATTTCGAAATGAGAATTCATGTTCAAATACTTTGAGGTGACCTCTAACAACCGACTTGACGCCTTGTCTTTGGTTGTTTTGCATTCCTACCTACGAGCACATGATGCAATATTAGAAACATTACAGCAATAACAAGCGTCAGAAAACTCGTCATTCCGACGTTGATTCTACGTTCATCATATTGTGATTCAGGTTAGTCAAAATCTTTGGTCATAAATGTACTAAGCTTCACTAAATTCCTTTTTGTAAGGTCCCTGGAAAGCATTTCTGAGAATATTGCTTATAGTCGACTAAACATGTGCTCATCATCTTATTTTTAAGTTGGTCAATAAACCAATTCGACATGCTACAAATCTATTTCCGTCTTTCGGACGCCACATACACACACGCACACATTCCGAGTACAGGATGTTGTTTTGAGCCCTAAATAAATCATTTAGGTTCAGTTTAGGTCATCACGTCTACATCCGGGAGCCGTGGATCTGGAAAAGCTGCGGAAGAAAATAAGACAAGTTAGCGAGCGGATCCGCATTCGATTGCAGTGCATCAATTCATTAGTTACAGTATGGTCCGGTTGCCATGACAGCGATGATGATGATGAAAAATGGGGACGTACGTGATGGCTGGGGCGCGTCGACAAAAACATATATAACCAGCACGTCTTAAAATGTGTTTGCGTGTGCAGTGTTTGTGCAAGGGGACAGGGGAGAGCATACAGTACATCGTCACTGCACTAACAGGTCAAGGATATTTCATGTCACAGCATTGGTAATTAGAACCCGCCGAGTCGCTGCACTCCTTTCGTTATCTGAAACGGCGGGAGTGTGCGCACCCGCACACACTCTGCGTGCAGTCATGATGACAAGCTGCACTGGAGGCAGAAATCTGATCTATTTTGAACAGGAAATGCTTAAAAAAATAATTTAAAAAAATCGATTCGGCAATATATCACGATATTACATTGCGCAATTCTCGAATTGATTCAATAGGCGGCCGAATCGATTTTGAAACATCCATTTTTGATGGAAAAATAGTCACCAAAACGTCTTGGGGTTCACACCTTAAGTATGAAAGAATGTTATATTAATGCAGTGCTTCTCAAATAGTGGGGCGGGCCCCCCCCCCAGGGGGGCGCGATGCTCCATCAAGGGGGGTGCGTTTGACCTCGGGCAACATGCTTTTTTATTTTTTTATTTTGATGTGTTTTTTTTTTTTTTACTGTCCTCGAATAAAGTGGAATTGCACCTCCACTACATTAGGGGGCAGTGGCACTCATTATTGGCAGAGTGTGCGCAGGGAGCATTCGCTCGGTGGTGTAGGGGTTTTGTTTGCACTGAGCATGCGCACTTTGCACACAGCAAAAAAAAAAAAAAAAAATCAGCACAAATTATTTTATTTATTTTTGTTTTGCAGGGTCAAGTTTTTTTTGTTTGTTTTTTTTTTAAATATTGTGCTCCTGAGTTAATGTTGGTGATCAGTTTGAATGCATTATTATTTATTGATTTTATGTAATTTTATTTTTCTGTATCATTGAATTTTTGAAGCTAGTTGAAATTTGAACAATGTAAATTGGAAGTATTATGTGGGAGTTGTTTGGCGGCAAAAAAAAAAAAAGTGTGGAGAGAATAAAAATCCCAATAACATATGTGGGAATGCTTCAGCATTCCCACAATTACTGAGATGGTGAATTGTGGGTAATCGCCAAGTTACTGAAGCTTCCTCAAAAGATTTACACTGAAATTGCCTATAGATGCCACAAGATGGCGGCGAAGCACTATTTTTGTCTCAATGATGGCGAAACACTCGTTTAGTCTAAAAGTCTACTTCAACATACTTCCTTGGTACAGCCATTTCCCAAGATGGCAGCAAAGTAATACAAAAACAGTAAATAGGTGAGTTTTGGCAAATATTCTGTAGATCCCCCTAAAAAAAAATAATTTAGGTGTAAAACCACAAATAATTTGTTGCAAATTGTGGTCAAACTTCAATATGACTGCCATGTGCATAACATGAGTCCAGCCTTTTCCCAGATGTATCATTTCCTGTATAACACTTTTTTTTTCTCCCCCCCCCCAAAAGAACCCAATGCAGTGGCACGAAACGCCCAGAACTGAACTGACATTCACGCACAGTCACGCACAACTGCTATCGGACTCACTAACACAGTTCCTCACCCTTTCCCCGACTCGCTTTGGAACCAGAGGAACATGACTCCCTCATTCTCTAAGCCACTCATTCGGTGTGGTTTCTCTCCCTCCCTCCGCCTCCTCCTCCTCCTCCTCCGCCTCCTCCTCCTCCTCCTTCGCTGCTTCCTCCTCCTGCATCTCTGTCGGCTGTGGTCAGCAGGAAGGACGAAAGGACGGGGAGGAAAAACAAAAACAAAATGGACAAAAAATGAACAAACAAAAAAATGAATGCCAATGAGTGTCAGTGAGCAGGCAGATATATATTTACACTATATATCCATATGAGAGTGAAGAGTGACGGACAGTGAAGCCAGAAGTGGAAGGTCAGAAGTGGAGGCGAGTGATGAAGTGGGTGACATTTGATGACATTTCGGTGGGGAGTCAAAGCGCAAACGCACACAAAGCATAAACGCGTTTACAACTAGAGGAAAGAACCCCACGTTGACAATTTGGCACATATGCAGTGTGAAATTGTTTGAACACATTCGTCAATGTTTTTGCAAAATTTGTCTTTCTATGGCGCCCCAATGAGATATGTTTTTGGTCCATATAGTTTTTATTATTATTATTATTATTATTATTATTATTATTTTCTTTATTATTATTATTATTATTATTATTATTATTTAGGTGAAAATGTTATTATGATCATGTTTATAACAGTAAGTAAAAAAAAAAAAAAAAAAAAAACCTTAGCTGGTCATGACTGTCAGGATATAAAAAATACATTCAGTATAAAATCTAGTTAATTGGAGACCGGCCAAACTTTTTGAGTTACACATGTAAACCAATGTTGGGTCAAAAGAATAACCGAAAACTCATTTTGTTGGTGTTGTTTTGTGGGTTATTCATTTTGACAACCAAAACAGAGAGACACAGAGAGAAAAAAAGGGGAATTATTATTTTTTTTTAACAAAACATTTAACCCAATTTTGGGTGTTTATCATTTTACCCAAATTTTTGGTTTATATGATTAACCCAATCATTTGGATCGGTCCCTTTTTGACCCAATTTGTGTTATTTTGACCCATCTGTTTTTAGAGTAAATGACGTAATGCTGTACACTATATTCACATTTAACGTTTACCTCCTCTTATTTGAAACTGTATCATTATTTATTTTTTTTATTATCCATTTTCTTGACCGCATATTCCTCACAAGGGTCGCGGGGGTTGCTGGAGCCTATCTCAGCCGGCTTTGGGCAGTAGGCGGGGTACACACCCTGGACTGGTTGCCAGCCAATCGCAGGGCAATATTTGCCTTCTATTTTTCAATTTACTTACATCTCACTTTTTTTTTCTTTTTTTTTTCAAACAACAATGCTGTGGTGTAATTACGCAAGTCCTACATCTCTACTTGTGGGCACGTTTCGGACCGTTTCTTGGCACCGTCAGCACCCCACACCCTGGCCTGCGAGTGACAAAGGAGTTTCACCTTCGTTTTGTGACTTTGCTCCGTACCCAGCCCCGAACCGGGCGTGTGAAGCTCCTTGGAAACCACGCACAGAAACTCAGCCTGATCCTCCGTTCCGTAGCTGTACGACGAGCCGATGTTCACCATCTAGACGCGCGCGCACACAGGGGGGGGGGGGGGGAAGAAAGAAAAAAGTTTATCAGCAGGAAGTAAAGCTCAGCGAGGAAAGAAAAACACGTGAGCGAGGTAGAGACGCTGGTGTTCGTGCATGCTGGGTCGGGTCGGGGAGCGGACAGCCGGTTGGCGCACACTCAGCAGTGGACTGGACGAGAAGCATCTTATTTTTTTATTTTATTTTTTTTTTACTTGTGCCAACACATATACAGTACATTAGAACTACAGGTGAGCATCCAAAGAGACAAAACAAAGCTGTACTGTGTGCGTTTGAGCAAGGTGGCAAAGCAGGGAAGAGAGGGGCTAAAGGTGATTGCTAGCCTGACTTGCTGGGGGCGGAGCCTGTGCGCACTAGCATCAGGTGAAGGTCAGCACTGAGAGACATACACACTACCACCACGGTGAGAGAAAAATGACTTAGATTAAACCTTAAACTGATGTCAGGAACAGGAAATGATGCGTTTCCATCTTTAGTATACTCTTAACTAGCTGAAAAATTTTACACCAGTCACGCCTCAGTCCAGATTAGTGTTGTTCCGATACCGATACTGGTATCGGCAGAGGTGCCGATACTGCATTAAAACAGTGGTATCAGTATCGGTGAGTACTCACAAGTAACATGCCAATACCATACAACATACCATGTTGAGGAAAAAAAAACGTAAGTATCGGTATGGTATCGGCCGATACTGCAAAGCTGGGTATCGGTATCGGGGGCCAAAAAACGGTATCAGATATTGATATTTGAAAACAATTGCAGTAAATTGCATTGCATTATAAGAAATGAATAAAACCGCAACTGTAAGGCTTCTGATTTTTTTTTTGACGTATATAGCCGTCAATGGCAGTGAATGAGTGTGGTTTGGGAATGTGGCTGCTTTCTGACTCTGAAACCTATTTAAGAAGCTCAGCATGTGTCTCATGAGCTGCGCTCTCATTAAGCGGAGGCGACGCTATGCCTAAGGTTGAGTAGAGCTAATGGAGGTGCAGCAGGTAGGGCTCAGGTCTGGGCCGTGGGGTGGGGTGGGGTGGAGTGGGTGGGGGTCAAAGTTGAAGGGTCAGCAGTAGCGTGAGTCCAACCCACAGTCCAGAGTAGTCCAGTGCGGGGCTTTCTGCAGGCGCGCACGCTGACCTGCTCAAACTTCCAGCCGTCGGACATCGTGGAGACCATCTGGGTCAGCTCCTCCTCCTGGCACTGCAACACTCGATAGACGTGCTTAGGGGGAACCTGCTGGTAGGGCAGAGGATGGGGACTATTCAGTTTATTTTGGTACCGTCGTGCAACACGCAAAGAGACAAAAGACACCTTAAGGAGGGAGACTAATTGAACTGTCAGTAAATCAGCTATTTTCTATGTTCAGATGCATGCGACCCCCCGGCATGTACAGTTAAGTGCAGTGCAATACAACACAGGGAGAGTGGGAGTATGCTGGGGAGGGAGGTGATTATATAAGTGTGAGTGCAACCACCCTGAAAAAGAAAGGAGAGAAGAAGCAGGGGGCTGGAGCACACTCTTACGAGAAACACAAAAAGCTCACGTCACTGTAAGGCAGTGCTTCTCAAATAGTGACACCCCCCCCCCAACGAGGCTCCATCAAGGGGGGTGCGTTTGATCTCGGGGAACATTCTTTTTTATTTTTTGATTTTTTTACTGTCCTAGAATAAAGTGCAATTGCACCTCCACTACATTAGGGGGCAGTGGCGCTCACATTATTGGCAAAGTGTGCGCAGGGAGCATTCGCTCGGTGGTGTAGGGGTTTTGTTTGCACACAGCAAAAAAAAAAAAATCAACACAAATTATTTTATATATTTTTGTTTTGCAGGTTCAAGTTGTTGTTTTTTTTTATTGTGCTCCTGAGTTAATGTTGGTGATCAGTTTGAATGTATTATTATTCATTGATTTTATGTAATTTTATTTTTCCGTATCATATGGTTTGACATGGTCAGACAAAAAATGTTTCTAGTTTAATTAAGGATTTAATTTTATTTTCTAATTTCAGATGGACTTTAAACCTTTTCTGTTACAGCTATTCTTTGTTGTAAGTTGGTCCATATTTCTCTTTTTTTAATTCTCTTATATGTTAATACGGATACAGTGTTATGCAGAGATGTGCTTATAACAATTTTATAGACAAATGATTCTATTTATAGTCGCGGGGTGTGTGTGTGTGGGGGGGGGGGCTGTTTTCTTCTTACTGGGGGGGCATGACAAAAAATAATTGAGAAGCACTGCTGTAAGGTGACTGCGAGATGCTAACATAGTCGAAAAAAATTCTTCATAGTTTCTGAGTTCATTGCTAAAGCGGCGATGGAATCATCGATTTGGGGTTTACCTGCGTGGACTTGGAGTCCCTCTCTATGATGCGCTCTTTGATGAGTTTAATGAGAGGGGTGATGTTGTAGAACTCAGCCTCCTCCAGGACTCCTTGGAACAAAAAGGAACACACAAGTCAGCTAGTGTGTGTGTGTGTGTTGCAGACAGCCGTCTGCCACCTGCACCTGATTTCAATTTTTCACTAATTCAATGTCGGAAACTACCCGTCATTTCATATCGGAAGTGGCATGTCATAAAGACGATTCTGAGAAGTGTGGGTGGTGGCGGATTATGTCAGGATGTAACAACAACATTGAAAGAAAAACGTATTTAATTCTTCCTTTTATAAAACGGTATGTGTGCGCACGGCTTAAATGATAAATAGTGACACCTTCTTCAGCTAGTTCCTTGTTGTAGACCAGTTTGCCGTGTCGAAGGTAGTTGAGGATGGGTCCGAAGTAGGTGGGGTCTCTGTCAATCACATAGGCTCCTGTCTCATCCTGTTACACGAAAGGACCAGAAAAGTAGTATTGTCATGAACATTTGGGTTAATAACCGCTGGCTATTTGGGAGTTATTTGGGAGCTATTTGGAGCGCGCGGGCTAACGGTTAGCCCGCAAGCTAACCATTAGCTCGCGAATTGATGGCTATTTGGGAGTTAGCGCGCGGGCTAACGGTTAGCCCGCGAGCTAACCGCTAGCTTGCGAATTGATGGCTATTTGGGAATTAGCGTGCGGGCTACAGTTAGCCTGTGAGCTAACCGCTTGCTCACAAATTGATCGCCATTTGAGAGTAGTAATGGTTAGCCCGCGAGCTAATGGTTGGCTTGCAAATTAGTGGCTATTAGCGTGCTGGTAAACGGTTAGCCGCGAGCTAACTTTCTGTCAGAATTTTAAAACAAAGTTGTCTGTTTTCTAAGCTCTAAAAAGCCTTTCACATGTTGCAAATCACAAAAGCGGTTTCATAAACATGCTAAAAAGGCATTTAAGGAGTCAAGTGTTGGAGTTTTTAATAGTCAGACACCAACTTTTTGTTTATTTTTTCTGCAAATGAATATCGGCTTCAAATATCGGTTATCGGCCTCCTTGACGACCGATAATCGGTATCGCTATTGGCCCTGAAAAAAAGCATATCGGCCTATCTCTAATTTGGGTCACCAGAAACACCCAATAAAAAATTTTTAAGGATAACAACAAGCACAAACAAACATGGCCAGAGTTTGGGCGGCCATTAAGTAACACCTAAAAAAAAAAAACTTCTATTTTCAAGGTGACAGAGGATGAGGACAGCCATAATCACATTAGCGTGTTTTGGGAGCGTGTGTCCGCAGAGAAATCCACAGAGTGTTGGGAGCGGAAGGGCGGTGGAGGACGATTGGTCGTGACTCGTCAGTGTGGGCTTGACGACGGTGGGCAGGAGCTTCCTGGATGCGTCAGTTTCTTAAAGAAAAAAAAAAAAAAAAAAGTGGTACGAGCCAGGGTGTCACCGTGTGGAAGGAATCTGTCTTCTTTTAGCCATGTTTCAATACACATTATTATAGTGTGTCCGCAAGATGTTTTTCCACCTCTACTGTACTGTTAAGAATATTAGTTGAGACAAGTAGATTATGACTCCCTGCAGAGGTTAAGTACACCAACTCAAAGCCTACAATCTTAAACCAGTCTGTTTGCATTTAAAATAAGTTCAAGCCCGCCAAACTGTCAGAGCACTATTTCATCAAATGAGAACATTAGCATTCCCCCCCCCTGTAAACATTTGTCTCCCCGTGTGTTATATCGTCCCGTAACACAGATGGGAGGTGATAACGCGGGTTCAGACTTGTAAGCGGAATCCGCACACGGCACTGTCGGTTGGGCGGGACGCTTCCTGTCAAAAACGCGCACCGACGCGACTCGTTTAAAACTCACCCGCGGAAATGTTTAATCAGCATCAAATAGACACAATCTTCATAAAGAGGATTGTGTGCGTTATAATCCGCAGTCACATCATCCGCGCATCAGGATGGACGTTAGCTTCGTGGCGTAATTGGCTTTGGAGCAGCCAGGGTTCAACTTGGGAGGCATTAACGGCACACAAATGTTGTTGATGGGGCGGCGGGGCGTCTTAATAGCGGTAATCTCATTAAAACGGTCGAACGGCGTCAGACCGTGCGCGCGCATACGGACAGGAGGGAGACTCGAGAAGCTTGTCTCAAGAGAGGGACAATTCTGCAGTAACTGTCTGGATTGGTGATTTCCATTCTGACTTTTTGGAAAAAAAAATGCTGCCAAACTGGCACATTAGTATAGAAAGATATATTAGACAGAAGGGGGGGGGGGGTTGCTGTTAAAAATATCTGTTTATGTTTGGCACAAACTTCGAGGTTTTGTTTTGCCGGCCTGTTTGGTGTAAACACTACAATTTGCATTCATAACAAAAAATAGAAGCCGATGAAGAACGAGCAAGTAAGCAAGTTGTCAAGCAAGCATAAACTTTGACATGATGTGGAATTAAAAAGCTCTCTAGTGGCCAAGTGGTCCAGTGGGTGGAATAAAATTCAAATGTATCCCATTTGGGCTATTTTTACTCGATATGGGAAAGAAGTCATGCAGGAGCAGACTAGGCTAGTGGGCAGTTATGTTTTGGGGGTTTGACGAAAATAATTTTGCTTGCTAGTTGTTAAGGAGGAAGTCAACATTAAAATATTCTTTCCAATTGTATTCTCATGCGTCCTCGCTACTCTAAACACAGCATTCTGATTACTATTACCAAAATCCAATCTTTTTTTTTTTTTTTTTTAAATCCATCCCGCGGCAGCCATTTTGCCACCTGCTGTCGACTGAAAATGACATCACAGATGCTCAGGTAACGAGCCATCATGGGTCACCTGTTTTTCTGAGTTTGTTCATGTGACATTCACAAGCTGAGCCATGATTGGTCGAGCCCTGAGCAAAACTGTGATGTCATTTTCACTCGACAGCAAGTGGCAAAATGGCCGCCCCCTGAAGATGGATAAAAACCGCTGGATTTTGCTACTGAACTCATATTCCGCACAAACAATATTAATCAGAATTTAGACGACTTTAGGCAGATAGAAGATAATATTGTAAAATAAATAAAACAATAATAAAATATTTTTTGGGTTGGATTCCACTTTAAACAGCTTAAAGGACACTTGGGGACAACAGAATCACCAGAATAACATACGCTACACACTTGCTGGTTGCTAATGCTACAAAAGCAAAATGGTGCATTCAGGACACTTTCACAGCGTCGGAAACTTCAGTTTTCTTAGATAACATTTTAAGGGGGAAATAATCGGCCATTTGGCCCAATTTGTCGATTTTTTTTTTGGCTGATTATAATCGGCGGCCGATTAATCGGTCGGGCCCTACTTTGTACAGAAGGTCCTTGGTTTATGATAGAGTGGATCTCTGTTTTATTTATTTATTTATTTGTCTGGACACTAATGCTACTTTTTAATTTTGAAATCAATCCCTTTCTAAACTCCACTAAGACTGTAAATGTCAACTTTATAGATGCTACATCTGCTCTCCCGGCGGTTTATGTTGTGGTAAAGATGTTTGCCATGATGCATGTTATTTTTTTTTTTTTCCCTGATGGGAGCAAAAAAAGGAGCCACTGGAAGCCAGAAAGATCGAGCACACAGCTGCTGAGCCCTCTTCTATATTTAGTATGCGGAAGAGGAACTGATCTCCTCAAAATCGTCGCTGCACTTATACTGTCTAGGCCGCCCGCCCACATGGGCGAACGGCTCAACCTCCCCATGTGAGAATGTGTGGCCCGATGGCTTTAACTGTTTTTTTTACTGGATACGTATGTCAGAATGCAGACAGATAGAAAGGCGCCAAGCAAGGGCAAATAACAGCGACACAACGGCCTAGCTCAAGTCATCTATCTAGTCATGACGAGCCCTAATCTAGCAACACCCAGCATGAGCAGAAGCCACTATTGGTGGAAATAAAATTGTAAAGTAACTAATCTAAGCCATGCAGCGAACATTCTGTGGTAGTATTTGCTGGAGGGTTTGAAATAGCTTATTATGTCGACTGCGGGGAATCTTCAATCTCACCGAATGAGCGGATGCGTTTTCCTGCAACCGAAGCAAAAGACAAAATTCAATTTTGGCGCTTTTTGCCCGACAGCAGCAGGGGGGGAAATATTCCTACGTGACCTTCGGCGGCGACATAACAGGATCTATCTACCCTTGCATCGCCAGAAGACACACGCATGATGTCTCTCCTTCGCATCTTTATCTTCACTTTCTCCGTCCTTGTCGTTGTCACCCTCAGCGCCGATGACTCACTTTTTTTCTTTTTTTTTTTAATCCCCTTTTCCTCACCCGCCTCTCATTCTGCTCCCAACAGCGGCAGTGTTGCGTCTTGGAGGAGATATCACACTGCTGTCACGCTTGAGAAAACAGGAGGCGTGTCATTGGTGAGGTTGAACATGGTTGATTGATTGATACAGTAATCGACGACAGTCTTTTGTCATCAGCTGGTAACTATTTTTTTATTCAGCAGGTTTAGGTTCATATTTAAAAATTCCATTAACTCTTTGACCGCCAAAAACGTTTAATGACGTATTCTAAAATCCTAATGAATGCCGGCAAACACGTTAATTTACGTTTATTACGTTTTTTTGTTTTTTTCTCAATGGGCAGCGCAACGTCTTGTGCAGCGCCTTGTCACTAAGCAAAAAATATTAGTGTCAAAGTCACTGTTGTGCAAAAAAAATGTACTTTTCACAAAAAGCTTGTTTTTGTCTTAATGACACCAAAGTTGGAGTTAACTGTAAAACTCACCACACAACGTAAAGAATTACATCCACTGTATATTTAAATACAAAACGTGCTTCGTTTCTAAAACACCGCTAGCCTAGCACGAACAGCAAGTTAGCAAATGCTAACAGGAAGACACGAAGTTAGCGTTGACTTCGGTAGTGTTTTTTTTCCTTCAATTAACGAATACCCACACACAAATCTTGTGGGAAGACTTTCTAACAGATGAGATAACACTACGCAAAGGCACACATTCTTCCCAATGTGTGAAAAACGCGTTATTTTAACACAACCTTCTTCTATACTCGCTTAAAGTGCGGACGCCATGGATGCATGGCGCCGCACTGCCCCCAAGAGGCCAAAACACACAGGAACAGTCAAGTGATCTTGGTTTATATAGCACTTTCAAACAGCCTTAGCTGTCAGTATTTGTATTATATATATTTTTATCGGCATCGGCCTCAGAAAGTGCATATCGGTCGGGCCCTAGTATGTTCTTAGAAAATACATTTGTACAAAAAAAACAAAAAAACATCCTATTTGTAATCTTTGTGAATGCTGCACGTGACGAGGATGTCGCTCTCCCCCGCCACATTGGATGCTGCTATACAGCCACTGTGAGTGCGCAGCCTCCTGCAGAAGAGAAGGCACGTGTTCCTCCATCTGACTCCAGCTACATTCACACTACGGACGGATGCTGACTGAGGCGCACGGAGCATATCAAATAGGAGTGCATGTGATAAGATGGAAACACGGCCAAGGCTGATTTATCGGTGCTGATATTTGGCATTTTGACAAATGTCAGCATCAGCAATTTTGAACGTGTTCAGAGTCAAGACAATTTTTCATTGTCTGCGAAAAATCTTTTGAAGCCTTTTACAAACCCTGATGAAAACCCAAAATTAGCTACGTTTGCAATGCATTTGTATCAGTGAGCTGTCTTTTCATTTATGTATTTATTGATATTTGCATTTTATAAATGATGTTGATGATGAACCTGAAGTGTTGAAAATTTTTAAAAAATTGTCTTAATGGCATTTCATTTTGTTAAATTTTGACTCTAATATTTTCTCTTTTATTGCAAATGAACATCGGCTTGAATTATCGGTTAACTTAACTCATTTGCTCCCAAAAATGTATAAACAAGTTTTTTTTTTTATGTTTTAAGTGTCCCAAAGACATATTTTTACGTTTTACTTATGCTAGAGCATACAGAAGGCTTTAATGCAGCCTCTCAACTGCAATGAACGGTTGAAAAAAATTGTAGATATTACACAAACAACCAGAAGGTGGCAGTAGAGCAAAGGAGATCAATCAGGGCCATCTTGAAAAAAACGCTCAATTATTCACAATTCTAAATAGATTTGTGAAAAATTATTAAACTTAGCTACATTCTCATGCTAATTGCTGCAAAACGGAAACAGATAGAAACGTACTTTTTTTTCCTGATGAAAAAAAAGACTTTAATCTTTTTTTCTTTTTTTTTTAAACATATTGGTCTAGCACCACTACTAGTAGGGGTGTTAAAAAAAAATCAATTCGGCAATATATCGCGATATTACATCGCGCAATTCTCGAATCGATTCAATAGGCGGCCGAATCGATTTTTAAACATCCATATTTGATGGAAAAATATTCACCAAAACGTCTTAATGTTCACACCTTAAGCATGGAAGAATGTTATATTAATGGAACATTAAATATGTTATTCCAATGCTGTTCAAACATGAAACAGATTACAACCTACATAAGACTGAAGTTTCAGGTAAATAAATACGTTTTCATACAAATCTTACACTGTACAAGTTTATTGATTAGTATTCTCTAAATTTGAATTTAAAAAAAAAAATCGCAACAAACGACTTATGAATTCATATCGGGATTAATCGGTATCAAATCGAATCGTGACCTATGAATCGTGATCCGAATTGAATCGTCAGGTACTAGGCAATTCACACCCCGAACTACTAGTACACTCTTTGTCCTCATTAGTAAGACTTATTCGTTCTACTAGTGCACTGAATTGTCTTACTAGTGAGGACAAAGAGTCTACTAGCAAATGGACAGTTCAGTCCAATAGTTGGATAAATAAATGCCTTTACACAAAAAAAAAAAAAAAAAAAAAAAAAGCTTAAAGTTGAATTACGAAATGATGCCGTAAAACAGTCAATAGGAGAGATTAGGACTTTCAGAAAGGTACTTAATGAACATAATTTGACTATAGTTGTTATTGAAAAGGGTTATCCTCGTGAGAGGGACAACATATTAGAAACACTTCATGTTTTGGCTCGCAGTACATAGGGCAGGTGTACCTTGTAAAATATTGAGTTTTGTCAAAGAGAAAATAAGAAAATAAGCGTAACGAGAGTGCTCGTGTGGACCAGGGCGTCCTGTTCGGGCTCACCGTGTCCGAGTGCAGGTCTTGCTGCTGGCACAGCCGATACAGGAACGAAGTTTGTTCTTTTAGCAGCGTTTGCCTCGTCGTCAGGAACACGGTGCCGCCGACGTTCAGCCGAACCCACTTCCCATTATTTCCTCCGCCGGGGTTAATGACCGAACCGTTACCGACGCTATGCGACGTCTTCCCGCCGGGGTCGGTCGCGTTGGCGGGAGGGGACGCGGTCGCGGTCGCGGTCTCCGCCGCCTCGTTGTCTTTGTTGTTGTTGTTGTTGTTATTGTTGTTGTTGTTGTGATGATGGCAGACGTGCAGCGCGGGGTCCAGCTCGTCGTCCGCCGTGGTGGCTGCCATTTGGAAAAGGGCGCTTCGCTTCCCCTCCGTACAGTGGAGAACAGCGAATTTGCGCCTCCGCGTTTTCTATCGGTTACTACCAACCCGCAGCAGTTATGGGCGTGGCCTGGATGGTTCGCGGTGCATTGTGGTCCTGGTAGTTTTTCAGTCCAGAATCAATTTCGCAAAATAGCTTAACAAAACTAGAAAATGCCATTTCTGGGGAAATGGCGTGTGAAGGATGGCAGGCTAAATAAAAACCAGTGGATTAGGAATAATATTGAATGATGTTGAATGATACTGGAATATATTGAAGTTGGAATAAAGTGAATTTGATGAAATGGAAGATGTAGAATGTGGGAAATAATCGGGTACGAAATCGGGAATTGTGGGTAAGGTGTGAATTTTGGAACAGAAAAGCTGGAAGAGCTCATGGCGTGACTTGCTGGAATATATTGAATTTGGAATGAAGTGAATTGGATGAAAAATGTGGAAGTAAATGGAAAATGTAGAATCTCCCATTAAGAATAATGGGGGGAAAAATCGGGTACGAAATCGGGAATTGTGGGTAAGCCGTGAATTTTTGAACTGAAAAAAAATGGAAGCGGTCGTTGCGTGAATTTTTGGAATATGTCGAACTTTGAACGGCGAGAATCGGTTGAAAAATGTGGAAGCAGTAGCGCGTCAAAAAAGTGCGACGAATAAAATGGAATAATAAGAATAGCGGGAATGATGTCGAATAACATGTGTGAAGATTACAACCATGAACATTTAGATAAAATACATCATACTCACCAGAGGTGCTGATTATTAAAACTATTTGTGCTACAGACATGTTCCTGCCCGCTGTGTCAGTACAGACATTGTTTGTTTTGATAAATATGTGAATACATGGCTGTCCTGATACTCATAGCTCCTTTAGTATGTTGCTCAACTGGGTGTTCACTATCTTGCTCAACTTTCGCAGGAAGTGAAAATGCAACACACAAATGAAAGAATGGTACAATGCAAACAAAGGCAAAAACAAATTCGCTTCACGAGTGGACCAGCGTATTATTATATTACTTCATTTCGGTTACCAGCAAACACTGCACACAGGAAGTAAAAAAAAAAAAGAAAAGTCAGCTGTGTTATGAGAACTCGACATAGTACATTGATTACCTGCATTGTCCTTTCCATACTGTGCACTCTTTTCATTCTCTCAATCCCAATGTTTAGACTCTGGTTACATAATGTAAAATTGCAGGAATTATTCAACCACAATTGTTTGAGAAACCATGAATAAAGTAAAAGCCACATAGTGCGTCCTGTAACCGTCCGGCGCGACATGTCACATAAGTTCAACATTAACATTTGCGAGTGATGCTGGAGGAAAAGGTCAGCAGATCCTCCTCTGGGAGAAAAAATAACACTTTGAATTTTATCCAAAGATCTGCTCGACTCAATCTGCAAACAGCGTGTATCACGTCTCTTTGCGTCCAATGCCAATTAGCAATTGTTAGCGCGTAAAAACTGACACAACATTCTATTATAACGGTGTATTTATAACCAGATATTACAGAGGGGATGACAAGTGCATTTAGGGCCGGCGTAGAGTGTGCTTCATAGTGATAAAGGAAAAGTTATACTTGAGGGGAAGCCCCACGTGGCTGGTGATGTTAAAGGAGTGCCACGAGAATGGTCGCAGACCCCCCTGTGTTGTGGGGCCGTTTATCGCCTCTGCGGCCAGCTGGAGAGCCATCTGGTAGTCAGTCACCTGTGTTATTATGAGACAGGAGCGAGTTGGCGACGTGTATTTTATTGCAAGTTTCTGTTTTGTTTTTTGTTTTTTTGGCACAGATTCTGCCAGTTTATTTCTCGTAAATTTGTGAGGTTTTTTTCCTCGCAAAAATTTGCCACATTGTAATGTAGCAAAAATGAGAGTTTTCTTCTTGTAAATTTCTGACTTTTTTTTTCTCTCAAATTTGCCATTTTATAATGACACAAATCTACAAGTTTATTTCTCGTAAATTTGTGGGGGGTTTTCTCGCGAATTTGCCACTTTATAATGTCGCAAATATTCACGTTTTTTCTCGTAAATTTGTGAGTGTTTTCTCTCAAATTTGCCATTTTATAATGAAACAAATCTACAAGTTTATTTCTCGTAAATTTGTGTGTTTTTTTTCTCAAATTTGCTACTTCATAATGTCACAAATCTGCAAGTTTATTTCTTGTGAATTCGTGAGTTATTTTTCTCACAAATTTGCCACTTTATAACATCACAAACCCGCAAGTTTATTTCTCGTGAATTTGTGTTTTTTTCTCTCAAATTTGCCACTTTATAATGTCACAAATCTGCTAATTTATTTCTCGTAAATTTGTGAGTGTTTTTTTCTCTCAAATTTGCCACTTTATAATGTCACAAATCTGCTAATTTATTTCTCGTAAATTTGTGTGTTTTTTTCTCGCAAATTTGCCACTTTATAATGTCGCAAATATTCACGTTTTTTCTCGTAAATTTGTGAGTGTTTTTTTTCTCAAATTTGCCACTTCATAATGTCACAAATCTGCAAGTTTATTTCTTGTGAATTCGTGAGTTATTTTTCTCACAAATTTGCCACTTTATAACATCACAAACCCGCAAGTTTATTTCTCGTGAATTTGTGTTTTTTTCTCTAAAATTTGCCACTTTATAATGTCACAAATCTGCTAATTTATTTCTCGTAAATTTGTGTGTTTTTTTCTCGCAAATTTGCCACTTTATAATGTCGCAAATATTCACGTTTTTTCTCGTAAATTTGTGAGTGTTTTTTTTCTTAAATTTGCCACTTCATAATGTCACAAATCTGCAAGTTTATTTCTCGTGAATTTGTGAGTTATTTTTCTTGCAAATTTGCCACTTTATAATGTCACAAAACCTGTGAGTTTATTTCTTGTAAATTTTTGAGTTTTTTTCTTGCAAAATTGACACTTTATAATGTTCCAAATATGAGGGGTTTTTTTATTGTAAATTTTCGAGTTTAATCTTGCAAAATTGCCACTTCATAATGTCGCAAATATGAGAGTTTTTTTTTCTCATAAATTCGTGAGGTTTTTTTCTCTCAAATTTGTCACTTTATAATGTCACAAATCTGCAAGTTTATTCTCATAAAAATGTGTTATTTTTCTCGCAAATTGGCACTTTATAATGTCACAAAGCTGTGAGTTTATTTCTTGTAATTTTTTTATTTTTTTTCTTGCAAAATTGCCACTTTATAAATGTTGCAAAATATGTTTTTTTCTTGTAAATTTTTTAGTTTAATCTTGCAAAATTTCCACTTCATAATGTCGCAAATATGAGAGTTTTTTTGCTCGCAAATTTGCCACTTTATAATGTCACAAAACCTGTGAGTTTATTTCTTGTAAATTTTTGAGTTTTTTTCTTGCAAAATTGACACTTTATAATGTTCCAAATATGAGTTTTTTTTATTGTAAATTTTCGAGTTTAATCTTGCAAAATTTCCACTTCATAATGTCGCAAATATGAGAGTTTTTTTCTCGTAAATTTGTGAGTTTTTTTGCTCGCAAATTTGTCACTTTATAATGTTGCAAATATTGATATTTTTTTCCTCATTTTTTTTTTTTTCCCTCAGAATATTACCCCGTTCTCTTCAAAAAAATGTATTTACATGTGGCCCCACGCCATCCTACACAATCGATAGTCACACAAACACATTTATTCACCTTGGTGTCATAACAACCACCGGGGCGTGGTCTCCTTAGGTGCAGGTCGTTACGGCAACAAATGGTTTTACACGGATGGCCCTTGGCATAAGGATCTCTTTTGTAGTCTGAAACACATCCGATACAGGACACGCCTCTTACATCCACACAATTGGTTCCGGTTTCAAATTATTTGTTCAGATTTTTTTTCCCATAATAGACATGTAAATCTACTGCAACCTATATTCGCTGTGTTTATTTTAACATGCATGTTCAGTCAATTGGCTACAAATTGTCTATAGGTTTGAATGGGAGTGTAAATGTTTGTTTACAGGTCATGAAAAAAAATAAAAATAAATAAAAAATAAAAAGAGGTCCATTATGTCAACATTGATTCTGACATTATTGCACCTTACTGTTGTATCTCATGATGTGCTTGAGGGACCTGAGGTCAAACACCTTGGCCTGGTCCCTGCGAAGGATTTTGGCTCTGGGGCAAAGGTCGTAGGAAAAGTCTTCTCCGTATCTCCTCCACATCACGTCGTAGCCACTCAGGTTGTAGATGTCAACATGAAATGGAATGTTGTAGGATGGCCAGTAGCCTTAAAGAGTAAAGCAAATGTTATCCAGATTAACTCATTCACTGCCAATGACGACTATAGACGTCAAAAATCCAAGCAAACAGCCAGTGCAAATTTTGACAAGAAATTTGAATTTAGTTTTAGTTATACATTGTTTTCATTCAGAGTTATTAATCCCAACTGTTATTAATAACAACAATGACAACAATTTCATTACTAAGTGCTACCATCGTGCATAGTGATCGGTCTTGGTCTTACTGAGACCACAAACTGGGTCTCGACCTCCAGAAGTCAATTTAGTCGACTAAAATTGCTCTTTATTTTTTTCGACTAAAGTTGGATTAAAACTCAAATACAATCAGGTGACTAAGTTATGACTAAGGCTTTAATTATATTTAGTCAGAAGACTATAACTAAAACTAAATTGAAATTTCTTTTTTTTTAATTAAAATTTTTATATAATTTAATTTTATTTTATTTTTGACGTCTATAGTCGTCATTGGCAGTGAATGAGTTAAGTAGAGGTAGGGTAGTAACATAAACACGACTTTGACTTACCCGTTCCTCAGGACTGACTATTACTCACTTGAGTTATATTATTCAACAGTAAAAGTACTCTTGTCACCAATATGTGGATGTTTACGTGTCACCTCCTCGTAAAGCTTGAGTCTGGTCAGTGTGGATAACTTTCCCAGGGATCTGCTCCACAACGGTCAGCGCTCCGGTCCTGATGCTCCGTCCAGGCGAAACCTTACTCAGGTCCACCACCATGTACTGGCTGTTATACGTACCTGCAACACGGGAAGAAACGTCACTTTCGTCGCCGGCCGGCAAGCCAAATCGGGATCCGTCGCGAACCATCTCTGACCCGAGTTATATTTGGAGAAGATCCGCGCCCACTCCTCGCCGCTGCGCGCCAGGCCGTTGGCAAGGCGCGCTCTCTGCCAGGCCAACAGGCTGTGAGGAGTGAGCTGAGAAAACAAGGAGGCGTTGAAGACGCCGATGGAGGTTTGAGTCAGCAGCAGGCCGCTGCCGAGCAGGTAGAAGTCGTCCAGTGACGTAAGGAAGCCTGTGGGATGAGGAGGAAAGAAACGGGGAGGTCACGTGGAGGCCGAGCTTACAGGCAATATTATGCAGTACAGTACTTTTAAAAACAATATCGCAGTCTTTTATTATTTTGTAAGTGGAATTATGTGCTCACTAAATTCCATGAAATGCTGCGAAGGGAAATGGCAAGGGCCGAGAAGAAGACAGAAACCCTTTATAAGGCACGGAACAATATGCCACATGCTTAACTTAACTCATTCAACGCCAATGACAACTATAGACGTCAAAATCCAAGCAAACAGCCAGTGTTAATTTTGAAAAAAAGAAAAAAGAAAATGTAAAATTAAAATTTTCATTTAAAAAAATAGATAATTTAGTTTTAGTTATAGTCTTCTGACTAAATTTAATTAAAGCCTTAGTCATAACTCAGTCACCTGATTGTATTTTAGTTTTAATCCATTTTTAGTCAACAAAAATAAACAGTAATTTTAGTCGACTAAAATTGGCTTTTGGAGGCCGAGACCCAGTATGTGGTCACAGTAAGACCAAGACCGATCACAAGAACGTCACCGCCCGTGTTGTAGGGTACAAGGAATCCGTTCTACGCACGATGGTAGCACTTAGCAATGAAATTGTTGTCATCGTTGTTATTCATAAAAACAATGATTAATAACTATGAATGAAAACAATGAAAAACTCAAATAAATTCAAATTTCTTGTCAAAATTTGCACTGGCTGTTTGCTTGGATTTTTGACGTCTATAGTCGTCATTGGCAGTGAATGAGTTAAAAGCAGTACAACTCTCATCTTTCAGCAGAGAACAAAGCTCTTTAAGATATCACGAAGTAAAGGAAAAACAAAGATGGTCATTGATAGTGTAGTAGATCACACAGCTCAGACATAAGACTGTCAATGAATTCAGGGTGTGATTTATCTTGAGCCACACTCAGCTGGAGATAATCATACCATATATATTGTCATCTTTGTCCATTCGTGTTCTATATGAGCTTTCGCGATTCATTTAAAATGCATTGGCGTACATCCGTATAGAAGAAGGAAGGACATTTAGTGACATTTTGATGTTAGACTCCATATATTATAAAAAAAAGAAAGAAAGAAAAAAAACTAATACCTAATTAAAACTCATTTGCTCCCAAAAATGATATTTCTATTTTAATTGTTTTAAAGTGTCCCAAAGACTCATTTATATGTTTTTATGTTGTTGTTTTTTATACGAGACCATACAGAAGGCTTTGATGCAGCCCAGCAGTTATGACAAAAAACTGCCAGCAGGTGGCAGCAGAGTATAAGAGATCAACCAGGGCCATGTTACAAAAAATAAGAAAAAAACTAATACCTAATTAAACCTCATTTGCTCCCGAAATTTATATTTCTATTTTAAATGTTTTAAGTGTCCCAAAGACGTATTTATACGTTTGGTTTGTTTTTGTTGTTGTTTTTTTTGTTTTGTTTTTTGTTTTTTTTGTTTTTTTTTTATAAGGGAGCCTACAGAAGGCTTTGATGCAGCATCTCTACTGCAGAGAACAGTTGAAGCAATGGTAGTTATTACAAAAACAGCCAGCAGGTGGCAGCAGAGTATAAGAGATCAACCAGGGCCATGTTACAAAAAATAAGAAAAAAACTAATACCTAATTAAACCTCATTTGCTCCCGAAATTTATATTTCTATTTTAAATGTTTTAAGTGTCCCAAAGACGTATTTATACGTTTGTTTGTTTTTTTTTTGTTTTTTGTTTTTTTGTTTGTTTGTTTTTTTATAAGGGAGCATACAGAAGGCTTTGTTGCAGCATCTCTACTGCAGAGAACAGTTGAAGCAATGGTAGTTATTACAAAAACAGCCAGCAGGTGGCAGCAGAGTATAAGAGATCAACCAGGGCCATGTTGCAAACAAGCTGATTTCCCCACAGTTCTAAGCAGATTCGTGAATAATGATGAAACTTGGCTATATTCTCATGCTAATAGCTGCAAAACGGAAACAGATAGAAATATACGTTTTTTCTGATAAAATAAGAAACGTATTTTTATAGCAATTGAACACAATATTCTTTGGGCCTTGCAAAATCAGTCAAAATCCAGTAAAACAGCCAGGAGCCACAGGGGGTTGCTGGGAGTGAATGGGTTAAACTAGTAAGTAATTACTAGAAAAAAAAAAAAAGAAAAAAAAAGATAAATAACTAATAACTTAAATCAACTAAAACTAATATTTAAAAAAAAAACTAAAATAAAGCATTTTAGGGGAAAAAAACAAAGCTGCTCTAAAAACAATTAAAGCTAAGTGAAATAAAACAATTTAAAAAAAAAACTCTAATGGAAAATCTTAGTCCAAAGTAGGGTTGGTCTTGGCTTACATTGTATCATAAATGTCATCTGGTGTAAGCAACTCTTAATGGCATTGCTATTGTATGTTGACAATACTGTTATTTCACTATTGGATATTGGATTAAATTATAATAATAATAATAATAATACGGTTGACTGCACTAAGGAATCGTCTGGTCCTGACCTACATATGCATTTGTAACAGTTCAAGTTGTCATAAATAAATCTCTTCATTGTAACACAGTGAAGTCACATCCTCCCCCCTCTAAAAATAGCACAAGTTGTATTTGAATAGCAACAGAGCCTGTAAGAGGATTTTTCTTGACCTGGACTCTGACAAATCTTTGCTGATGAAATGACTTCGCCTGCTCTGACCCGACTGTAAGGGAAAAAACACGAGACTTTGTGGCTTTTGTGCGCACATTGCATGGGATGTTTAATCATCACTGCCGAAGCAGAGGAATTACTTTAAGGTTGAAGGTTCACAACGGATTTGGTTCAACTCGAAGCAAGTTGCCGTTATTCTCTCGGAAATGTGTCGCAATTTCGGTGACGTTTACTGGTGCAAATTTGTCAATTTTTCGTCTGCGGGAGTTTACCTGGGTAGCTGCTGAATGACATTTTTCCAGTGGCCGCATGTGACACTCTGAGGTCCCAGTGTTTATAGATGCGCATGGTGGCTGCGTAATTGTACCAGCTGGAGTGACCCAACAGCAGGTTCTCAAAGCCAGATGTCACCTGGGACGCAGAGAAATGCTTGCTTACATTCTAATACATAATCATTTGAAGCGTATTCCTCATAACGACAAAAGAAAACAAAGGCAAATCTACAATTGAGAATTCCTCACAGCTTGGGCCACGTGCGCCCCCCCCCCCCCCCCCCCCCCCCCCAAGCCTGACCTTTATGAGAGCCGTGCAGTGGCCCATTCCCGGCATCCTGAAAGCAGCGGTTCGGCCAGATTCGGGACGAGGCGTCAGCGCGGGGACGAGGTCCAGGAGGTCACCGACGCCATTCAGAAACTGCACAGAAAATGCAGACAGAGGCTGGGGGGGGGGTAGAGCGAGATGAGTACGATGACACGGTGATAATGATCCCTTGCAAAACACACATGACACACCTCGACGTGTTTGCCTTTGGCCCACTGTGCAGCCCCAGCGACGAGGCCATCAAGTTGGGCTAGGATCAGTCCCAAATGTTTCCACAAGGTGTCACTGTTCTGCTTCTGCTTCACTTGTTCTCTGGCCCACTCGTCCTGTTTGCTGTGGATCACAGAAGATCGACAACACTTTCAATCCAATTCTATCCATATGTAAACATATATCAACATTTTTACCTTAAGAATCTTTTCAAGGGGTTCAGAACCTTCTCATCCTTTATTAGCTGAGGGTACATGTTGGAGTAATGATTAAATATCTGTCTGCAATGAAAGAAGAAGCCAAAATAAATGAAATGTAAACAACAACAAAATATACAGCAATGCTTCATTTAGGTGCATTTACAGTGTTTCACATTTTCACTGTAATGTTTCCATAGTAAAAAGTCATCCCACCCAGCAGTGAGGTAGCCTTCCAGGTAGCCCGCCAGAAAGAATGTCGTCTCATCTTCCGCTTGGACACCTCCATAACCAGCGCGGATCTCCAGGATGCCCCATCCAGTGAGGTGAAGGCTGTCATTGAAGTAGCCATAAGCGCCGCCCTCCGTCTCCTTCACCCCCTCCTTCAGAAGGACCCTTTTCTGGGCAGCATCCCAGTACACGGTGGCCTCACGGAGCTCTGTCATTGTCAGAGGATGGATCAGGGTCACAGGGGTTGAGGTTAAATAACACACATTATGGAACACAGCAGTGTCATAGGCGTTGTTAATATATGTTCTTCTTGCTTGACCTGTCTTGTTCCTGGAGCACAATAAACATCATTCAAATTATATTTGCAAGTATAATATGCAACTTTGGATATGTAAATTCTATATTTAACAACAACAACAAAAAAATCTTTGTGTTGTTTTCAGTAGTATAATTAAAAATCTCATTAGGATTTTACTTGTTCTAACTCTACGAATAGCAATACTCACGGCAAGTGTGCACTGATGCAGCCAAAGCGTTCAAAAGGATGCACAGTTTAATGCCCTTCTGCTCCATTTTTGCTTTTCTTCTTGAAGTCCCGTATTTCTCAATAATCCGAGTGCAGTCGCCGTTGTTCTGAGTAAAGATTATTTGTGGAGCTTTGAGATTTTCTGAATATCCCGGATGAGGAAGGAGAGAAAAAAAAAAAAATGGACCACCCCAGATGGGACTCGAACCCACAATCCCTGGCTTAGGAGGCCAGTGCCTTATCCATTAGGCCACTGGGGCATATTAATATACCTACTATGTTTATAAATTATATCTTTTGTTTTTCACAATATGTCCAAAATCCCATTAAAATAGTGTTTGAAAGAGGGGAAATCTCTCTACCGAAAAAAATCGAAGACTTTTTGATTAATTAAACAAACTCATGCGTGAGGGAATCCTATCACCATGGTGATACAACGTCGAACGTACCATTTTATCATCTTTACAAGGGCCTAACTATTTGGATATTTATCCAAAACGTCACAGAATAACAAACAAAGCGTGGTGCGTGCATATTAAATTTCGATCAGTTATTCCCATAATTGAGTAAAAGGGTAGTGTTATGTCCTTTTTTGGGGACATATTTACCGGTTTTTGAATGGAACGTTCGCACTTGCGCAGTACTACGCTTGCACTGTTTACACAGAGGTCGACGGAGTTAGGGAGTCCCCTAACTTGTCAATATGGAGGTAAATAGTTATACATGTATGAACTCAGTGACTCACCTACAAGTACGAACCCATCTGACACTTAGTCGGCAGTATTAACGACAGGTAAAGGTGTGAGAAGTATCCTAGTGAGCACCTAACGGTTAGCGACCTAGCATTAGCTAACATAGTGTCCTGCTGGTAACCACAAACATGCGATGGTGTTAAAAGCATTCCCTGTTAACACGAACTAATGTTGCCATGTGTGTTCTTATTTAGGATCTCAAAATGTCCCTGAAGCTCCCTCGATTTGGGAAATCATTCAGTCCGAAGAAGATTCCTCCACGGAAATCAGCATCGTTATCGAGCCTTCACACAGTAAGTTTTTTTTTTTTTTTTTGCTCTAAAATCATGAAATATTCCAATAAGTGCTTGGATGTATGGCGAGTGAATTGTTTTGAGAAAACAATGTCTCGTCGTTTAGTTGGACCGTTCCACACGGGAAATTGAGCTGGGCCTTGAGTATGGACCTCCTTCAATGAACATTGGAGGACATATGTTGAAATTTGAAGATGGACAGTGGGTATCAGGTGATTACAAACACTATTGTTGCATAATAGACCAGTGCAGAAAATATCACAATGCTTCTTGTGTGTGAGGTTTGAGGTCCTTGATTGAGGACAAAGCCATCACCTTTACGTGCATATTATCCTCTACATTTAACCTATCACAGTCGTCCTCATTATGCCCATGGGCTGACAACCTTGGACTGGTTGTCAGACAAATAACGGGCACATTTAAACAAACAACCACTCATTCAAACGTGTTTTTTTGGAACGTGGTAGGAAGCTGGAATATGTGTAGAAAACCCACGCAAGCATGGAAACATTGACCCCCCCGGGACCCCCTTTATAGAACTGCTATCACAATATATATTTCTTCTTTCTGTATGATCAGAATCAGGTGGAAATGCATCAGTCCGAGAAGTAGAACGGCTTAAGAAAAAAAACCTGCAGCTAGAGGAGGAGAACAATATCCTAAAATTGAAGATAGAAATTCTTATTGACATGGTAAGAACAGAGCGGTCTGGGTAACAAAATGTTTTACAGTATTCCATCTTCTTATATTTTATTGTTCTTATTTCTTCTAACCACCGGTATTGTTTTTTTTGTGTTTTTTTTTCTGTGTAGCTTACAGAATCGACAGTTGAGTACCACCTGATGGAGAAAGAAGTGGAGGAGAAGTGGAATGCAGGAGATAAAGTATCAAAATTGAAGAAATGACAAACATGGTGTAATGCTTTCCTTATAGGAAGTTTAAGTGAACTGAATTATGGCCTTCTGTTCTGTGCATTGATCTTTACAAATGTTCCCAGTCATGACTGCACTGACTTTTTTTTAAATTACCTAGTCACCTCTTTGGCAAATGTTTTTTTTCTATTTATCTTCATATTAAAGTGAAATCTGTAACAATGAAAGTCACTGGATTTATTTTATTAGATTGAGTTTTTGGTCCAAGACAAAGCAATGACCAATTTATTTAACAATTCAATATTGTGTAATAATTAATAATTGAACTAATTTTATAGATTCTATTGTTATTGTTACTGCATAGAAATCTCACTTGAGGGATTATAAAACCAGTCAAGATTAAATAAATAAATAAAAATGTCGCATGTATTACCATGCTCTGTAATTTAAATAGGTAAATAGCACTGAACTTTTTTTTCCATCCAAAAATCATTTTGCCCTCCAAACAACATAATAGTACCAATGAAGTTCATAGCAGCTGAGTCATATTTACAAGTTTATGAGTCAGAGAGTGGCATATTATATAGAATATATAAATATATAAAATTAAAATTGGAAAAAAAAACGGTGATGAAGTCAGGTTTAATTAGTTCAAAATTTATTTGTGTTAATATTCTATTATTCATATTTATCAAATTTTGTCGTCCCTAACCCCACCCAACGGAAGAACACCGTGAAGCTGATTGGCGGATGCAACTGTCACGTCAACTGTGGGTCAGTGGGCTGCGCAGGCGCAAACAGTGTAGTGGAAGCGCATTTTCGCTTACGCTTTAGCTTTAGCTTCACAACCAAAACGCCAAGTTCAAACTGTTTAGCCTTTTTTTTTTCTAACTTCATTTTAACGGCGTGTCGTAAAAGAAAATTAAGCAATACTCAGCGGCATTGAGTTGCACTGTTGTTGACGTTATACTTCATCATGCCGAGAGGCGGTAAGTGTCACAGTTGACAGTAAGTTTGAGCAAGCTAACTGTGGTGTCGAGTGGTAGCATTAGCTTGTAGCATGCTAACCGACTCGCACTAAGGTATGTTAGCATTAGCGGCCAAGGAAGCGTTCCCAATTTGTATAAGAATTCAATAAATTATTAATTGTAGGAGTAACGTTATCTGCTAATAGTTAGCTTTTCGTAATAGATCGTTTTCACCACTATTTTTGTATTCGTAATATGATCGTTTACCCTCATTAACGTGACCATGTGTGTCATGGATTTGGCTCCTTTTGACAGCTTGACTTGTTTTTGAAACGTGATGAGACCGATGACTGTAACCGTTTATTGTTTAGTGGAGTCGTAAAATGCTATTACAGTTAGTTTATCTTTTTTTAAATCTTTTTTTTTATTATTATTTTAAATTAAGTAACAACCCCCCCAATCTTAGTTATCTTAGTTAGTATTTCGTTCTTTTTTATGGCTAACTACAATAACCTTGATGTACACCCAATGATTTGGTGTAATTTTTTTTCTAATTCTTCTGACCTACTACATATATATTTTGTCATTCTCACATGATTGTATTTTTTTATTGCTCTTGACATGCACGCGCCGTATAAATTGGCACAGGGAAAAAGGGCCACAAGGGCAGAGGGAAGCAATACAGCAATCCCGAGGAGATTGACCGACAAATGAAAGCACAGAGAGAGCTGGTAAGTTAAGCAGTTATTTGATGATATTTTTCTATCAGCTACTGTTTCTCTTCTTCCCCAACAGGAAGCTAATGCCGGTGTGGAGAAAGAGAGCGGTTCAGAGTCTGAGGAGGAGAGTAGCAGCGAGGAAGAGTCTGAGGTTGATATCGCGGATGTTATTGTACTTGACTGCCAGCTCTCGTCAGGGTGTCGCTAACGTGTTTGTGTTTGCATGCAGTCTAAGAAGAGGAGCGCTGTGGAGGGACTGATAGAAATTGAAAATCCCAACCGCATTTCTCAAAAAAGCAAGAAAGTGACCGAGTTGGATGTCGACGCGCCCCGAGAGCTGTCTCGCAGAGAGAGGTGTGTCTTAAATGCAAGAAATTTGGAAATTAGTGCTGAGTACTAGGATAGGGAGTGACAGAATTATCAAACCGTTTTTTTTTGTTTTTTTTTTGTGTGTGTGTGTGTGATGGTAATAATAATGCAGAAACATAAAAAAAAAAAAATATATAGAAATTCATACCTGTTAAAGAGGATAACTTCCCAATTTACTTTCAGTATGATGGGGTGCCATCTTATTTTTGTTTATATATGTTAATGTATGGAGGACCAAAACTGCCAAAATTGAAAATAAATAAATGACCAAATAAATAAATAAATGTCTAAAAGTGAAAATAAAAATGAATATAAAAAATATAGAATTAGAAAATTATATTTAAAAAATTAATATAAATGAAAATAAATCCGTTTTTATTTTCACTTTTAGTCTTTTATTTATTTAGACATTTATTTATTTATTTAGAATTTTGGCAGTTTTGGGCCGTACAGCCAAGTTGAAATGTTAATGGGCCGTCCTAAGCGTGTCTTGGGTTGGACTATTAATGTAGCTGTGGCGCCATCTTGTGGCATATAAAGGTATTGAAAGAAAAAAAAATTCAGTTGTAAAACTACGGAGGTGAGTGAGGATGGCCTCTTGTGCCACATGTTGACATATTCTTGATTCATTTTGTGCTGTCTGTAACCTTGAAACAAGTTTTGACACATTACGGTGTGCCAGGGAGGAGATTGAGAAGCAGAAGTCCAAGGAACGCTACATGAAGCTTCATCTTGAGGGGAAGACGGAGCAGGCGAGAGCTGACCTGGCCAGACTCGCTATCATCAAGAAACAGCGCGAGGAAGCCGCCAGGAAGCGAGACGAACTCAGGAAAGGTGAGAAGACTCGACACGGCCTCCGTGGCAGGAAGTAACCTCTTGGACCCCAACATCCAAAATGCTGATTTTATTTTATGAGATTTCTTAGTGGTTCTTCTCTTTGCTTGTCACAGAAGCCGAGGAGGCCAAAGCAAAACGTTAGCCGCCACTCCAAGAACTTCAACATGCAACTTCGGTCTCAGAGGAACGGACAGGCGAGGGAACAGAACATGACATGGCTGCCCCGAGCTCCATCCAAGTCCTCCACGTCACAACAGAGGGGCAGTGTGCTCCACACAGCCAAAAAACAACAACAAAAACGGGCGAAATCGAGACGAAGACAAATGCAACATTTGGGATCCCTCCACAGGTTTTCTAAGTGCTTACACTCATTTTTTTTTTTTTTTTTTTTTTTTTACTCTCCTTCTGCCATCTTCATTCTTAACGCTGCTATTCATCTGCGTTCCTTTTGCAATTCATATGTTTTTACATGTCGGGACTCAAACCAGCAGGGAGCTGACACGAGGGGGTCTTAGGTGCTTTAACGTTTCCTTCCGTCCGACTTGTTTTTGGAAGTCGGAGAAACAGACGCAAATTCAAAGTAATGTTTTCATTTGCTCAACACGACAAGTTTATGAAGTGGACATTTCTTGTAATGCCTCAAAGGAGAAGGACTATTACTTGAACTACCTTTTGATAAGCTTTGTTTACTTTTACTTTTATTAATAATCACCATAACATGTCTTTGGAAGCCTCGCGTCAAAAGTGGCCTTGGTGCGATTCTGCTGGGATTGTCTGATTGTCCTTTTTTTTTTGCCTTTTTTTTTTCATAGTTTACAAAAGACCACCTCACTGTCTTTTTACCTAAGATTTCTTTTTCTTCTTCTTCTTTTTTCTTCAGCGTTTCATTGAAAAATTCTCGACTCAAACGGAAGACTTCCCTCACTTGTATTTTCTAATTTGACAAGCAAAATATCCACTGTGAACAATGTTTACAGAACACTTAATTGTTTGGTGGGCATGTGAAATCATTTCAGGCTATCATAACAATTGCACGCTCCTATAAAAGAACCGACCCACCGATTTGTTTTCAGACAAAAGAAAAGCAAGCTGCAACATAGAAACAAGATCCACAACTTTTTCCCTCACAAGTTTGAAGTCATTTAATAAAGAAATTGATACAAATTGATTTTTAATTTATTTTTTAATTGATGCCCCATGTGTTGATTTAGTCGTCTGCCTTACAGGGTTTTTTTCCCCCCCTTATATATAGAATTTATATATATGTATACTGTGTTATTATATGCATATGCCATTTGTGGGCTATTTATTACAATTACAATTATTATTATTTTTTTAACATTGTAAGTAGTACAAAGTACATAGATCCATGTTCAAATGTAGGTAGTAAAAGTTAAAAGTAATCAGAATACTCCAGTACAGATACCTTGAAGTAATCAAGTGCACCTAAAGAAGAATTTGCACGACGTTATTTCCCACTGAACAAGCCATGCATAATGTAGTAACGCGTAATTGCAACAAGTATCTGAAGTTGATGTGTAACTGTTTGCTAGTCAAATGAAGAAAAGAAAAAAAAGAAAAACGGCGCTTCCCGCTCACATTGCATCCGTGCAACTTCCTCATGCACCGCTTAAGAGCTTGAGCGTATCTGAAACGAGAACTAAGAGAGACGCGCAAAAGCACGCCATCAAGTAGGACGTCGCCGCACAAGTATCCGGAGCAGGTCAGACGAGACGAGACGAGCAACAGCCGCAATGCTCCGACAGTCTCTGAGCATTCTGAAGCAACTCGGCTCTTCTGCAAAGTAAGTTCCCTTTTGTTGCTTGTCAATGTAATGCTTGCTTGAAGTGTTTTATGCACCGAGAAGATGATGTAACGACTCGCACTAAATGTGGTTAGATTGAAATAATTCAAATACAGTATTGTTGTGTTGTTGTTTTTTTTGCTTTACAATGTACCATTAATTTCATTAATATGCAGCAACATAAGGTGCACCTGAACACTTCCAATTTTTGTCTGCATGCAGCATGTCGCACTTTGTTTTTTGTGTCACCGTCTCTCACTCTGAAACATCCTGAGTGGAAACGGCAAACGTGCGACTGCAAAACAGAAAGCACACCAGCACACGAAGGCAACATCTCTGGGAAAAAAAAAATAAAAAAATCTGTACAAGTGTAGATAGAAGCTTCTATTCTGAATGACTGCATTTCCCCTGTTCTGTAATATAACTTTCCTCTTTGGATGGTTCTCAAAAAGTGAAGTTTAGAAAAGGGAACTATCAGTTGTTTTACAGTTTGACATTACTGCAAATAGAGACTTGGAACAGCTCTGACACGAGCGACGCACACGTGAAGGCCGTTTGCTTTTTGTTGCTTGTCAAGTCAGGCCTCGGGATGTTCGAAATTTGCATTACAAAGTTGCCAACATCAATGTTTGATGTAGAGCTTGAATTATCAGACAAATATTCAAAACGACAGTTACACGATATTAACAGAAAAGTCGTACAGCTCATCAGTTACTTATTTTGTATTTTAATTTGTCTATACCAGGGGTGTCAAACATACAGCCCGGGGGTTTAATCCGGTCCGCACGATGATTTTGCAAAGTAAAAAAATAGTAGTCAGACCAATTAATCAGCAATCAAAACATAAATTGCTAATTTCACAAGCAATCCTCAGATGACCAATACAACTTGTACATGGAATTGCCCTGGATGTCGTAATTTTTTGTTTGTTTAAAAAATAAATAAATAAATAAATAAACAAATAAATAAATAAAATCATAGACCAACATAAACAATTAATAGATGATGATGATGCAAAATCAAGCCATTTTTATATCAATTTCAGGGGGCGGCCATTTTGCCACTTGCTGTCAACTGAAGATGACATCAATGTTGCTTAAGTCTCAGGTAACAATCAATCGCAGCTCAGCTTCAGAAAACAGGCGAGCTGTGATTGGCCGTTGCCAGTTCCCCGAGCGACATTGTCATCTTCAGTCGACAGCAAGTGGCAAAATGGCCGCCCCCTGAGATGGATAAAAATGGCTGAATTTTGCTGCTTAAACTCATTTGCTCCCAATAACGTATAAATACGTTTTTTTATGTAAGTGTCCCAAAGACGTATTTATACGTTGTTTTTTTTATGCTAGAGCATACAGAAGCCTTTGATGCAGCCTCTCAACTGCAAAGAACGGTTGCAGAAATGGTAGTTATTACACAAACGGCCAGCAGGTGGCAGCAGGGCAAAGGAGATCAACCAGGGCCATGTAGAAAAAAAAAGCTCAATTACTTACAATTTTAAATAGATTTGTGAAAACTGATGAAACTTAGCTCTCCTAATGCTAATTGCTGCAAAACGGAAACAGACAGAAACATACTTTTTTTTTTTTCCCTGATGAAAGAAGAGACTTTAATCTTTCTTTTGCTTTTATAGCAATAGAACACAATATTCTGTGGGCCTTGCAAAATCAGTCAAAGTCTAGTAAAAACAGCCTGGAGCAAACGGGATTGCGAAATGTGAAAATGGTGGCGAGTGAATGAGTTAACTCATATTTTCCACTAACACAAATATTAACCAAAATACTGTATTTAGACTAGTGGGGCTGCATACAACACATTATTGTCAAAAAAAAAAGAAATGGTGTTGACTTCCTTTTTAAATTTATTAACTATTTGCAGGTCACAAGATGTCAGTGAGCTTCTACATTCAGACCTGGTTGTGGTGAGAACATTAAACCCGCTTTCGTTACTTTGAGTTGGCAGAATTCAGCGTAGTTGTTTTTACAAATCCATTTTCTGTATTTTTGTATTTATTTTTTTGATGAAATGAAGGTGGAGCAGCGGGTGGAGCCTGCCAAGAGAGCGGCGCAGATGCTCCACAAGAAGCTGCAAGGCTGCATGCAGAGTCAGACGGGGCTAGATGCCGAAAAACGGATGGTATGAACGCAACCAAAACAAACAAAATGGAGGAGACGGTTCCATCGACATATCCCTTTTTTTTTTCTGTGTTTCCCAACAGAAGAAGCTGCCTCTCATGCTGTTGTCAATCAGCATGGCGGAAAGCTTCAAAGACTTTGACGCCGAGTCGTCCATCAGGTGAGCCGAGAGTCATGTGATCAGCTCCTGACTGGTGTTTTCAGTTCTGTATCAAAAAGGAAGAGAGACCAAACCACACGCGCTTGTGACGAAACACGCAAACGAAATTCATTTGAAACATCAATAATGAAAGTGTGTGTGTGTGTGTGGCAGGAGGGTGTTGGAGATGTGTTGTTTCATGGAGAAGAAGTTGGCCAGCCTCCTGGCAGACTTTGAAATAAAAGTGGAAAAGGAAGTTTTGGAGCCACTGAATAAACTTAGTGAGGTGAATGTAAATTTCTCTTCACTTGAGGGGAGATACGGAACGTTGACATTCAACTTCAGGTTCCCCCGTCACAGCATCCTTCTTTCCTGTTCTTCTTTCAGGATGAATTGCCAGAGATTCTCAAAAATAAGAAGCAATTTGCAAAGCTAAATACAGACTGGAATAATGCACGACTCAGGTGAGTTCTTTTTTTTTTTTTTTTTTTAAATCGCATTTGAACTCAACTGTGTTCAAGATGTGAACTCTGAACCCCCCAGGAGCCAGCAGGCCAGTAGCGGTCCACAGGCCAAGCAGGACGTTTTCAAGGAGGAGGAGGAAGAAGCTCTGAGGAAGTTGGAGGCCATCAAGGTGCAAGCGTTTGTTCTCGAACGCAACATGCCGAAGGTTCGAACTTGTAACCGTCTGTTGTTCTCGTCTTGACAGAATCAGTATTCGGCAGATCTGTATCACTTTGCCACCAAAGAAGACGACTATGCGAGCTACTTCATTCGCGTATGTTGAAAAGCTTCTCTGCACGTTTGGCAACACACGGAACCTCCATTTATCACCAAATGTGAATATCTGTGATTTAGAGACCATAAACATTTTATTTTGTAGGTTTACCCAAAATTGTACAATCAAACTACCCGTATGTAATTTTGTCACGTGAGGTGCAGAGTTAGGACCCATTCAGGGCAATGCACATTTGACAGAATAAAGGCTTATATGACAAGATAAGTTACAAATGCAGAACCCAAGAGTGACAGTTACAGGAACAACTTCATCACAAGGGACATGGCAATTGACAACATCGCAAGGGACATAGCAACTGACAATTTCACCATCACAATGGCCATAGCAACTGACAACTTCATTATCACAAGGGACATGGCAACTGCATAGCAACTGACAAATTCATCATCACCAGGGACATAGCCATAACATAGCAACTGGCAACTTCATCATCATCATCATCATCATCATCATCACAAGGGACATAGCAACTGAAAAGTTCATAATCACACGGGACATGGCAACTGCATAGCAACTGGAAACTTCACCATCACAAGGGACATAGCAACTGACAACTTCACCATCGTCGTCATCGTATCACACGCAACTGGCATAGCATCTGGCATAGCAACTGACAACTTTTCTGTCACAAGGGACATAGTAACTGACATCATCATCACAAGGGACATGGCAACTGCATAGCAACTGACAACTTCATCATCATCATCATCACAAGGGACATGACAACTGCAAAGCAACTGACAACTTCATTATCATCATCATCATAATCACAAGTTACATAGCAACTGACAGGTTCGTCGTCACAAGGGACATGGCAACTGCATAGCAACTGGAAACTTAGCCATCACAAGGGACATAGCAACTGACAGGTTCGTCGTCACAAGGGACATGGCAACTGCATAGCAACTGGAAACTTAGCCATCACAAGGGACATAGCAACTGACAACTTAATCATCGCACGGGACATGGCAACTGCATAGCAACTGACAAATCCATCATCACCAGGGACATAGCCATGACATAGCAACTGACAACTTCACCATCGTCGTCATCGTATCACACGCAACTGGCATAGCATCTGGCATAGCAACTGACAACTTTTCTGTCACAAGGGACATAGTAACTGACATCATCATCACAAGGGACATGGCAACTGCATAGCAACTGACAACTTCATCATCATCATCATCACAAGGGACATGACAACTGCAAAGCAACTGACAACTTCATTATCATCATCATCATAATCACAAGTTACATAGCAACTGACAGGTTCGTCGTCACAAGGGACATGGCAACTGCATAGCAACTGGAAACTTAGCCATCACAAGGGACATAGCAACTGACAACATAATCATCACAAGGGACATGGCAACTGCATAGCAACTGGCAACTTCACCATCACAACGGACATAGCAACTGACAACATAAAATTTGCATATATACTGTATAAGTGCATCCCCCCCCCCCCCAAAAAAAAAGCAACTTAGCTGGTCCACCAAAGATAATGGTGATATAGCAGGGGAATACTCTAATGCAGTTTTTTGTCCTTTCACTGAAGCTTTTGGAGCTGCAAGCAGATTACCACAAATATTCACACGAGTTTCTTGATAAAAACATCACCGAACTCAAAGAGAATCACAGCCAGAAAGGTGAGCTCATGCATTTATTTGCCACACGGGCTTGCCCTTGAGTTAAGCTTGCTCTCCGTATGTGATCCGCTCCAAGGGCCACCGGCGAACCCCTTGGGACCCAAAGTTTTCGGGGAGTCTCTTGCCTCTCATCTGCTTCAGAGCAACCGAGAAATCGCGGCGCCCATTCAAGAGTGTGTCGACATGCTGCTCAGAACGGGGATGAGGGAGGAGGTAAGAGCGTTTTAGTCGCTGAGCAGGGATCGTTTGCGTAAAAAGATGGAGGCCCTTCTGCGCTTTATTCGCCAGGGACTGTTTCGTCTGGCGGCGGCGGCCTCGGTGGTGAAGAGGCTCAAGACTTGCATGGATCAGGGGACGGTGGATCACAGCGAGTTCAGGATGGACCCTCATGCTGTGGCCGGTAAGCGATCATCGCGAGGCTCCGTCAAGGGGGGCGCGTTTGACCTCGGGGGACATGCTTTTTGATTTTTTGATTTTAGATTTATTTATTTTTTTTTTTACTGTCCTATAATAAAGTGCAATTGCACCTCCACTACATTAGGGGGCAGTGGCGCTCTCATTATTGGCAGAGTGCGCGCAGGGAGCGTTCGCTCGGTGGTGTCGGGGTTTCGTTTCAATCAATCTATATAATATATAGCACCTTTCATACATTCAAAATGCAACTCAAAGTGCTGGACATCCATAATACAATAAAAAGTTAAAAAAAAAAAAAACAACTTGACACACCCAAAACCACAACATGGCGGGGCACAGAAGTACCCTGTAAGCAAAGGCACTGAGCATGCACACTTTGCATAAAGCAAAAAAATAAATAAAAAATCTGCACAAATTATTTTATATTTTTGTTTTGCAGGTTAAAGTTATATTTTTTATTTTTTTATTAATTTTTTTATTTTATTTTTTTTTGTAAAATTGTGCTCCTGAGTTAAAGTTGGTGATCAGTTTGAATGCATTATTATTTATTGATTTTTATGTCATTTTATTTTTCCGTATCATATGGTTTGACATGGTCGGTCAAAAAATGTTTATAGTTTAATTGAGGATTTAATTTTATTTTTTAAATTTCAGATGCACTTTAAATCTTTTCTGTTACAGTTAATAAAGAAATTCTTTGTTGTCAGTTGGTCCATTTTTCATTATTTTTTTAATTCTCTTGTACGTTAATACGGATACAGTGTTATGCAGAGGTGTGCTTATAACAATTTTATAAACAAATGATACTATTTATAGTCTGAAACTGTTACTGAACCACAAAAACACGACACGATTGTCAAGAAAGTTGTTATACGTTTTCATGCCCAATTACTCCAATAGGAGCTCTGAAGTGTTACCTGCGAGAACTTCCTGAACCACTGATGACCTTTGAACTCTACAAAGACTGGTTCAAAGCAGCCAGGTGTGTATAAATTCCACTCTTCACATAATTTTCATATCCGTAAGGTGAGCAATTCACTTCTGATTTTCTTCTTTTACTGTTGAATAATTTATGCTGAATTTAGTTTGGATGCAGATTACTCTAAGCTAACAGCATTAGCTTCTGGTAAACAACACGATTACTCCTGTGACTTTTTTTTTGTGTTACTTTAAGACGCCCGGGAGCTGCTTTCAAATGTGGGAAATGCAAAAATTGTGTCGCTTTTACAGTGAAAAAGACAGCACAGAGAAGCTGCAGCAGTTCCGAACACTGCTGAAGAAACTGCCACCTGAAAACTACAACAACCTCAGGTGCAGAATTATTTTCATTTTATAATCATTAACTCACAGCGAACAAACACTATTTTTTTTTTTTTTTTTTTTTTTTTTTTTTGTACAGAAGTGTGGAACTACCAATGTGGAGTAAACATTTTTGCTTGGCAAATATGTATAAATGTATTTAAATACATGTGAACGTGTTCAAACGTAGGGCTGCTAAAAAAAAAAAAAAAAACTAAAAAAAAATCACGATTATTTTGGCAATAATTGAAATCACGATTATTCAAGTGTTTACTTTTTTTGGTACAAAACAAGAAAATGTTTAAGTGTTTAAAAATATTAAGACCAATTCCAAAAAAAAAAAAGTGTAAGTTCCTTTTGGAACCAACATAATTTATAATAATATTTATTTATTTATGTATTTATGCTGACAAAAAACTTGAAGTTGGAGTGCAGCATGTGCACTGTGCAATCGATTATTTATTTTTTTGGTACGAAACAAGAAAATGTTTCAACGTAAAAAAAAACAAATACCAAATATTAAGACAAATAAAAATGATTTGAAACACTATAATTATGCAAATTCCTTGTGGATGAAACATTTATTAAATTTGTTATTTTAAAATTAAATAAAAATGCAAATGTATGTAATTTTTTTTTTATGACTATGCTGATTTTGTAATTTTTTTGTTAAGCGTAATAATTCACGAAAAAAATTATTTCGAACATGTATATTAAAAAAAATTGAAATTGTAATTGAATTTCAATTAATTGCACAGCCCTACTTGTAGCTAAATGCGAAACACTTAAAAAAAAAATTCCCATAATGCCGTGGGGTGTTGACTTGCGCATTATGTGAAAAAAAAAAAAATGCTGAACGGGAATCGTGCACTGCAGACATAATAAATCATAAAAAATATGAAAAAACAATGTTTATTTACTTTATTTTCAATAGCGATGTCACGATACGGGCAATATCGTGATATTAAAAACTGCCACAATATCGTCGTCGTCATGTTGACAATATTTAAAAGGAACACATCTGTTAAAAAAAAAAGTCGGGTTGATTTCCATTTGTGCAGTTCCAGCACCCTCTAGTGGCTAGTTTATTAGTGCGATTTAATTTTCATGAGGGATGTTTTGGCCTTCTATGTTTCAAATCGATGCGAATTGTCAGATGTAAGCGGAACCTAATTTTGCCTGTGCACGTTTGCATATCATAAATCCTCGCGTACAGCAAATTATTGAATCAATATTTCCAGATACCTGGTGCAGTTCTTGTCGCTGCTGTCCGAGCAACAGGCTGCGAACAAGATGACGCCCGGCAACATTGCCATCGTGCTGGGGCCCAACCTCCTCTGGCCGCAAGCCGAGGGGTAACTTCCCGTCGTGCCACCGCACCTTCGATATTCCCGTCATCGGTCTCACCCTTGTCGGCGCCGCTCGCTTTCTCCCCACGTAGAGAGATCAGCCTGGTCGATATGGCGTCCGCCTCCTCCGTGCAGGCGGTGACGGTTATCGAGCCGCTGATTCAACACGGCTCCGTGCTCTTTCCTGAAGGTACAAACGAACCCGGAATGTGAATGCAACTGCGTTCGTTATACGGACTGCATTGATCGTTTGTTGTGGCGAATGATTGTTCAGAGGCGTCCTTTGAGATTCCGGAGCTTCCCGAGGGCCGAGACGAAGACGACTCGAAGATCTCGGAAGTGACGCCGCTGTGCAGGACGGTCTCAACTCCCTCCGCGCTCTCCTCTTCAACTTATCATCTTCCTTGCTCTAAGACGAGCAGGTACGATTTACAAATCAACAGCGCAGTGTCGTAGGATGCAATTTTTATATTACAGTGGTAACTCTTACTTAGGAAATTAATTGCTTCTGGAAGAAAGTCCTTAAGTAGAAAAGTTTGGAGGTAGAGATGCAATTTCCATGTAAATGCCCTAATCCGTTCCAAGCCTTCCCAAAATTCGGACATAAATGTTTTTATAAAGCCTAAAAATGCATCAAAACGTGTAACAAATATGTGTTACCATAAGATTATTGCACAATAAACGAGAGTTGTGCATAATGTAAAAAACAAAGAATATAGTAACGAATAAAAATGATGCTCATTTACCTTTTTAACTGCCGTCCTCTTCGGGGGTTTTTTTTGCCCTCTTTGGTTCATGTTCTCTCGGCATTTTTGCCTGGTGTTTTGTAAAGAACTGATCCAATAATGTTCGTTTTTTTTTTTTTAAAGTCTCTTCTTTCATCAGGAAAAAAAAAAAATTGTTTCTATCTGTTTCCGTTTTGCAGCAATTAGCATTAGAAGAGAGCTAAGTTTCATCAGTTTTCACAAATCTATTTAAAATTGTAAGTAATTGAGCTTTTTTTCTAGTTGGCCCTGGTTGAGCTCCTTTGCTCTGCTGCCACCTGCTGGCCGTTTGTGTAATAACTACCATTTCTGCAACCGTTCTTTGCAGTCGAGAGGCTGCATCAAAGACTTCTGTATGCTCTAGCATAAAAAAACAAAACAAAACAAAAAAACGTATAAATACGTCTTTGGGACACTTAAAACATTAAAAAAAAAACGTATTTACACGTTGTTGGGAGCAAATAAGTTAAAAACTTACTGTTCAGGAAACTCTGGGAGCTGCGACTAGCAACCCGTACTGTATTTTTAGCTTTCGTATCAAACATCTTTCGTAACAAGAGGCAATATTTTGCCGTTGAGGAGTTTCGTAACTTGAAAATTTCGTATGAAGGAACGTTGGCAAGTCGAGGCACACAACCGTATTCTTTGTTTCTAGCATGTTCCCTCAGGACGGGATCAGCGCGTCCGCTGTCAAATCCGCCAGACGCTCAGCGAAAGACGGCACCGTACTCGGCAGCTCGGCGCCGGCCAAACCGAGCTTGTTGACGACAAAGCGGAACCCGAGCCCGCATCCAAGAACCGCAGGACAGAAGCAGAGCTCGGATCAGTTGGAGTCCGTCTCGGACATCCCAGCAAAAGCGGTCGTGACCATCAGCACACCAAACAAACGTGAGTCCAAAACATTCTTGGCGTTTTGGAGGGCTGCGCGCGCGTCATATTAGAATGTGAATAATAGTTAATTATTCTAGTAATCAAACAATAAGTCATTAGTGTTATTATTTATCAAAAGGTGTTTATTTAATTAACTAATGATTTAATTTGAAAATCAGTAACAATTTAGTATTACCTTTTTACCTGGACATTGTGCCAACAAATATCGAAAAAATGGACCTCGCACGAATACTGCAGATGTTTGACTTTAGATTACGTTATGAAACCATTTTTTTTTTTCATTTACCAGTTTATTTATTGATTTATTTGTTTATTTGTTGATTGATTTATTTTATTCATTATTTTTGTTTGTATTTATTTTCATTTATATAAAAAAAATGGTGCAATTTACTACAGTGAATACTAGTGTTTGGCCTTACATTACTTTATGAAACCATTTTTTTTAAAGTTGACCAGTCTTATTTATTTATTTATTTATTTTAATTATTTTTATTTATTTATTTCCAATCTATTACAAAATAATGCTGTTTATTACGGTGAATACTACAGCGTGTATGAAGTTCAGATTTTTTTTTTTTTTTTTTAAGTTGACCAGAGTCTTATTTATTGATTTATTTATTTTATTTATTTCCAATTTATTACAAAAATGATGCTGTTTACTACAGCCAATACTACAGTGTGTGTGTGTGTGAAGTTGGACTTTAAAATAATGCTTCATAAAACCATTTTTTTAAAGTCACCGGTGTATTATTTATTTATTGTAGTCATTATTTTTATTTATTTATTTTTATGTATTTATTTTGTTTATTGATTTCCAATTTATTAGAAAAAAAAAGTTGCTGTATACAGTTAATATTAGTGTACTTTACCATTTATTTATTATTATTTATTTATTTATTTATGTATGTACTTTAGCTATTTCCTATTTATGAAAAAATGGGCATTTTTGGGGAACTCAATTGGATTATTATCACTATTGGAGAAGCACTGAACACGGCAGGTGTACCTAATAAATTGCCCATTGAGTCGACAGTCTGTCCACTGTCTCGTTGGCAGCAAAGAGGAGCGTCAGCGCGAGAAAAGCCAACGAAGCGAGCGAGCCGCTGACGGTCCGCTGCGGCGCGCCGGCGCCGCCGAAGCCTCGGGCCCCTCGGGCCCCTCCGGCTCCCGCGGCCGCGCCTCCGGCCCAGCCGGTCGGTCTTAAAAAGCCGCCGCCGACGACGACGACGAAGAAGTCCGGACTCAAAGCCCCCAGTTGCCCTCCGCCGCTCCCTCCTGTGTCGCAGTCCAAGGAGGCCCCCTCGATAGCGCAGTAAGATGAAATGTCCAAATTCTAACAAATGGACAACTGTATTTATTTTTCCAACCACTGCTCCTACTTTTTTTTTTTCTAGAGTAAATAAAAGCACACATCTAAGATAATAATGTCACTTCCAAGCCAAAATCCACAAATAGAACTTCTTTATTTCCAATGAATATCATACAGTATAAAGTTGGACTACACTATGTTGTGAAGGTGCTGATAAGTACACGTTAAATGGGAGTCAGCTGATACTTTTATGTACATTTGTAGTTGCTCGTATACAAAAGGTCTGCACGTACATTGTACTATACTGTAGTAAAGTTGATAACGCCAAATATGGTGTTATTGGTCATATATCATATTCCTCATCCATTTCGACAGTGGTCGGTCCTCACAACAGCCAACACAGGTGGGAATCGTTATCAGAGCTTGCTGATTCGCTGATGATACGAATCACCTGTGTTGGGCTGCGGGGAAACATGGAAAACCAGAACAGGGTGAGGACCGCTGCATTATGATACTAAAAAACAAACAAAAAAAAAGATTTGAAGGCTTGACCTTCCTCATCCATGTCAAGGTAAGTCTTCCTTCAAATGACTTGAAATGTTCTTAAAATCTGTCTGCAATCGACGGTAGTTTTGAGCGACTACCTCCCGTTTGAATTCGATCGGATTGCCGTCCGATCATACAAAAAAAAAAAAGAAGTATTGAGTATAACGTGAATGGCAGGACCTCTTCATTGAGTCATATTCGTGTTTCCGCTTTTTGCGCAATCTTTAGTGGAAGTGTTGTTTGGTTTTGAGCCTCATTTCAAAACTGTAGTCACAAAAAAAAAAAAAAAAAAAGTTAGGATATTGCTTTCGGGTGATATTTCAGGATGAATCCGATACTTTTTGAGCTTCTTTAAAGGGATACTTCACTTATTTAGCCCATTATAGCAATAAAAAGTGAATATTTTGTCTATAATTAATTTGATACTTTCATTATTTTTCATCTACAATTAGTACCGTTTTAAAAACAGATTTTACAACTTGCTGTCGAATGAAAATGTAACCAATCACAGCGCTAGGTTGGTCATGTGACATTCACAAGCCGAGCTGTGATTGGTGTGATGTCATTTTCAGTCCACAGCAAGTTGCAAAAATGTGTTTTTAAAGGTACTAATTGTAGATGAAAAATAGTGAAAATATCAAATTTATTATAGGCGAAATATTAATGTTTGACTGAATAAGTCAAGTATCCCTCTAAACTTTTGAATGCCACATTACCAAGCCCCAAAACTGCTTATAATTGCCTAAAGCTGCCACAAGATGGCAGCACAGCACAATTGTTGCCAAAATGAAAATACTCCACTTACGTCAACATAGTTCCTTTCCACCAATGTGCCACAAAATGGTGTCAAATGAGCTCCTCAATCAATTTCTACCTAGTTCCTTGGCACTAAGGCACCACAAGGTGGCGCCATAGTAGTGTTTTTACTTCTTTAGCCTGTGCACGTAAACGGCACATTCGCGAGCGCATTTTAGGTTCAACGTGCAATTTAAACTTTCACCCAAAAAGCTGAATATCTTGAACTTTTTGTACATTGAAAATATGTCAGTCTGTATTTTTGATCCATTTGCAGCAAAAAAAAATAAAAAATCATTGCACTATTAGTGGAAAAATATAAATCCATTATTCAACTTAAAGGGATACTTTACTCATCATACTCATCATCAGGGGTGTCAAACTCAGATTAGCTCAGGGGCCGCATTGAGGAAAATATTGTGTTCTATTTTTATAAAATCATGGAACCTACCAAAAGAAAGATTAGAGTCTCTTCTTTCATCAGGAAAAAAAAAAAAAAAAAAGAAGTATATTTTGATCAGTTTCCGTTCTGCAGTAATTAGCATTACAATATAGCGAGGTTTCGTCATCATTCACAAATCTGTTGAAAACAGTGGGGAAAAGAGCTTGTTGCAACATGGCCCTGGTTGATCTCTTATACTCTGCTGCCACCTGATGGCTGTTTTTGTAATAACTACCAGTGCTTGAAGCAATCTCTTCAGTTCAGAGGCTGCATCAAAGCCTTTTGTATGATCTAGCATGAAAAAAAACGTGAAAAAAAAAAAAAAAGGAAAAATACATCTTTGGAAGTATGGTATTTAAAATAGAACGTATTTATACGTTTTTGGGAGCAAATTAGTTAATTTTTGAATCGGAATTACAGCGGACTCAAAGAGTATGTCCAATAATGACTTCAACTTTCACGTTAGCTCAGACTTTGATTTCATCATCATCATCATCATCATCATCATCATCATCCTCTGTGTAGCTATAAGACATCTTCTTCATCCGCCCTGAATGCACCGCCTCCATCCTGTCGCGGCCGCCGTAATGTCGCGCCAGCGCGTTGGCCGCACTCCGGAAGCGCTCGCTCTCCATCCTGACGGCCGACCTCGCTCGCTCAAGTGAGCCCCGCCTCCCCCTCCCGCTCGCCTCGTCGTCGTCCCGCCCCGCCCCCTGCGGATCCTTCTCGCCCGCGCGCTCCTCTCTCAGCGGGGAGTCCGCGTAAGAGACGGTAGGCGAGTCCATCCCGGACGGCCAGCCCGTCTCGTCCCTCTCCCAGGCGCCGGCGTCTCCGTCCAGTAAGCCGAACACCTCGCTCATGAGGGAGGGGCCCAGGTCCAAGTTGAAGGCGTCCAGGGAGGCGAGCGAGGCCAAGGAGCTGGAGAACGCGGCGGGCTCGGGGTCAGAGGTCGCGGTGGTCAAGATGGGGTCGGCGGGGTCGGTCAGAGAGCCGCGGTGCGCGTTGGCCGGGTTGGACGCGGACGGCTGCTGACGCTCGGAGCGCGACAGACGAGGGAGTGTGACGAAGCCGGACTCCAAACCTGAAGAGAAGAAGAATTGAAATACATCACATACTTTGTTTTAGAAACGTCGCCGTTGCTAATGCTCGCCGTCAAGAATTAATATCCAGTTCCAGGAGTGATATTCCTTTTTTACTTAAGTAATATAACAATACAGAATGGTGTATATATTCTTCCTAATATGTGAAAAAAGGAGTTACATTAATAAGTTTCCATCACAAAAACTTTATTTCTCCATGCTTGCTTGGCACCACACTGCCCCTAAGAGGCCAAAGTGTGCATAGCAGGGTTTTTTTTTTTTTTTTTTTTTTAAATCTTTTTTTTCTTTTTATTACTATTATCTAAATATATTATTACTGTATTTTTACTTTGGTACTAATTCATTTCTTGTTATTATTTAAAGTTATATTTCGCTGGTATTGTATCACATCCGAAATCGTCAGTTTTCAAAAGACACAAAAACAGCATGTTTAACATTGCATCATCAAAGACAGCAAGCCATTTTCAACACTTTCAAATGGTCAGTAATTTGTATAAATAAATAAATAAATAAAATAACCACATGTGTGGACTGACAAAAGAAGTATAGATTTAAAAAATAATAATAAATACTAAATAATAATGATGAAACAAATGAATAATTGTTTATTAATTATGATTTAAATATTAATCAAATATATATATATATATATATATATATATATTTTTTTTTTTTCATGATCAGCCCTAGGATGGACCCCAAAAATATTTCTAGATGTATATTTTTTCTTTGGTCTCTTTTTTTTTTTTTTTTTTTTATTTTATTTATTTTTTTTGTGGGCTTAGAAACTAACTACAGACATTTTCAATAAGAATTTAGTGAATATTGGTGACAATATTAACGTGCCGAATAAATATGGCGGTCAACGTTTTGGTGCAAATGATGACTGTCACGATTTACCCAGTAAATCCAACAGGGGGCAGTCATGTCTCACAATATACAGTACTTCACAATCTGCTTCAGGAGTTTCCCTCAGGTCACCAATGTATAGTCAGTATAACTGTAACTCTTTTAAAAGCCCCTCCCAGACACATACATATTTTTTGGTATATTAAATCTTAAGATGTGTTGTAAATCACTTGACACAGCACAAAAAAAAAATACAAATTTAATTCCACTTGATGGGTGACAGATGTCCTAATCTACTCAATCAAGACTGCTGTAAAATCATTTAAGACGGGTACTAAACAGAACATGTAATGTTTTTTTTTTTTTTTTTTAAGATTTGTGTAGTATGAGTCTATAGTGTCAACGTCGGTCATTCACAGACAAACATCGTATTGCCTGCTCTGTCTGGATGTCTGCCTATTATCCTCGCAGGAGCTGCTGCTAACGGGCCAAAGTGATCTATAAAGGCACCTGGGGCAAATGTGTTTAAATCATTGAGTGGACCTGATGGATGACTTATTGCAGAGTTTACAACCGGGAGCCTGCTTTAACTCGTTTGACCCCCGCTTGTTCAATTTGTTTAGCAACCGGGATTTATCGTATATTTGGTGGTGTGCATATGACACTTGGAATTTCCGCTGAAGATATATTAGCTTTTTTTTTTTTTTTGTGAAAGTGGTGTCTATTTATTTATTTTTGGGGGGCGGAGCATATACGTAACAATCAGCAATGTTAGCACTGTCAAGACTCTTTCGGTGACCCGGCACGATCTGTGACGCGCATGCGCAGAAGATTCCGCCATCTTGGATCGCCAACTACGGCAAATTCACTAGACCAAAATACCTTTACATGCGTGCGCGTTCGTAAAAACATGATACAAAATTGGGGGGAAAAAAATTTAGATTCTTGATACGTTATAAAGAAACTATTTTAAGTGTACAGGTTTTGACCCCATTACATTCCTAGTGAGTCTTCATTGTTATAATTTACGTTTAGTCTTCGTATTTTTATTGTCTTTAGAACAAATGTGGCCAATATCATAGGATAGGTTTTGAGGGGGGGGGGGGTCATTTAAAGCACACACACACACCGCAGACTTACTGTGAAGTGCAACAATCTACTCGCTATAATGTAATGAGGTCAAAGGTATAATGTTTATAGGATTAAATTTTACTTGGTTACTTTAAAATACATAAATAATCTATATGTTTTTCGTATTCATGTTGTATCGTGTTACGAACACGCACTATCGCGTACGCATATAAAGGTATTTGTTCTAGTGTGGTTGCCGTAGTTGGCGATCCAAGATGGCGGGATTTTCTGCGCATGCGCGTCACGGTTCGTGCCGGGTCACCGGTTGTTGTTTTTTTTTTTTTTTTTCTTCGCCGATAGTCTTGACAAGCACCCCCACCCCAAGATGTTTTTTTGTTGTTGTTTTTTTTTAATATGGTGGCTATAAGGAAATATACAGTACTTCCTGGAAGTCGATTTCTTCACATTAAACGGTTTCAGCAAGCCCTGTAGGGAAACACTTGGCCTTTCAGCAGCTCACAACTCCAAATGTGCATCGTAATGCGTCGGAATTATGTGCTGACACCACAAAGACGCAGTCAATGGAAATTCGATTGGGGTCATTTTATTGCGGTGGGACCCAAACGGTGTGCTGAAACGGCGCGCCACAGCGGGTGATGCTGATGTTATTTCAATGTGCGAGCGCCGTCCGCTGCTGGAGGCAGATCTCGCGGAAGCTTGGACGGCTGCGACGAGCGCACGACCCCACAGCAGGAGATCTTAACCTCATCAGACCCTTGACTGTATTCACACATTGTAAAACAGCAAGGGTGAAATTCAAAAAAAGATATCTTCATTGTTGTTATTATTTTGCGGACATGTCATTTTGAGCCTATTAGCACTCCATGTGGTGTACGCTGTCATTTCATGGTCTGCTAGAGGCCGGGAAGATGAATCCTAGTGACTTGATCCGAAGCTAAATTGCCGCAAACAGACGCCTGCTGCGTGAGTCATCAATGCTGATGAGAGCCCAGAGAATCGACCGCAAAATCAAAACAGTCAGCAGATGTTCAAATGTTCAACAGAGCAGAAGGAAAGTTGGACATTTTACGAATAGTTTGTTGTCTTTCCTGTGATCGGAACCTACGTTTAATGTTGAATATCGCGTTGAAATAAAATGACACAAACAATGAAATTTGTTAATTTGGAATTTGACCCAAATTACAGGCGGGAAATTTTAATATAACGTCCTCTTCAGTTTTGGGATTATTATTATTTTTATTTTTTTTAATATTTTGGTTTTCATACATTTTAAGACTTTTCTGCCTTTCTGTCAAATTTCTGATATTTTTGGCAATTTTATGGACATATTACAGGAATTTTTATTTTTTATATTTTTCTGCCGTTTTTGGTATCGATTTTTTTTTCTGACATTTTTGGCAGTTTTATGCTAATTTACAGGATTTCTTTTGTTTCGAGACATTTTATAGTTTAAACGTTTTCTGCCTTTGTTAAAACAATTTTCTGACATTTTTGTCAATTTTGTAGACATTTTTGTTAATTTGGGATTTCTTTTGTTTCTTAACATTTTATAGTGTAAATGTTTTCTGCTTTTGTTAAAATAATTTTTCTGATTTTTTTTTTTTGTGTGTCAATTTTGTGGAAATTTTATAGTAATTTTCAGGAGTTCTTGTGATTCTGGACATTTTATGGTCTAAACATTTTCTTTTCTGCCTTTTTGTTAAATACATTTTCTGACATTTTTGGCAATTTTGTGGACATTTTATGGATTTCGTCTTATCTGACATTTTTTTGCAATTTTGTGGACATTTTATGGATTTTGTCTTATGTTTTTGGACATTTTAGACTAGAGTTGCTTTTGGAACATTTTCTCTCCTACCTTTTTTTTCCCCCCTTTTTTGGGGGGGGCTATTCCAAAGCTTTTTTTTTTTTTTTTTTCATGGTAAGATTCTGCCTTTCTTCTTTTGTTTTTGGACATTTTGTGGTCACTTTTTATTTATTTATTTATTTTTATTCAACATTTTTAGGTAGCTTCCTCTACCTTTGTCTCTCTTTTAATGACAAATTAATACTTTGGACACTGAAGTTTTTATTTATTTATTTGTTTATCTAAACCATTAATTCATTTAAAGAATATTTTATCTTAAAAAAAAATATTATTTTGTATTTTTTATTTTTTTTAAGAGCTCCACGGGGGAGCTACACGAGAGTGCGTTAGCCTGCAATCGCGTTTCACATTAAACAGTATGTTAGCATTAAGCTAGCAGACTTTTGTTTGGGGTTTTTGGGTGACAAATTTGGTTTGGCTGAATGTTTTGGTGTTGAATTACATTGTGTGAGTCTCTTTTATGTTTACAATAACTTAGTGACTTTGAAGCAATCCCACTTTATTGATTGTATATCTTATTTGGAGAACCGTGAGCGAATTGTCTTGAGTATACAGTGTTTCGCATTCGTATTTCTAGACACTAAGGATCACTTTAAAAAGTGTGTTTTAGATACGTTTCTGAAAAGAATAAGACAAGCCAGCCACTGACCAAAAAGATTTTCACCATGCTTACCGTAAGAACTCTTCCTTTCTCCTGGCGTGCTGTGAGAACTGGGGAAGAGCACCTTTGTGGTGGGACTACCATTATACATGTCCACGTCCAGCCTCGGAAGGGAAACGGCGTTCTTGATGATGGGCGAAACGGCCGGGGGAGGCTGTGACACGTCCTTGGATCCTTCTCTGATCCTGTTGTCAGAGCCCCTCCTGATTTGTCGGAGTGTCCTGGAGAAAAAGGCTCCGAGCTTGTTGTCGGGGGCGGACGCGGACACGTCCGTCTCGCCGTTGCCCCCGTTGGCCGAGCCGCCGTGGTTGCTGAGGAAGGAGGTGTCCCCGAACACCTCGCCGCCACGGCCGACGTGCATCGTGTGGCGGAAGTCGCCCAACGGCGGGCTGATCATGTCCGCCGTCAGGTCGGCTTTACACCGCCGCTTGCTGTGAGAGTGTGTCACCAGACCTTTCAGGCCAGAGAGTTTCTCCTGGAGATTCATGTTTTACAAAGCTGAAAAGTGTTCCGTTAAACCTTGAAACTTGTGTGGAAAGTAAAACTTCAGTTCACCTCAACTCTTAGCGAGCCCAAGTTCTGGAAACGTGTAATCTAAACGACTTAAAAAGCCGAAGCCACCAGATACTTCGGCGGAATATTATCTATGTTTATCATGCGCGAGCCAAAGTCTTTCCCGCTCCTTGCCGGTCATCGTTTATGCGAAGCTGGCAGAATCAAAACAACGTAAATTGCACACAACGCTGCAGTTTGTCCCTGGCAGAAGCCGGGCCAGTTGGACTGCAGTCAAGTCCCTGGTTTCCCTCGCTTTGGCTTCGTCGACATCGGCTCCGAAATAGGTCCGAGTCCAGCTGCAAATGCTTTCTGTGGCCGCACCGTGGTAGAGCGTCTACGGAGAGTAAAAACAGAGAGAGAGAGAAAAGGTCTATCTTTAAAATGGAGGTTTGGGGAAAGAAATGGATGACAGTTGGAGTTGTTGTGGTAGTTCAGAAGATTCAAGGAGAGTCCATGATACTTCCTTAAACGCAGAAGTCTGAATCGTAGTGGTCAAAGGACGGAAAATACCGAAACTATTTAGGTACTTAAGTAAAAGTACAAACTGAACTGAACTGAACTGGACATGCGGTCTGATCCCAAATGGGGCGACAAACCACTATAAATGTCAACTCGTCTGGAAGAAGCTAATTTTAGACCAAAGTCGGTTTATGTTGTGCATACAATCTGTAAGTCCGCTTCTGGAATACAATAAAAACTTGCAGGGTAATTCTTCTAGTATTGTCCTGGTTTAACTGTCATAAACATTTACCCGGAGGACTTCGCGTTTGGCCCATTCATCACGCTTTGACGGTTTTATATCGTACAACTTTAATGTCGTAAAAGTCCACCATTATGTTCTAAACGTGTTAGCCCCTTTTCAATCCACCGTTTTAGCTACATTAGCTAGCTAGCTTGTATTAGTTGTTAGCGACAAAATCACATTCTATTTTTAACTGTCATAAACATTTACCCGGAGGACTTCGCATTTGGCCCATTCATCACGCTTTGACGGTTTTATATCGTACAACTTTAATGTCGTAAAAGTCCACCATTATGCTCTAAACGTGTTAGCCCCTTTTCAAGCCACCGTTTTAGCTACATTAGCTAGCTAGCTTGTATGAGTTGTTAGCGACAAAATCACATTCTATTTTTAACTGTCATAAACATTTACCCGGAGGACTTCGCGTTTGGCCCATTCATCACGCTTTGACGGTTTTATATCGTACGTGTGTAGGAAATTGTTGTTGTTTCGCGACGCTGTTTCTTTTGCCAGCAGCAGTAACGGCGAGCCAATTCCTAAATATTTTGATAACATAAGAGCCCCGACGAGCTCCTCTGGTTCTCTTTAAAAAAAAAAAAAGTCTCAATCGGGCTTCATTAACGACCCGCTTTGGTTCATGCGCCGGCGTTTGCGTCAGGTCCGAGGCGAGTCTTTGTGATTTGCTGCTGACCGCAGTCACCAAGCCCGCCGCTCCACTTCCCCTGGGCTGGCGTTTTTAAAAGAGGGGGCATCTGGAAACCGACAGGGAGGAAACACGCCACATACCAGTGCTGAGCGGAGCCATATCGAGCCTCGCGGAAGGAAAAAAATAAATAAAAAAATAGGACACGTGTTGAAGCAGAGGTGGCATAGGCCTGTAGGGAACTAGACGTTCGCAGACTTATGTGGCAGAAGGAAAAAAATGTCCCTATCAAGGGTTTAACACGGAGCGATAACCCACCGGATTACGGGAACACGCGCCGGGTCGTGAATTACCCTGACTGCGATCTTACGGAAAGCTGTCACGTATCGTCTCTGGGAGATCTTTGACCACAGTTAAGAGGCGCTTGCTCCACCGTTTTGGACTCCCCCAGGCTAAAATACTGCCGTTCTCATTTGTACTTGTTTATGTGTTTTGCAGGCTCGCATAAACACACTTTTGGGTTGTCAGATAATAGACTGTTAAGCACCAGCAGGCTGTAAAAACATACGTTGTGGTGTTCCGACTAAAGGATTCCGGGGGGTTGACGTACCCCTTAGATAAGCCTTTAAATCTTCATCCCTGGTTCCCCTAAATATGATCTCTGGCAGAAGTTTGGCTGTTTTGGCTCCTGTTTGAGGAAACTAAATCAGAGAACGATTCGAAAAGAGAGTTGGAAAAGAAATAGAAGCGACGCCAGATTGCTGTTGCAGTGAAATTTCATTTGATATCCCGGACAATTGAGTTACTAGCTTAGTCATGGAGCAAATTCAATTTCTAAGTCAAGGTAACACAATTAATTGATGATCTGTTTTCTGTTTATTATTTACCGTATTAGTAAGAGTGCTGAAGTTGTTGGTGGTTATTGCCCAACTTTAATGCGGTAAAAGTCCACCGTTATGTTCTAAACGTGTTAGCCCCTTTTCAAGCCACCGTTTTAGCTACATTAGCTAGCTAGCTTGTATTAGTTGTTAGCGACAAAATCACATTCTATTTTGGGCTGCCTTTGATTTTAAGTACAAAAATAAAATTAGTGTGAAAACTAGCTTTAGCATGTGATAACGACCAAACATTATTGTCATTATTCTCACTAGCAAAACTAACGCTGTCACGATTGCTAAAGTTAAAAGGCTAACCGGTACTAGTGGACACTTTGTTCTCACTAGTAAGACATCCCTCCCCATTAGTAGAATAACTAACTACATGTTCTAGTGAAACAATCTTGCGCGCTAGACTAGATGACAACTTTATGCTACTTAGTAGGCTAGTAGTGACCATATCAAATTCTCCTTAATATATAGCACTTCACTAGAGGTTTTAGTAGTATACAGACATCAAGTAGTGGACAGTTTTGACTCACTAGTAATATGTTCTAGACTTGTAGTGCACCCTAGTGCATTGAATTATCAATGTACTAGTACGCGCTTTGTCTTTACTACATAGACATTTCCGCACACTTGTAGAATGACCGGGGCTCACTAAGTGCATCTTACTAGTGATGGAAAACTGTGCACTAGTTGACAACTACATCCTATTAGTGCTACTAGTGACACTATACAATTTTGCTCGTTAAAATCAAGCACTCGTAGTACTAGTAGCGGGCAGTTCAACTGGTAGCCTCCATCGTCGTTCTTCTAGTGTGCAGAAATTTGATCACTAGTAAGACCTGGTTTGCTACTAGTGCACCCTCGCCGTTCTACTTATGAACTGAATTGTCTGTGTGATTTGTTAATACTATGAAACATTTCCTCACACTAGTAGAATGACTGTGATGCACTAGTAGAACTACTGTACTTGCTAGAAGTGACATCAAATTCTGCTAGTTAACATGTGGCATATAGTGCCCCCTAGTAATTGTACTAGTGTGCAGAAATGTCATTAAAAAAACACTATTAACTCATTTACTCCCAATAACGTATAAATACGTTTTTTTAATGTTCTAGGTGTCCCAAAGACGTATTTATACGTTTTTTAATGCTAGAGCATACAGAAGGCTTTGATGCAGCCTCTCAACTGCAAAGAACGGTTGCAGAAATGGTAGTTATTACACAAACGGCCAGCAGGTGGCAGCAGAGCAAAGGAGATCAACCAGGGCCATCTAGAAAAAAAAGCTCAATTACTTACAATTTTAAATAGATTTGCGAAAACTGATTAAACTTAGCTCTCTTCTAATGCTAATTGCTGCAAAACGGAAACGGATAGAAACATACTTCTTTTTTCCTGATGAAAGAGGAGACTTTAATCTTTCTTTTGGTAGGTTCCATGCTTTTATAGCAATAGAACACAATATTCTGTGGTCCTTGCAAAAATCAGTCAAAATCCAGGAAAACAGCCGGGAGCGAACGGGATTGCGAAATGTGAAAATGGCGGCGAGTGAATGAGTTAAGACAGTAAGACAACTAGTCTGACCAAGTCATTTTACTAGTGCGCTGAATGGTCCATGACATTATTTACAGGTTACTGGTGAGGCAAGACTGCTACGAGTACTACTCGTGACATAAAATTCTACTAGTTTACATATAGTGCTTCACTAGTAGCATGCAATATGTCAATTAGTGCATAGTTCAACCTCACTTGTAACTTAGTTGTTCTACCAGTGTGCCGAATTGTCTTACTAGTGGAGACAAACAGCGTACTTAGTATGTGAACACTAGAATTAAAAAACAAACAAAAAACAAAACATAAATGTCTTCCTATAGTGTCTTCCTGTTTGAGTCCCAAAGCAAATTTGGAGTCGAAATCCTTGACTTTGCTGTAGGTCCAAATCAGTGGACTTTTTGCTAACCGTCGCTATGCTCATGTCCTTCACGCTCTAACCCGGCTAACCAGGTGAACAAACACACAAGATAAGGCAGCATTTTTTCCCAAACTCGCGCTTTGCCCTCCTACTCCGTTTCTATTTTCAATCAATCGCGCTCGGCCTTAATCCAAGCACAACACTTCCTGCTCGCTCGGGAAAACACGCTCCAACTCTTTGACAAATATCCACTCGCTCGAGCTCTCCGCTGTTTGTTGTATCTTCTTGTATCACCACAGCACATCATAAACTTGATTCTTTTCATCTTCTAGTCGTTTTTTTTTTTCCCTTTCCAACAGCAAAGGAAGTCATAAGATGTTCGGTTCATAAGTAGCGCGGTAATAATTGCGTCTTTTCACAATCGTCTTGCTAGCTCTCGTATCTGCACAGTCAACATGTAGGCTAGCTGTCATTTTTGTTATATTTTTTTAAACAAATCTATCAATATAGTTATTACGTTGTTATTTTTTTTATTATTTAAAATGAATAAATAAATACATAAAATTGTTTTCATTTATGGATCTATTTAAATTTCCACTTTATTAAAAAATAGGAACTCCGTACACTTTATTTAAAAATATATATATATATATATGTTGAATTTTTTACTGTAGAAATCTTTAGGGATCTATTTACTTGATTTTTAATTTTTATTTTATAATTAATAAATTAAAATAATAAATACATAATAAAAAAAATAATATAATAATTTATTATTATTTTATTATTATCAATCATTTTTATTATTATAATAACCCTGGAAGCTCACTGCAACTTTTCTTATAATTTTTTAAACAAAACTGTTCATATAGTTTAAAAGGATTTATTTATTTATTTTTCTATTTTACTGCAAAGAATATCGGCTTGAAATATCGGTTATCGCCCCCCTTGACTACTAATGATGTGTATCGGTATCAGCCTTGAAAAAACCATATTGGTCGATCACTACTCTAGACCACAGTGGAGAGTTTGGTGGGGGGGTGTCGAACTTGAGTTTATCAAAATAAATTCAGAAGTATTTTTTTGTATTTAAATACACAAGAAATTACAGTACAAGTATTTGTGTCAGAAGGAACTTTTGAACATCACCATGTGTGCGTGTCAGGAAAAAAAATAGTTGTGAATCCGGCGGTGCAAAGACAAACAAAGCACCCGAATACTACGTTCGCACCTCTGCACCGGATCCCTTCCTCGTTGCGTCAGTGACACTTGGAGGTCACAGAAGGTCGTGCTTCAAAGGAATGTCAAGCTAGTTTAAAAAAAAATGGATTAATGTTTCAATGGGTGCTGTGTCTAACTCGGAGTATGAGGGTGAGTCCAAAAAAAAAAAAAAAAAAAAAGCTGAGTTCATACGGGAGCAGGAAATGTCGGATGTACACGCCCACTTGTGTTGGAGACGCGCAACAATGAGTTCAACTTGGAACGATCCCATTGTGACGCAACGGCAGAACGTCTCTTGAATAACGTTTAGCAGCAAGGCCGGCTGGATTTGTCATTGATTGCGTGCAATATGTGTGGCATTTCACACGGTGGTCTGCCTCAGGTTGTGGGGGCTCATAAAGGCCACCGCCCCCCCGACATAGTGCTGCCAGGGTCCCGAATTAAAACACCTCAAAGCCACTAAATGTGAACTCTAAATCACGTTGCGTCTTCATTATTTTTCGGTTATATGGCGGAAGCTGCAATTACAAGGGAAGCGGATGAAAAAGCAAAGTCATTTATTCACGACAGGGTATAATAATCATGCCCTCATGGTGGTGTATAAATATGTCAGCGGGCAGGGTTGAGTTTCACGCAAGAAAACTGAGGAGACTCCTTTACAACTTTTGACACGACTGAAACGGCCACTGCAAACATACTGGACGTGAACGCCACATTTCTCAACATTTTCTCACATCTAAATCATTTTTTACCTCAACAGAAATTCAACCCGATGTGCTTAGTCAGCCAAAAAATGGCTTCGCTACAACACTTTTTTTTTTTTTTTTACAGTTTACTAATCTGTACCCACAGTTTACTAATCTGTACCCACAGTTTAACAATCTGTACCCACAGTTTAACAATCTGTACCCACAGTTTACTAATCTGTACCCACAGTTTACTAATCTGTACCCTCAGTTTAACAATCTGTACCCACAGTTTAACAATCTGTACCCACAGTTTAACAATCTGTACCCACAGTTTAACAATCTGTACCCACAGTTTACTAATCTGTACCCACAGTTTAACAATCTGTACCCACAGTTTAACAATCTGTACCCAGTTTACTAATCTGTACCCACAGTTTAACAATCTGTACCCACAGTTTACTAATCTGTACCCACAGTTTACTAATCTGTACCCACAGTTTAACAATCTGTACCCACAGTTTATTAATCTGTACCCACAGTTTAACAATCTGTACCCACAGTTTACTAATCTGTACCCACAGTTTACTAATCTGTACCCACAGTTTAACAATCTGTACCCACAGTTTAACAATCTGTACCCACAGTTTACTAATCTGTACCCACATTTTAACAATCTGTACCCACAGTTTACTAATCTGTACCCACAGTTTACTAATATGTACCCACAGATTATTCATCTGTATCCACAGTTTACTAATCTGTATCCACGGTTTACTAAACCGTACCCACGGTTTAGCTCTTCATTGGCGTTATGTAATGCGCATGCGCACGCAAACGTTCGAGTGGTTGCTTGACAGCAGTATTAGCACTAGCGAACGGCTGCTTCTTTTCATCTTAAACTGCAGATTTATGTATTCAGTTGATGTGTCATGTTGCGCTCGTGCCACTATGAGGCGCCCGAGCACTTTTCTTCTTTCTTTCTTTTACTTCCGCGTTGAGCCTGAAGGCTGTTGAAATGCGGACGTGTTTTGTTGTGCTCCGCAATTAATACGCCGTACTTGGTTAAAGAAACGTCATCTTTTCCGTCATCCATTCATCCGAATGCATCGTTAAACTGCCAAAACTAGTGTACAGTTTAAGATAAATAAAAAAAAACAGCCGTTCGCTCCTAGTACTGCTGTCAAGCAACCACACGAACGTTGCGTGCGCATGCGTATTACATTACGCCACAGAAGCGCTTAAACCGTGAGTACGGTTTACTAAACTGTGGGTACAGATTAGCAAATGAAAATTCAGACCCTGACACCAGAGGGGCATTCTAAAACTTAAATGGGTGTAAAAAGCCAGAGATAAAACAGCTTTTGAACATAACTGTAAACAATGACGGTTAATCCTCACATTTCGGAATGCGCACAAATCCCACAGAGGAGTCCAACATACTTTGCTCATGAACAAAATTAGCGACTCACCCAAAATCTGGAGAAACGCAGGATTAAAAAAAAAGTGACTTTCGTGATGTTTCCTGAACGGATAACGTTGAAAGTGGTCCTCTGGTTGCTCGGCAGGACAATCCCACTGTGGTGTGCTTGTGTGCAGAAGCGCAGCGCAGAGGACCAGAAAAAAAGGGGGCGGGCCGTGGGTCGGACCCACCACAATCGGAGGAGTCCCCCGCCACGCCGATGGCGTCTTCAATTGACTTGTCAACACGATTTAAAGCAGTCAGCATGGATTTAAAATGAGCGTCCAAAAGTCCAATTCGGATTTAATGCCCAAATTGCACATGGTAGTAAACAAACAAATATAGGAAATTAAATACGGGTACATTTGAGACATTTAAGTATATTTGTCAAAACGCTTGCATCCATCGAAGACGAGGCCGTCATCGTATTATAAAGTGCACTGCCATGATTAGATGTGCTCGTTTATCAAAGCAAGGATAAAGAGTGGTTGCGAGTGAATCAAAAGCGACATTTTGACACTCATTCACTGCGTCATTGAGTGGAAACTGAACCCCTGCTGCCACAACAGAAGATGAGCACGTGTAAATCACTCGACTGCATCAGCCGACCGTAAGAAAAAGGGGAAATGCGGCATTATGAAATTGTTTGAGTGGAATTCACTGTCTACAATCAGTGGTGTCAAACTCAGATTAGCTCAGGGGCCGCGTTGAGGAAAATATATTACCGAGTGGGCCGGATCGGTAAAATAATGCTACATAACTTTAAAACAATTGACGTCAAATTATATGCAGATTTTCCATATTTGTGGGCCAGCCCTAAATTACGGAGCTCAACTGTTGTTGAACTATTGTTCCAAAAAAAATAACATGAATGCAAATGGAATGCGGATCTCTTATACTCTGCTGCCACCTCCTGGCCGTTTTTGTAATGACTACCATTGTTTCAACAGCTCTCTTCAGTTCAGTGGCTGTGTCAAAGCCTTCTGTATGCTCTATCATAAAAAAACAACAACAACAACAAAAAACGTATAAATACGTCTTTGGGACACTTAATATCGAAAATAGAACGTATTTCTACATTTTCGGGAGCAAATGAGTTAATCTCATAACGATGTTAATCTTTGTCATATCTATTGTGTTACCAGTAATTAATTTGTGTCCTTTTCATGTTTATGTCGGTCTATGATTTAAAAAGAAACAAATAAATAAATAAACAAACCGTAACGTACAAGTTGCATTGGCTCATCTGAGGACTGCTTGTGAAATTGTAAATTTATATGTTTTGATTGTGGCCAGCTGATTAATTGGTCCCACATTACAAATGATTTTTGGTGAACTTTTTTTAAGTCTCACTTTCCACGCCCACTTCCATACATATAACTTATCATCATTACCAGGTGTACGGCTCGGTGGCATAGTTGATAAAGTGCATTGTGCAGTAACCAGGAGGTCATAATTTCATAATTTATCTCTGTTTACTTCATAAGCATTCCACATGCATTTAAATCTTAGCATTCACATATTAGCATTCAGCTTTCAGCATTCCCACGCAATTTCTCCAGAAATTGCACTTAGTCTAGTTCTCGTATCTAAAAATGGCCGCCCCCTTGAGACAAATGTCAACTGGTGGATTTTTTTTCTGCTTAATTCATTTCCTATTCCATGAACACAATAAGTCAGAATGCTGTTTTCTGACATTTCAAGTTTTGTGTATAAAATGAAGCAATCCTAAACGTTCGATATTTTATTTTCAACAATTCTTATCCTATTCAGTGTCACGTTTATACATTCAAAGGAACATGTTGGATTCACAGCTAAGCACATACAGGATAAAAAAAAAAAAAAAAAAAATTGAAACATAAAACTGAGAACAATAACTGCAAAGATAATGTGCGGTAATATCCCGTTACCCCGTTTCCTTGACATACATAAATGCGCTCATCGAAAACAACAAAAGGGCTACGAAACGCTCACGTCAGCTTTCCCGTCCTGACCTGTCCAACAGGAAAGTGGGCCTTATCAACAGGAACACGAGCGTCCTCCACTCGTCCCCCTTCAGGCCTTCAGTCAGTCAGTCGTTAAACGTCCCTCACAAAATAAACGTTTTGGGATGAAAACATCTCATTGTTACGTTAAGACAACCGTTTTGAATTGTAAACAAACGACTGGGTAATCGGTGACGGCCTTTCATAAAAGAACGGTTTGACCTCTGGAGATAATGTTCGATACGCACGTCTAATCGGTATCAAGTGCCGTTCGAGGACGCGTCATCGTGCGATTCGTGCGTATGTCTGTCTAGTCTCGAGCTGCCACCTCTGGCACCCGAATGAGGAGGAAATAGTTGGCACGGCTCACCAACTTCCTTCCAACTTGAACACACAACTATAGTCATTATTGCTTGCTGTTTTTTTTCCAACAGGTTACTCTTACTTTTGTTTTTATTTTATTAAAAATGTTTCAAGATCTTAGTAAGCCGTTTCCTTTTTTTCCTGTTACGCTTCAGACTTTAATAGACCATCCATCCATCTTCTTCCGCTTATCCGAGGTCGGGTCGCGGGGGCAGCAGCTTTAGGAGGGAAACCCAGACTTCCCTCTCCCCAGCCACTTCAACCAGCTCCTCTGGCGGGATCCCAAGACGTTCCCAGGCCAGCCGAGAGACATAGTCTCTCCAGCGTGTCCTGGGTCATCCAGGAGGCATCCAAACCAGGTGCCCGAGCCACTTCAGCTGGCTCCTCTCTACGCGTAGGGAGAGCCCGGACTCCATCCATCCATCCATCTTCTTCCGCTTATCCGAGGTCGGGTCGCGGGGGGGCAGCAGCTTTAGGGGGGAAACCCAGACCTCCCTCTCCCCAGCCACTTCAACCAGCTCCACCAGCGGGATCCCAAGACGTTCCCAGGCCAGCCGAGAGACATAGTCTCTCCAGCGTGTCCTGGGTCGTCCAGGAGGCATCCAAACCAGGTGCCCGAGCCACTTCAGCTGGCTCCTCTCTACACGTAGGGAGAGCCCAGACACCATCTATCCATTCATCTTCTTCCGCTTATCTGAAGTCGGGTTGCGGGGGGCAGCAGCTTTAGGGGGGAAACCCAGACCTCCCTCTCCCCAGCCACTTCAACCAGCTCCGCCGACGGGATCCCAAGGCGTTCCCAGGCCAGCCGAGAGACATAGTTTCTCCAGCGTGTCGTGGGTCGTCCAGGAGGCCTCCAAACCAGATGCCCGAGCCACCTCAGCTGGCTCCTCTCTACGCGTAGGGAGAGCCCGGACTCCATCCATCCATCCATCTTCTACCGCTTAGCCGAGGTCGGGTCGCGGGGGCAGCAGCTTTAGGAGGGAAACCCAGACCTCCCTCTCCTCAGCCACTTCAACCAGCTCCGCCGACGGGGTCCCAAGGCGTTCCCAGGCCAGCCGAGAGACATAATCTCTCCAGCGTGTCGTGGGTCGTCCAGGAGGCCTCCAAACCAGATGCCCGAGCCACCTCAGCTGGCTCCTCTCTACGCGTAGGGAGAGCCCGGACTCCATCCATCCATCCATCCATCTTCTACCGCTTAGCCGAGGTCGGGTCACGGGGGCAGCAGCTTTAGGAGGGAAACCCAGACCTCCCTCTCCTCAGCCACTTCAACCAGCTCCGCCACATCTCGGTCTTTGCATTGGCCTCGCTATCCCATGCAGACTTTCCAAAAATGTTGACGTGTCAAGATGGTCGCCTTCCTCTAATGAAAACACTCGGAGGTGATTGAACAGCCGTCGTTTGAGCGTCTCAGCAGCTCGTCCAAAAGTCCCTTTTGGGAAGGACGCACTTACAAGTCACACTTGACTCGCTCTGCATCGCCGTTTTGCTTATCGGCGACATTTTGGAACAATGTTTTCCAGGATGATGATCTGAAGACATTCCACTAGTGACACCGTCACGCGTTAAGTGCGCGTTGCGTGTTTTGAAAGTCCAAATATGGAGATAAGATGTCTGGTTCACACACTCGGCGGGTTTCAACACAATGGCGCGCCGCTTGACCGCGGGAACGACCCCTGTAAATCATTTAAAACCACAACATGTTATTTTTTAGCTGCTTCGCCCACATTTTCCACTGACTCCATTTTATTTATTTATTTTTAAATATTTATTATATTTGTTACTAGGTGTTTTTGCGGGGGAAATTGGAAACATCACAGTTAAAAAGTGTGAATAAAAAAACATGGTCAAAGTCCTCAACAAGGGTAACATTTAGCACAGGTATGTTGTACTCCAGCACCAGCCATTTTTTTTTTTTTTTTTTTTTTTTTTGAGAAAAGTGCCTTTTACCTCGAGCCTTTTTTGTGTGTTTGTTTAATTCATCAATATTTACAACAAAAAACTCTCTCCCAATCATTTATCCCGTTTTTTTTATATTATATTATTATTATTATATTATATATATATATATATTATATTTTTTTTTGTGAGAATTGTGCCCATCGCTGATCTGCAGTGTTGTTTAAATAGGGGTGTGTAGACTTTTTAGATCCAATGTAGCTTCCCTTCACCTCCTTTGTAAACAGGTTTATTTTCGGTGTTGATTGTGTTAACAGAAATGGATACTTAATAAATAAATAGGCCTAATTAGCATTTTTTGTTAATTGTTTGAATAATTTTGACAATGGGCACTTTTTTTACAAGAAAGACAGAATAACAGATTTTTTTCACACTTTTTAGGAGGTTTTTTTTTTTGACAATAGGTACCTTTTTTTTAAGAAGGAAAAAAAACAGAATAACAGTTTTTTTTCTTTTTTTAGTTTTTTTTTAAAAAAGAATTTTATATTGCTCACATAATTTGACAATAGGCACTTTTTTACTTTTTTAGAAGAAAAAAAAACAGAATAACATTTTTTTTTCTCTTTTTAGGATTTTTTTTTAAGAATTTTATATTGCTCACATAATTTGACAATAGACACTTTTTTACAAGAAAAAAAACAGAATAACAGTTTTTTTTCTCTTTTTATGAGTTTTTTTTAAAGAATTTTATATTGCTCACATAGTTTGACAATAGGCACTTTTTTTTTTACAAGAACAAAGACAGCATAACATTTTTTTCCACCTCTTTTTAGTATCTAAAAAGTGTTTTTTTTGTTTTTATAAATAATTTTATATTGGTAACAGACGTATAACTGTTAAGATATGAACGGTTGAATATCTCAGCAAGTTGAACTTTAGTATAAATTTCACAACCAGTGAATAAACAAGCCACAGTCTTACAAATGCTTCTTGTTCTTATTTTCCATTTTATTTTCAGTGTGACCCGAATACTCCTTCGTAGTTTTCAACCAAGTAAAGCGCTAGCATAAGATTAATGACTTTTTGCTACAGCCAGTGTCCACCTGCATGTTGAGTGGTTTTTAATGAGTCTTTTTATTTTTTATTTTTTTTTTAAACAAAAAAAAAGTCATCATCTAAATTTGATTTGAGACGATGTAATTTAGAAGAAAACTGAACGTTTGAGGAGAAAAGCATATGAAGGAGTTTTCCTGGAAGTTACTTTTACACATTTCAGTCTTGCTGCCAAAAACATTTTGAGAGACGTTCCAGCGGCATGAAACACGACGAAATCCATTTTCAAAGACGTTGAGGCCATGGAATCATTTTCAGCGAAGAAACAACAACAAACGCTCTGAAATTATATTCAATGGTTTGGAAAAAAAAAAAAAAAAAAAAAAAAAAAAGTCTATTGTGCAGCAGAAGCCGCATTTTATAGCGTTATGAACCGGCGTAATTAGTGCACTTACATGCAAAGTTCTGTCATGATGTGTCGTTACGGTTTTTAACTTGGCATCTTTATCTTGGCATCCAACACTTCTGGATTTGAAATGAGCAAAAACCGTTTTCTTTTCTTAACCCAAAAGGTCAAACAAGGGCAAGTCTCTCCGCGGGGCGCCTTGAGATGTGCCGCCGCAAATGTTGTTTGTTGCGGCTCAACAAACGGCACCATTTGATTGCGAGGAGTAAAGATTTTACGAAAGGGAGGGTTAAGGCAGTGCTTCTCAATTATTTTCCGTCATGCCCCGCCTAGTAAGAAGAAAACATCTCGCGCCCCCCCGACCCTCACGCGACTATAAATAGTATCATTTGCCGACAAAATTGTTCTAAGCACGCCTCTGCATAACACTGTATCCGTATTAACGTATAAGAGAATAAAAAAAGAAAGAAATATGGAGCAACTGACAACAAAGAATATCTTTATTAACTGTAACAGAAAAGATTTAAAGTGCATCTGAAATTCAAAAATAAAATTAAATCCTTAATTAAACTATAAACGTTTTTTTGACTGGCCATGTCAAACCATATGAAAGAAAAAAATAAAATGACATAAAATCAATAAATAAATAATGCATTCAAACTGATCACCAACATTAACTCAGGAGCACAATATTAAAAAAAAAAAAAAAAAACTATAACCTGCAAAACAAAAATATAAAATAATTTGTGCTGATTTATTTTTTATTTTTTTCTGTGTTCAGTGCAAACAAAACCCCTACACCACTGAGCGAATGCTCCCTGCGCACACTGTCAATAATGAGAGCACTACTGCCCCCTAATGTAGTGGAGGTGCAATTGCACTTTATTCTAGGACAGTAAAAAAATAAAAAATAAAAAAAGCATGTTCCCCGAGGTCAAACGCACCCCCCTTGATGGAGCCTCGCGCCCCCCCTGGGGGGGGGGCCCACCCCCGCCCCACTATTTGAGAAGCACTGTTTAAAGTAAGAGTGAAATAGTGAATCTATTGTTTAAATGGACTCACGCGTCCCATTTCTCTCCCATCCAACATCAAAAGTCGCCATTCAGTCACGGCATGAATAAAGCAGATTTAAATCCTAATAAATATCCTCTTTCCCGTGACAAATCTTTTTTTTTTTTTTTTATTGAAAATCCAGACGGAATTATGGCCGCCCCGATGCTCGCTCCCCGCAAACCAAACCGCTTCAAATGCGAAACCTCCCCATCTTTTTTTTTTTTTTTTTTTTTTAGTGTGCTAATTTGAACTCTAAGAATAACAGCGGCTACTGTGTTTTTCATGAGTCTGGAACCATACAAACGTCCGCCGAGGGAGTCTGCAGTGGACAAAGGTGCTTGTTTGCACTCTTTCCTCCATCAAGGAGTTTTTGTTTTTGGTGTTCAATTATACATTCACGACTACCTTACAATTTTGGGGGGCGGGCTAGTGGGACGGCAAATTCTTGTTTTCATTCACGCAAACTCCTGATTGCATGTTTTTGTAGAAATATTGGCTGTTTTCTTTAGACATTTTGAACGTGCAGAGAAAGACTGACAAAATTGTTAAAAAGAATGAGCACATTTCTGGGGGGGGAAACTGATGTGACTGGTAATAACTCAATCTTTGACTCCTAATATAATAAAACGTCATTTTGGAACATAGATCATGAAATATTGCACAACAGATCTTTTGACACTTAAGTGTTGAAAACAACATATTTCCGACAATGATGTGCAAAATTGTAAATTTACTGAGTAGTCATTTCTTTCTGATGACATCATCATTGCGTACAATACTTGGCCACAGTTTTAAATGTCAAGAAAAAGAAAGAAACCATTTTGTGTTGTTGTATTACAAATTATGCTAACTGCTAACGTTGTGGATCACTTCAAAATGTAAATAGTAATATAAAATGAATAATAAGGGGTCCAAAATGAAAGGGTGGATGCATACTATTTTTTTTTTTTTTTTTTTTTTTTTGCTTGGTGTGTTTGTAACATTTTATAATCAACAATAGTGTTTAACTGGTTTTCATCAATGACTGTGATGGTCTATTCCAGTGATTCTCAACTGGTGGTTTTTTTTTAATGTATTTACTTTATATTCATTTTCTTAAGAACAGTAATGAGGTGTACAAAGTTCCTACATATGCTAGAACATATAATATTGGGTAAGTCAGGTCACTAGCTGCTCTTCTGTAAACAAATACAGAAGAGCCCAGCGTTTGGCTAACGGACGTGCTAGCTAGCATAGCTAGCCTAGCTGTACACCAAACTACGGAGCCCCTAAAGTCACATGGGAGAAAAAAAATATGTACATATATATGTTTCTTGTCCGGATGAGAAACATATGTAATTTTTTTTCCCTATGTCACTTTAGGGGCTCCGTACCAAACTCATTTGAAACTGCGTCAAAAAAAATGTAAACACTGTCCATGTATTTTCAGAGGTTATCGTTCTTAACTTCTACAAAATGAATGAACACTGTTGTCTTTTGTTCCATCAACATTCGACACAGAGCAATTTTAGCACATCTTCGGCATGTTATCACAATATCCGCACTTGCGAGCGACAACCTTTTCTTCCAATTCGTCAAAACAGGAAGACGTCTCTTCGCAATACGATGAATTCACGCGCAGTCACGCGCACGCGCGAGCGCACGTGACATCGGAAAGCGGCGCGGCTCTGCCACATACCTCCGCAAATAGCCTCCCTTCCTCATCGGGGCTCATCAATCATTTGGCATTGAATCCGAACTTGAAGGTGACAGGCTTAGATGTGGAAATCATAGTTTAAAAAAAAAAAAAAAAAAAAAGTGGAGGCGTTTTGGTGTGTTTCGTTGAGATAGTTATAGTGTTATCACATTTTCCATTCCATTATGATGACATCGTCAGTTTGTGTCGGTTCACATGCAAAATATCATTTTAATAAACACCAAACCACAGTTTTAATGTGTTGATTTAGGAGTCATAAATCAGCGTACAACTTATTACAACAAAAATCTCCGTCATGCTTGCCACCCCTTTTATGGCCATTTTTCTATGCTGATTTTTTATTTTTTATTTTTTTTAATGGATGAAGACATTTTTGTCTTCTTGGCACGCATGCCTTAGTTTGCTCTTAACGGTCACCGGGTCAACCGCAGTCCCGAATTTTTTACGAACAGTTCTCAAAATGACGGACATCAGAAAGTTGATCTCTTTCGGTTGCGGCAAGCCGCGAAGTTTTTACAATTGCGTGCGAGTCCGACGAGAGTACGCAAGACATGTTGCAGCAGCGCGACGGGGGCGAGTGTCCGCCTTGGCGCCGTTTCCTGTTTAAGCCTCGCGAGCGCATAAAGCGCGGCCTCACAATAGTCCATTGTCCCGTCCGCCCTCCGCTCCTTCCCGTCAGGTCAGAATTGACGGAAATAAGGACACAGAAGCAAAACAAACAAAGCGGCGGCTTTCGGCCCTCCACCCAACACTGGCTGGGCCCTCCAGGAGGAAGCCATTGCTGCTGTTTTGAGGGGCGGGCGCCATTCCTGCTAAGAGACGTGTTGGTGTTATGCGCTGAAGGGTTGGATCCCAAAGCGCAGACACAAATCAGGTTTGAACTATTTATGCACATAACTTGACGAAACGAAAAAGGACGAGAATCACGAGTCGCCAAGCCACATTTGGGCTGCGGAGAAGCACAGAGGAACAGAGAGCAATAATCCGGCAACCACACACGCATTTCTCAGACAGCTTATATAGACAGTAAATCGATCCCATCGGTTGTGGCTAGACATGTGAGTCCCAGTACTGACATGGACTTACCTGATTGGCCGTTGACCCGGTAACGCGATTAAAGATCCTTGACATCACATAGTTCTTACATCACATAGCATTAAAAATTCTTGACACCTTACCTTTTTGGCGACTGGGATGAGAACACATTTTCTTCTATTTCTATTCAAATTGAAAAAAATAAAAAAATAAAAAAATATATATATAAAAAAAATCACATTAATTCTTTTGTCCATGACATTCATTTTTAACCAAAAAGTATCTTTTACATGCTATTTAGGGTTGGATTGATCATTTAGTCATTTAAATATAATTAGTGGGGATGGACTCCCATTGGATGCTTTTCCTTACATGGTTTCTCTGTGCCCCACCATGTCTTTTTTTTTTTTTTAAAGTTTATTTTGAAATATTTTTTCCCAATAGTTTTTACAAAAGAGTCATAGTAGGTGACTTTCTAAGACTCTGACAGTATATTCTCTGCTTTAAAACTATTTTTATCCTTCTTTGTATGTCTCTGCGTCTCCATTTTGCTACAACATTGAGCAACAAACTGATTTATTTCCTCGACTGTTTGCAGCGTTCCAGCTTTTTTGTCAGTGCAAGAAAAATACTCATCCTAGCATAACATGTCTAACCCCACTATTTTCATTCCGTGGGATTATAAAAATGTCATATCTTAAATGGGATAAATGCTGCAGTGCTGCTTTGGAGCAGAAATCAAAGATTTGCTGAGGAAGCAGAATGGACTCCACCCTGCTGTAGCGGCTCTTATTTCTACAACACGTGTGTGTGTGTGTGTCAGTGCTGAGGTTTGTAAGAACACACGAGTACGTATAGTGTGGTGGAGTGTGTGTGGCATCTACTCGGAGAGCTGCTGGCGGATGCAGAAGTCCGACTGTGGCTACGGACTCGCTACGCTGCCCAATGACGAAAGCAGACTGACCACGCAAAAACAGGCTCCCCCATCTCATATGAAGATATATTTGCATGATCTTGAGCAGAATTAGTTTATACAGTAATTTCAGGTTGTATATTGCCTGGACTCGTATGTCAAATCCGCGATCAATTTATACTTTTGCAAAAAAAACACACATCATAATCCAAAAAAATGAAAAATCCAATTTGATCATAATGGTAAATGGCAAAATGGAGCGCACGTGTATAGCGCTTTATCCACACCATATGTTGTCCAAAGTGCTTTACCAAGCATCATATTCACTTTTTTTTTGAAGGCATATCAGCGTACGTACGCATGTAGCCGGCGAGCTAAACTGCTGCGTCAACCTACAATAATAAATATTCCCTTTTATTTAAAAAAAACAAACAAACAAACTTTAATCTCTAGGATTCCTCATCATACACTGGCCAATGAGTATTTTTTTTTCTCTTTTGGTAGTTTTAAATCCACCCTTGTCGTAATTCATGTTATGTCTGTCGTACTAACTTGCTAACAATAAGCTAACCAAGCAGTTAGGTAAGGTATTCCCATTTATTTTAAAATAACTTTACTTTAATCTCTAGGATTCCTCATCATACACTGGCCAATGAGTATTTTTTTTCCTCTTTTGGTAGTTTTAAATCCACCCTTGTCGTAATTCGTGTCATGTCTGTCGTACCAGCTTGCTAGCAGTAAGCTAATCTAGCAGTTAGGTAAGTTCCCTTTTATTTTAAAATAACTTTACTTTAATCTCTAGGATTCCTCATCATACACTGGCCAATGAGTATTTTTTTTTCTCTTTTGGTAGTTTTAAATCCACCCTTGTCGTAATTCGTGTCATGTCTGTCGTACCAGCGTGCTAGCAGTAAGCTAATCTAGCAGTTAGGTAAGTTCCCTTTTATTTTAAAATAACTTTACTTTAATCTCTAGGATTCCTCATCATACACTGGCCAATGAGTATTTTTTTTTCTCTTTTGGTAGTTTTAAATCCACCCTTGTCGTAATTCGTGTCATGTCTGTCGTACCAGCTTGCTAGCAGTAAGCTAATCTAGCAGTTAGGTAAATTCCCTTTTATTTTAAAATAACTTTACTTTAATCTCTAGGATTCCTCATCATACACTGGCCAATGAGTATTTTTTTTTCTCTTTTGGTAGTTTTAAATCCACCCTTGTCATAATTCATGTTATGTCTGTCGTACCAGCTTGCTAGCAATAAGCTAACCTAGCAGTTAGGTAAGGTATTCCCTTTTATTTTAAAATAACTTTACTTTAATCTCTAGGATTCCTCATCATACACTGGCCAATGAGTGTTTTTTTTTTTCCTCTCTTTTGGTAGTTTTAAATCCACGCTTGTCGTAATTCATGTTACGTCTGTTGTACCAGCTTGCTAGCAGTAAGCTAATCTAGCAGTTAGGTAAGTTCCCTTTTATTTTAAAATAACTTTACTTTAATCTCTAGGATTCCTCATCATACACTGGCCAATGAGTATTTTTTTTTCTCTTTTGGTAGTTTTAAATCCACCCTTGTCGTAATTCGTGTCATGTCTGTCGTACCAGCGTGCTAGCAGTAAGCTAACCTAGGAGTTAGGTAAGGTATTCCCTTTTACTTTAAAATAACTTTACTTTATTCTCTAGGATTTCTCACCATACACTGGCCAATGAGTATTTTTGTTTCTCTTTTGGTAGTTTTAAATCCACCCTTGTCGTAATTCGTGTCATGTCTGTCGTACCAGCTTGCTAGCAATAAGCTAACCTAGGAGTTAGGTAAGGTATTCCCTTTTACTTTAAAATAACTTTACTTTATTCTCTAGGATTTCTCACCATACACTGGCCAATAACATTTTTTCCCCCCTCTTGGTAGTTTTAAATCCACCCGTGTCGTAATTCATGTCATGTCTGTTGTACCAGCTTGCTAGCAATAAGCTAACCTAGGAGTTAGCCTGGCTAGTTTCATACACACATGGGGAAAAAAATAACAATAGAGTGGGGTCAAATCTCTGTAACATAATAAACATGACATTTTCTCCTCACTTTTCCCTCATTTGGTTTCCCAACTGTGCTTGTTGTTATGTACAATTATGGGGGAGTAGATTTAACAGTTGGATTTCTTCACTGTCTTTTGTAGGCTGCATTTCCCTCAGCGGATATAATTCTTGTAGGAACGGCGAGCGGCCATCACTTGGCGTTTACATCATACTTCGGGAATAAACGTACACGGTCTAACCAAAGGTATCTGGAAATACTTACCGTCTCGTATAATCACGTCGGTGGCTTTTAAGGGTACGGTGGAAATATTTGCAGCATAATAATGACAGAGAGCAAAGAGAAGCAAAAGCCTCGCGGGGCCTCGCAAAACGCGAAGACGACGGCGGGCCGAGCTAATGTCGCACATTTCAAGGCGATGACAGAATGGAGCGCCATTTTATATATTCCCCATCTGTGTTTTGTTGTGCACGCCTTCTCTGAAAAGTGATTAATTTGAGCTTCTGGAATGCGCGCTCACTGTTTAGTCTTCAGCGGGGCCCAGAGTCGTCGGCCCCCCACCCCCGACCCAGGCGGACCACCAGAACACCCCGAAAAGCCATCAGATGTCAACCTTATCTAAACGGAGCGCAGGAGAGCAACCTCCTCCTCCATCAGTTCCATCCATCCTGTCCTGTGTCATAAAATTCCGTCTCCGCTAAGAGTATTTTGATGAGTGCAGACTCCGACAGGCCGGATTGGCATTTCCTGTGGGCGGAGCCGGGGAGCAGACACATTCTTGGGCCAGTCACCTTCACTTCCTGCCTCTGCTAACACCCGGCTGAAACGCGTGCAGTGTGGACCAGCTTTCCACTTCACTTTCTCCTCGACGGCGCATTGCGAGGCCACAATTTCAGTTTAGTGATACTGAAGGGGAACAGAACATCCAGAATGTTATGAGTGGAGAGATTCATTACAATACAATAGATGGGGAGAAAAAAAGAAAAAAAAAAGCTTCTCCTTTACATCATAGGCCGATTATTAGATTCTGACAGTACGGTAACCATGAGCAAAAATGACATATTTGTGTAAATAAATGATATATTTGGGTAAATAAAAAAACAGCACCCCCCACCCCGAACACAATTTATTTGATTTAAAAAAATATATATATATATATATTATTTGGTACAGAATGACACAGTATCATGTTAAGGTTAAATTAATTAATAAATAAATAAATAAATTAATTAATTAATTAATTAATTAATTAATTAACTACTTAATTAATTAAATAATATGGGCTACTATGTTGTCCTTGGGGCTAACTAGTACCCGCTGGCATCATATTACTTTTTTTTTTTTTTTTTTTTAAATAAAGTATAATGCACATTAATCAACAGGGCTGAAAGGCGTCCGTGTTTGCAGTGTCTCATCTTGCTCCCTCCTCATCTTAGAAAAAAAAAAAAAAAAAAAGTGAATTAAAGGCAATAAACTTCAAACAAAGTGTCTCATTTACACAACTCTGCTCTGCAAGCAGCCAATCAAATTTTGACCCACTTAAAACTCCCCTCAAAAAAAAAAAAAAAAAAAAAAAAAAAAAAAGACTAAGAGCTCATTACCAACATTAGGTAACAGTATTAGCGGTTATTGGATCTGTCAAACCAGTTGGTTTGGCTGTGCCTAATTACATCTAAATATTAAAAAAATAATAATAATCTTTTGTGCTTTTCAGCAAATCATGAAAAACATGAAAAAAGACATGAAAAACAGCTAGAAGGACCCATCCCACCTGTATCTGCATAATGGAAACAAAATTTAAAAAAAAAACAAATATGCGAAATAGTACGTTATAATAACATAACCATGAACTGTACAGTAATATTTTATTGTATTTACTGCAACATTCCTTTGTAAATGTGCTGCACAAATGTCATTTTATTTTATTTTTAACTGTTAATTTAGAAGCTATAATGACATCATTGAAATGTGCCATCTTATGGATTTCCTAATATTTTTTTGGTGACTAATTCTTTCAATTCAAACTAATTTGACCCTGGGAAAAGTTTCAACTTGGCAAGAGACGTGGCTGAACATGTCTAGTGTGTCATATTATGAGTCACAAGGGGAGCCTCGGTAGCCCATTTCGCTGACTCGTGCCCCTTAATCACACATTTTTTCTGGCCTACATTTTCCATTTAATGTCTTTTTTTTTTTTTTTTGCATTCATAACTCAATCTGCATGCTTTCAAGACTTCACTGTCAAGGAATGTGTCCCTGTGCGTGTCAAATGCACATTTATGCACACGGTGGTGAGTCTGACGAGGTGTGACGATCAATTGCGGCCCTCCCAGGGGTCAGCAGCTGCACCAAAGTGTTCATATTTGACAGCTGGGACTGTCAGTCGGTTTTGACTATTGACGCAAGTGTTGTAAGCAGACCTCAAGCAATCACTCATTTGCCCTCCATGTGCTTGCACTACTAAAAAGATTCATTGTACATTCCCATGTTGTGGGAAATGATTGACTTACGCATTTTTTTTTTTAACAGTAAACAAATAATAATATATACCAGGTGGAGGTGGTTTAAAATCTGCAATGTGAAATCACACAGATTTAATCAAGTAATGATTTTAACAATTTTATCGTTTGATGTAGATTCCTATTACTAACAAAAACTTATTTCTCTAAGATGCACTACACAACAACTATTCACACATATCACATCATCATTCTATAAATACAAGTAATAATAATAATAATAATAATAATAATAATAATAATAACACAAAAAAATCAAGAAAATGGATGAACGGATTTAGAAGATGATTTATTAGCGGATTGTAAATTCTAAGTGTATTTTTGTAAGATTGCGCCCCCTAGTGGGTGATAGTAAACAATACGACTGACACACTTGATTTTTTTTTCTCCCTATTTTCCGATAACCTGCAAAGAGACTGCTTGCAGTACATATTTGCATAAAGTATATCTTGTATTGAGAAGTGGATACGTTTTTGTGTTGGCATAAACTTTCCAGTGAATGCAATTGTTCATAATTGTACTATACTCAAATAAAAATACACAAATCTTTGTGTATAAAAAGTGCATGTTTAAAAAAACAAAAACAAAACAGTAGCTTGGACGGGAAGAATGATTTGTGACTTGCTAATTTAACATTGTTTTATGCTGCCTTGTAAATGTGAAGTCCTATTTTCAATAATAATAATAATAATAATAATATGATTTCACACTTTAGGCCACAAGGTAATCAAGAGATGAATACACTGATTTCATGGCAGTCCAATGGAAACAATTAAATTTCCTCAATTTATATGGGGGAAATCATAAACAATTATAATGACTTCAACTTTGCCGAGGCTTTGTTTATATAAAATGAATTGACAGCGCACATATGGTTGCCCACTAAAATAAACCTCTTGCATAAGTGTCAAGACAAAAGTGTAAATTCGGTATCACGAGTCCATCAGATAACAACAGATCCATCTTCAACAACTTAATGATGGCTCCCTCCAGTGGCATTAAAAGGAAAGACAACTTGATTAACTAAATGACCATTCGAAAAAGCACAAAAAAAAAATAGGAACTCTTAATGCGGCCATGTTTGTTTCCATCGCAAATGCATATTCAGCAATACACGAAAAATATATATGCCCTATACTGTATATCCTAAAATGCAGCTAGCGTCTTCAGAAAACACGTTGTAAATCATGACATTTCATTTGGAACATTGCGGTCAGGATATTTTGGTATTAGAAATGTGGGAAAATATTGCTTTTTTTTTTTTGCTTTTTTTTTATGATAACAACTCCCAATAATTCAAATTAATTGATTTTTCACTATGGAAACGCAGTGGGACGTCAAGACTTATATTGATCAAATTATATGAAAATTACCCATAAATGACAATAAAAAATGTATTTTTACTTTTTAAGATTTGCAGGTGATGTACTGTTTCTGTATCTGTACTTTTACTGGAGTACTTTTGCCTCGTCAACTTCTCCTCCAGGAAGCTTGCGTGTTTCCCCTCATCCCGGCCCCTACAAGCTACAAGAAAAAATGTGATCTTTGTTTCAGCAAGTGTCTGGAAGTTTATGAAGGTCAAAAAGCATTTTTTTTTTTTTTTTTTTTTTTTTTTTTTTTTATGTATCCCTCCCGATTGCAGGCAGCCAGTCAGAGCGCTTCCACGCAGCTGCCACTGGCTGCTGGCCATTGGAGACTCTTCCTGCTGAGCAGCAAAATGGCCGCCCGTCTACCGACTGACTCCACAGCGCTTTGAAATTGAACATTTCGGCATTATTTTCGCTTCACGCGGCAGCGACCATAGTACTTTCTTTACCAGCCAGTGGCGTGTTGCGCGCGTGGTTTCCATTCGAGTTCGCTTATTTGACATTCAGGCGTCGCTGTTCTTGTAGCTTCGACGAATGCCTCAGAAAGCTAAAAAGAAGAAACGCACTGAAGCACTTTAGCTAGTTAGCACGCTAGCTTTTCTTCATATGTGATTGCTGAGGTGAGTGTCGCAATGTTTCTTAGTCGTTTTACTCGTCTCGTCTCGTGCATGCAAATGCAAATTCGCTAAACGCAACGTTGTCTTGATAGTGTGTTCGATGTGTGTCATTTTGGGCTAAAAGCTAACGGCTGTTAGCCCGAGCTACTTGTAGCTGTCACTAGGTAACATTAGCTCTGTTTTCATATGCAGAGGTCAATATTTCCTTCGTACAACATTGCATTTAATATAAATATGTTTTATTTACACAACAAGGACCAGCTACTTTATTTAGATGGGTGACAACTGATAAATGTGTTTTCTTTCGGGTTTTGAGTGTAGTTGAGAAAATTCCACCCACTCCTGTTAGCCACCAGCGGACGAGCATTTATGGTGTGTTTTAAACCTGTAAAGGCAAATAAAAAAACATCACGTCGTCCACTTCATATTATGGTTTGTTGACGTTAGTCGACATTGTTGAACTCTAAATATTTGTCTCCGTCTTGTAAGCACAGTCCTTCCGAAAATGTAGCTCTGGTGACGTTAGCAAGCTGCTCATGCCACAATGACTGAAGGGCTAACAGTTAGATAATGCTGCATCATATTTTGTGTTGGATGGAGAGTGGAGACAGTTCGGTGTTATAACCAAAATAGTTTTTGTGGTATTGATATTATGAGCGATTTCTATTCATATGGTATTCCTGGCTTCTGGGAGTGTGAGGCATACAATGAATCACAAGCTTACAAATGGCCATTGGCGTTTGTAATCCCTACATTTGTCCCCTTTACTGGTTGTATGGTCCCTTGTATTATTTGGTGTTCTGGTGTTGTACACATGCTGTAGTGTCAGCTGCTACGGAATATTAATGCACCATGAAGAAGACAAAATCACATCTGACAAGTTGACTGACTCTATGGACTCCCTCTTAAAGAGATAGTTGGGATTTTTTTTACATTAATCTATATTTCATCCTTGCCTCCAGTGTGTGCGATCAGCACTGACTTACCCCTGACAGCATTCTGTGACACAAGTTCTGGTCCGGTGTTGGACGAGAGGAAAATAGTCCAGCAAGTTGGCTGGGGTCACCGAAATTAAGCGTTTTTCTTCTAAAAACAATGTGTGTTCAAAACGAACAGAAAAGTAGTGCCCGGCGGTCATGGCGTCCTACTTTTTTCCGGAAAGGAGTTTATTGTGCAAATGTATCACTCTTTTGAACACAAATAGTTTTTAGAAGAAAAAAAACGCTTTATTTAGGTGACCCCAGCCAGCTTGCTGGACTATTTTCCTCTCGTCCAACACCGGACCAGAACTCGTGTCACAGAACGCTGTCACAGGGGTATCAGTGCTGATCGCACACACTGGAGGTGAGGATGAAATAGAGATTCATGTAAAAAAAAAATCCGAACTAACCCTTTCACAGTGGGATCAGCTTATGCTACAATGTGCTAATGGGGAAGATAATTAGTGTTGGTGGCCTCAATGCAAAGCAGTATTCTTAGCTAATCCCACTGTATATGATGCTTTACACATGTTATGTGGTCTCACATGGCTAAACTGCAAAACGTAACCAATTATTTTACTGTATTTTTAAATATTCTACAGAAGAACGGAGTATCACGACTGGAGTAGTAGTTCATGGAAGACAAGAAAAGGAAAAAAGAAGAAAAAAGGAAAAGGGAAGCCTCTCAGAAGGTACATTGCTGTGATTTTTTTTTTCCGACATGTTTTGATCACATCATTGCTGACAATCAGCCAGCAGCATTTCTTATAAAAATGCTATCATCAAATAAAATATTTCGTGTGTATACAGAGGAAACTCCAAGGTTCATTTTGCGTGACGATGCTTTGTATCCATACTTGTAAAATATGACGTGTCCAAAGACAGATTTTTGCTGTGACTTAATGTGTTTTACATTATCGTCTTCTATTGCTAAAGTAGCTTCTTTGGTTTTATCCACTAATGTCAAACTCAAACAGATGATTAGCCTCATCATGATTTGAACGTGTGAATTGCGTTTTGATCATGGACCCAGTTGCAACTTATTGGAAAGACGCCATAATTTTTTGTTTCGTCCTTTTCATTTTAGGTTACAGAACAAAAGAACAAAGGTAAGACCTACAGTATGTAAAAGTTGATTTGCTTTCATATTAAAACAAAAACTCATCTGTAATCTATCTTCCTTCTATCAGCTTCTGCTTATTTCTATATTCGTCTGATATTAGGTGTTTCTTTTGTTTGGAAATGTGCATGTTGGTAAAAAATATATAGTGTCAACTTGTTTTGTAGCTTGTATTTTGTGTTAATCTTTTTTTCCAGGTGTGAAGATGTGACGAGCATACCTTGTTGATTATTAACTGTTCACATTGCCTCCTTTTTCCTACTCCCTGCATTGTCATCCAGTGCTAGATTTGACCAAGCAGGCATCTGCCCATCCTCCTGCAACTCAGAGCAGCTCTGCCTCCCCCAGCCCTGGACCCACCCCCTCTGCATCCCCATCCCCAGCCACTTCAGGCCCTGGCAGTGCTGCCGCCCAGTCACAGGGTGGTAACAATGCCAAGCGCCTTGCTGTGGCCAACGGACAGCCCACCTCCAGCGCCAGTTCTTCCTCTGCCACAGGCGGCACAAGTGTTACAGGGAACGGGAATACAAGTGGCGGAGGTGCGGCCCCCCCGGCGCCTCAGCAGCAAGCTCGCTATATGCCGAGAGAAGTGCCGCCGAGATTCCGCTGCCAGCAGGACCATAAAGTGCTACTGAAAAGGGGTCAGCCGCCACTGTCCTCCATGCTGCTGGGAGGGGGAGGAGGAGGGGATCCCCCCAATGCAAACACAGCTGCTGTCTCAGGTATGAGTTATTCGCCGTTTAATTGGAAATTGATCACTGTGTGAAACTCCCTTTTCCAAGTGCGTCTCGAATCCTTTCAGATTCTGGTGCAGCGACCTCCTCATTGGCCCTCACCTCATCACCAGTTGCTGCTTCTACCACTACTTCTAATTATGCAAATTCAATGTGGGGCACAAGCTTAGGCAGCCAGGCCTCCTCTCAGGGCAGGGAGAAGGTGATTGTAGATGGGAATGACCTGGAAGAGTGGCCCAGCATCGCTGGAAGTGATGGAGGAGGAGCTTCTTTCACTGTGGCTGGAGGGGGTGGTGGCGGAAGCGGCAGCAACAGCAGCAGCAGCAACAACGGGATGCCTGTGAACAGCACTAGTGCCTCTGGCAACCAATCCTCATCCACTTCCTTGTTCTCTTTGCCCAATGAATGTATGCAGTCGTCCAGTAGTGTGGCATGGGGGACGGCTGCCGCCCAGGGCCCTCTTGGAGGAGGAAATGCAGTAGCTTCGGCTGGGCCTGTATTACAGCAGTCCTCTTCCGTTTCCAAAGCCGCCGCTGTGCCAGGCAGCCATGATGCCAGTGGCCTCGTCGATGGCAACAGTGGGAATGCGGGTGCCAACTTTAATCCAAATGCCAACCCTTCAGCCTGGCCCGCCTTGGTGCAACAGGATGGACCCGGCGCTGTAGTGGAAGGAGGTCCATCGTCCTTTCATCACCCTGGAGGGTCTTTATCTGCCAACAACTCTGCTTCCGTAGGGCTAAAGGCTGGGGCAGTCGGGGTGCTAGCGGGTCACCAAGCTTTGTCTGTGAATCAATCAAGCACTCATCAGCACCAACTTCACCAAATGCAATCTAGAGACAGAGATATGGCTGGGGGCAAATGGGATAGTGAATCAGCGGGACCAAAAATTGCAGGAGAGGAAGGAGTTGCGGGAGGAATGGGAGGTGGTGGAGACCACAGTCTTTCTTCCTCGTGGAGGGGCCAACCCTCTTACCCTGCATCTAACTCCAAAACGGGTGCCTCAAGGACTGATGGATGGGAGGGTAGAGAGGGTGGCGTGGGGCCATACAGAGCTGCTGAGGGGGATAACGGGTCCTCGGGTTGGGGTTATCCGGGGCCTTCTAGTGGGATTAATACTTGGGCTAGTGCTGGAAATGGGGCAAATGATAGTCAAACTGGGGTATCTCAGGGAGGGTGGGGGACATCAGGAGTTGGAGTGGAAAAAGGGGTGTCTGGTGTTGACTGGGGTGGGAGTCCCTCCAGCACTGGCGGAGCTAATCCCGGAGAAGTCATGGGAGGAGCCTGCAGCAGTAACAGCAGCAGTAGCGGATGCAGCACAGCTGGCAATCCTCCTGCCACCTCAACTGCTGTGAACAGAGCTTGGGACAATCAGAAGGGAGACGGAGAAACGGGGGAATGGAGTGAGGGGGGACACGGAGCACGGGGAGGGTCTTTATCCAGTGGTGGGAATTCCAGGTGTGAAAGGGAACCTAATGCCAGTCGTCCCCGGCGTCAGTCACCCGATACTGAAGCTGCCTTACAGAACCTGCTCAGCCGTCCCGATCTCGACCCACGGGTATTATCAAACACAGGCTGGGGCCAAACACAGATCAGACAAAATACAGCTTGGGATCTTGGTAATCAAGCAGAACACAAGAGCACGCTCGCGTCAACCCCTTCAAAACATCCAGCTTCTCTGGGAAATTCTTCTCAGTATTCTTCTGGACCCAGAATTGGTGATTCGAATGGGCCAGGGGTTCACCCTCCCTTGCTTTCATCTGCTGGCTCCTCTGGGGAGGGCTGGGAGACCAGCAGCAGCAGCAGTAGCAGTGGTGGGGCCTCTTTATCTGGTAGAGCCCCTCCACCTTCCGGCCCCAACATGAGTAATCTCGGTGTCTCGCAATCTGGTCAAGTGATCACAGCAGCTGCTAGTGGTGGTTCAGGCTCACTGGCTCAAAACCAGCAAGGAAAAGCTACTGGTTGGGGTGTTGTGGATAATCAAGAGACCAAAGGGTGGGGTAACGAAGAATGGAGAACCAATAGAGGAAATGGGGGCGGTTGGGGTGGTCTGGGGCAACAAGGTAACCTTGTGAGTCCAGGCTGGGGAGGAAATGATGAGAGGGGAGCAGTAGGGTGGAAAGAAATGGGTGGGGAAGGACGAGGAAGTGGGTGGGGCTCAGGGCAGAAGGTTGGGGCAGGTAGGGACTGGGGTGAGCCGGAATCCAAATCAAATAGTGGGGCAGGATGGGAAGAGGAGCCGAAGAATGGAGGAAGGAACTCAGGTGGGGATTCAGGTGCGGGCGGTTGGGGAGGCTGGGACGAGGATGCTCCCCGGAGATCCTGGGGGGCAGGGGGCACAGGGGCGGGAGGGAGTGGAGCAGTTGGAATCACTGGGTCCAAACCCCATCAAGGTTGGAGTGGAGGAAACAAAATGCACCAGATGCCAAACAGCCAGTCAGGCTCCATCACAGGCCTACAGGCACAACTGCAGCAGCAACAATCACAAGCCCGCAATCAGCCTCCACAGCTGCAGCAAGCATTGGACCAAGGGGCTATGCAAGGGGGCGGTGGGAGAAAACCAATCTCCCAAGCCCAGAACCAAAGCTCAGGCTGGACCTCAGGGGCCATCCCTGCTGGTCACGGATTAGGTGGAAGTGGATCTGAACCAAGTGGTTGGGAGGAACCGTCCCCGCAGTCTTTAAGTAGGAAAAATGAGATAGATGATGGAACATCAGCATGGGGAGACCCAACCCATTACAACTACAAGCCGGTTAATCTGTGGGATAAGAACAGCACCACTGCTGGTCAACAGCCACATGGTCAGGGTCAAACTCAACAACAGGGACCTCCACCTCCAGCACAGCAGCTAAATAGACCTACCGCAGGACCTGGAGCCAGCAGGGACTTCAACGCTAGTCATGGACAAGGAAAAGCCTCTCCAATGGGTGAGACACCAGCAACTTTCTTCTTGTAAACAGGATGTTCATGATGATTACCAACTGAAGTTGGCCACAACTGCTATGTTTGGAAGAGTCCAAGAGAGCTGCTTGTGTGTGTGTGTGTGTGTGTCTGCAGGTGCCTCGGGTTGGCGCGGTACACCTCCAGCTAGTCCCACCATAGACAACGGCACAGCTGCTTGGGGAAAACCTGCAGATGCACCTTCTGGATGGAGGGAACCTGACGACGCTGGAGGGAAAACTGGCTGGGGAAACCCGCCTCCCAATCCCATCAAATCTGGTTAGAATGTACACAATATAGTGATAGACAAAATTTGATTTTGGGTCCTATCGACAGTCGGATGTTAATACTTCATGAACAAATTGTCCTTTGTGCTTAACTAATTTGCTCCCCAAAACATGTAAATACGTTCTATTTTAAATGTTTTAAGTGTCCCAAGATGTATTTATATGTTGTTTTTATTATTTTGTTTTTTTTCATGCTAGAGCATACATAAGCCTTTCATGCAGCCTCTCAACTCCAGGGAACGGGTGAAGCAATGATAGTAGTTACAAAAACGGCCAGCAGATGGCAGCAGAGTATAAGAGATCAACCAGGGCCATGTTGAAAACAAACTGATTTCCCCACAATTCTAAGCAGATTTGTGAATAATGATGAAACTTAGCTATATTCTAATTCTAATTGCTTCAAAACGGAAACAGAAATATAGTTTTTATAGCACTAGAACGCAATATTCTGTGGGCCTTGCCAAATCAGTGAAAATCCAGTAAAACAGCCAGGAGCGAAGGGGGTTGCTTCAGTGAAAATGGCTGAGAGTGAACGAGTTAAGCAGGAAACCTGTATTATATTGTCGCAATGTGACAGCAATGCTAACTGAGATAAACTTCTCCAACAGGATCAAAGTCTATGCAAGACAGCTGGGGGGACAAAGAGGGCTCCGTGACAGCTTCACGTCACTCGAGCTGGGAGGACGAGGAGGAGGGTGGGAGCATGTGGAACAGCACCGGCTCCCAGGGTAGTGGGTCGTCTTGGGGACAGGGTAGCAACGGCGGCTGGGGACAGAGCCACAATGTCAAGAAGCCGAGCAACAAGGTGGGTGGAACATTTAGCTCACTGTCACTGTCATGGATAGATTTTTTTTTCATTGTGTTTACGGTTTAGTTCTACTTTTAAGACTATAGTGGAACCTTTGTGTGTGTGTGTTTTTAACTCAATCAATTCAGGTTCCGCTCAAGGTTGGCGGAGATTCCTGGATGAGCCCAATCAACAGACAATTCTCTAATATGGGGCTTCTGGTAAGACATTTTTAAAACACACACGCTGATACCTTGACTTAAAAGTGCCCCATTGTAAAATATATTCTAGCGGACCATGTAGGATGTGACTAACAGTATGTCAGGGAAGGTTTACTAGAAGTGAGCTTTGTGTGAGGTTACTTATAAGCACAAAAATAGACATAGATGTGCCTTGACGCATTTGACGTGAGCTTCAATGTGATTGGTTAATTTTGAGCACAGCCAGATCCCCAGATACAAGAGGGATGTACACACTGGTTCAACCACCATATCGAAGTTGTTTATTTTTACTTCCACCTTCTAAAAGATGTCTAACAGTTGTACAGGTTATATTAATCGTGGAAAAAAGTTACTGTGTTAATTTTGGTCTCGTTGTTTTTATATCCTACACACCACCTTTGACTCAAAAATATACAGACACGTTACAGATGATGATTTCTGAGATGGTGATCTTTATGCTAATGCTGTCTTCATGTGCTGTGCAGAACGACGATCCGAGTGGTCTGAACATTGACCTGGCTCCAGGCACTCTCCATGAGAAGAAGATGGAAATGGACAAAAGAGCCATGGGAATGATGGATTACAATGGCGACATGAGGAAAGGAAGAGGCGGCGGAGGCAGCATGGCTTATCGTTCACCCATTTCCAAAGAGGCAGCGCCCGGGGATCCTGTTTCTTTTTACGACAAGGTATGTCCTCATGTCTCGAATGATATCAGAATCATTTTTTTTTACATGTACTCTTTTCTTCCTCGTGTGATGGTACCCCTTTTTCCTTCATTCCCTCCTTGTCTCGCTCTTCCCTTGTCCCATTCGAATTTTGTTTCCCCTTGGCTGTCCCTTGGGCAGACCTTGCTTTTGAACAATCAGGATGGGTACCTTGGGGAGGACGGCCCTTGCTCTCTGTTCTCACCACCCACTGCCTACAAGCCCCACTCTCTCTTCAATCACACTATCCCCTTTAGACACGTAAGATAGCCGCTCCTCTTGTATCTGTCCTCCCATCCTTAGACTCTGTTCTGTGTAGCTTTCTGTGTTCACAAGGTAAACGTGCACATTCGCTTCCAACTCTTCGACGCGTTCTGTTAAATGTAATTGTTTGTATTGGATCACAGGGTGGCCACAGTCTCCTTGGCAGTAGTGGAGGGATGTCTCAGCCCAGACATCAGCCCAATGTTCCGTCCATGAACCAGTCCCCAGGGATACGAGCACAAGTGCCTCATCAGTTCCTGCCACCTCAGGTGCTTTTGTGTATTTCCAGCAGATACTGTTTCCACTTATAAGACTCCCATAAATGAGGCAACATTTACTTTGGTCATGCACTGTTCTGCTTTAAATGTATTGTCCCAAAGACATATTTATACATTTTTTACGTTTTGTTTTTTTTATGCTAGAGATTATAGAAGTTTTTGATGCAGCTGCTCAACTGCAGAGAACGGGTGAAAAAAAATGGTAGTAATAAAAAAAAAAACGGCCAGTAGGTGGCAGCAGAGTATAAGAGATCAACCAGGGCCATGAGGAAATGAAGCTGTTTCCCCACAATTCCAAGCAGATTTGTTGATAATGACGAAACTTAGCTATATTCTAATACTAACTGCTGCACAACGGAAACGGATAGAAATCTTTTTTTTTTTTTTTTTTTTTTTTTTTTTTTCTTCCCCCTAATGAAAGAAGAGACTAATCTTTCTTTTGGTACGTATGTTCCATGTTTTTATAGCAATAGAAAACAAACACAAAAAAAAGTCAAAGTCCAGTAAAACAGGAGCGAAGGGGGTTGCATCAGTCAAAATGGCTGTGAATGAGTTAAGCCTGTTTTTTTTTTTCTTATTATTTAGCAATGACAGTAATTTGATGGAAAATTTAAAAAACAAATTGGAATTGACAGGGCATATGCAACAATTTTATTCTTTTTCTACCATAAAAGCAAACTAATCAGATAAGATTACATAATCATTCTGCAAAACAACCCTGATCACTTGTTTGTGGAAGAATTCAACTCATTGACTGAATTGGCTCACTTCTCACCAACTAATGAGAACAGCAAAGAGAATCAATGTTCATTAGGAAGCAGTAAGCTAACATGGTTGTCGTACTGAAGCGGTAACCTGTAACATTGTGTCTTTCCCTTCAGGTGCCAGGCTCCATGCTGAAGCAGATGCCCCCTCCCAGCGGGAGCGTGGGGGGTGTTGGCGGCGTGGGGGGGGTGGCAGGAGTCGGTGGCGGTGTGTTCCCTCCACAGCTGTCCCCCCAGCATATAGCCATGCTCAGCAGCATCTACCCACCGCACATCCAGTTTCAGTTGGTGAGAACGAGCACAGAAAGACATCGTCGATAACGTTTGGCATTGGAAAGGTTAAAAAAAATAAAAAATAAATAAAAAATCTGCATCGTGTTTGTTTTAGGCTTGTCAGCTCCTCCTCCAGCAACAACAGCAGCCACAACAGCAACTGCTGCAAAACCAGAGAAAGTTCAACCCGAATGTGCGGCAGCAAGCTGACCCTCAACAGGTACACACACGCATACGACGTTCTGCAGCTGTTGTGAGGACGCTTATTGACAAAATCTGGTTTCTAGATTTCTTCTTTACTTGACTTACATTTGTATTCATCTATTTTTATTTTTTTGTGCGACTTGGCAGTTGGCCAGGATCATGGCAGTACTCCAGCAACAACGCCAGCAGCAGCAGCAGCAGCAGCAGCAGCAGCAGGTCGGGAGTTTAGGTGGCAGCATCAAGCTCTCTCCCTCCCACCATAGTGGAGGTGGTGCCAAATTACACGGGGCTGACTCTTTGCCCCACCAGGGCCTGGCAGGATCTGTGGCTGACCTGCATCAGAAAACGCTCGGACCCTACTCGAGTGAGCAGTCGTTCACAATCTCGTCATTCAAAGCCATGTCTCAATACAGTGAATCCCTTTTGCGGTTTGGTATTTGAGAATTCGCCTAATAGCTTTTTCTTTGACGGAGAAGCTTTATTGAGACAAAATTTAGATAAGCAATGCTTTCTTGTGGTAGCTACAGGCAACTGCCCTGGTTTTTGACGGGTCATCAAAAAGCAGAAGTCATTAAATAGATTTTGCCAAAATTTTAAGGCATTAAAAAGCATTAAATATTCAAAATTTAAATACAGTTAATGTAAAAATGTTACTCATGCTTTGTTTCACATGCAACGTTGTGCAAAGGAGCCACTATAACGCAACTATAAAGCGGGGGTTGTTAGTTACACACTGATTTTTTATTTATTTATTTTGTATTTATTTTTTTGCTATTTATGGCAGAGGTCTGCCCCTATCTGCGAATCCAGTAGCAGGGGCTTCACTGTATTTTTATGTTTTGGGCTAATTGTCATAAACAGTCGTCACATGTTATGACCTCCATCTACAGGCTTTAGTTCTGGTATGAACCTCACAGGTATGGACCTGGGTGGCTCTGTGGTGGGGGGGCCTGGAGCCATGAAGGACATGGCAGGTCAGCAATCCCGCTTCAAATGGATGATGGAGGGCCACTCCTCCCCAGACACATCTTCACCTGAAAATGCATTCCACAAAAATGGTCAGACTCGGGCGGGTTGCGGCGCTTGAATTACAGTCTCGTGTGCTCGTTGCATATGAAGCGATTTTGTGTTTAGCCGTCTTTTGTGTAGCGACGTTGATACAAACTGCCGTGCAGGTCCTGTCACCCCCATGAAGATGCCTGGCGGCTCACCCTACTCACAGTACGACATGATTGTTGGCGACGCGCAAGGCAACACCAGTTGGCATCGCACCCCTGGCAAGATGAGTACCAAGCCCACCACTACAGCCAGTTGGCCCCCTGGTAAGTGGTGACACTTCATGCAATCCTGTTTACACTAATTACCTGACATGCCGAGTCTCAGTGGAGTTGACGGTATATGAATTCTTAAAGGAGACATTATGCAAATTTTTTTTCCCCCATGAATTATGAAACAGTTGCCAGGTGTCTTAATTACCATCTGTTACATTTTTTTTTCATCATATGCAACGTACCATGGGGCCATAATCTAAACGACTTGCTTACTCCATTGAAAAAAATAAAATGAAATAGTTTTGTAATTTCACACTTGATTGACTTTTGCATGATTTGTCATCTTTTAATGAAGTACTGTTAACGAACATATTTCATATTTCCTTCATCTTCCTCAAGAATTTCAGCCTGGTGTTCCCTGGAAAGGAATCGATCGGGTTGACCCCGAATCGGACCCCTACATGACGCCAGGGAGCATGATGGGAAACGCCGTCTCTCCCGGCCTCAATGACACTGAGCACCAGTTGTTACAAGACAATACTGGTTCGTATGGAACATCTGCTGTTGCTTATTGCACAGCCGCTGGTGTATTGTGTTGGTTTTATTTTTGCATTTTCCATCACGCCTGGCGTCTGGCCTTTCCTCAGTTTTTGACCAACCCTCATGGAATCCAAAATTTTGTCAAATAAGAGCACTGCTTTTATTTAGATGTTTTGATTTTTGAGGTGTCTGCATGGAACACATAGTACCCCGGCGTATTAGGGCCACATATAAATATTTTTTTAAAGGGGGGATAACATTCTGAGAAAAAAAACCTCACAAATTTGCGACTTTATAGATTGGCAAGTTTGTGAGAAAATAAATTTATGAGAAACTTGGAGATTTGTGAAGGAAAAAAACCTCAAACTTGCGAGAAATACACGTAGCGTAGCGATTGTCTGGACAAGGTGCTGGCTTTTGTCCGCCAGGCGCTACCGTGAGAATTCGTCGGGTGAGTGAGTTATTTTCTCGCAACTGTGCCGCTTTTCGTGTCGCAAATTTGTGAGTTCATTTCTCGTAAATTTGCCACCTTATAAAGTTGAAAATTTGCAATTTTATTTCTCTTAAGTGTTTTTTTTTTTTTTTTTCTTGCAAGTATGCCACTTTTAATATCGCAAATTTCCAAGTTTATTTCTCGTAAATCTCAGTTGGGTTTTTTCCCTCGCAAATTTGCCACCATATAAAATTGCAAATTTTTGATTTTATTGCTCTTAAATGTGAGATTTTTTTTCTTGCAAATATGCCACTTTTAATGTTCCAAATTTGCGAGTTCATGTCTTGTGAATTTACGGGGTGGGGGTGGGTGGGGTTTTCTGGCAAATTTGCAACTATTTCTTATAAATATATATTTTAAGTGGGGTAATATTCAGAGAGAAAAAACCCAACAACATTTAGATGTGGTTCTAATACGCCGTCGTACCATAGAGAATAATGCAAAGGTTGTGTTTGTATGTTTAATTAATAGCCTGCCGCTAATGAGCCAAAATATAAAATTTAACACAATCAAGTCCAACATGAGCTATTGTTCTTTGCAGATTCCATCCCTCCCCTCAACACCTTACTGCCTTCACCTGGTGCCTGGCCCTACAGTGCCTCAGATCCCCTTAACAACGCACACAACTCAGGTAAGCACAAACACACTCAGGTAAAGTCCTTTCAGATCTTCAGCCACCTCTCCGTCTTACCTTTTTTTTTTTTTTTTTAACAGCAAAGTACACAGACTATAAGACTGGATGGCCCCCCGAGCCCATTGGACCCAAGTCCTGGAAAGCCAATCGCGGCAGCAGCCAGGCGCAGCTGTCGCGCCCACCACCAGGCTTAGCCAGTCAAAAGCAGATTTCGCCCACCCCGTGGTCGGGCGGTGCCCCTCGACTGGCCGGCCGGGGATGGAGCAGCGGCTCAGGCGCCGCTGGTAAGATCCAAAGACTTTTTTTGTTTTTGTTTTTTTTTTCGTGTCATACTGCAAGGTTAAGTCTCTTTCTTATCCTGCTGCCTTCCGTTTGTCTCTCCAATGGCTCAGCGTGGAGCGATGGCAGCTCTCGGGAAAGTTGCTGGTTGGTGCTCAGCAATCTCACACCGCAGGTATGCTCACAAGCACCCACTGTTGCGGTCTGACAAATGCTTTAAAGACGAAGTCAACCATCAACATTTCTTGTTACATGTGACCTCACGAGTCTAAACATGACATTCCGATTAACATTACATTTGTGGAATATGAGTTATGAAGCAAAATCCAGCCGTTTTTATCTATCTCATCTTTTGCCACTTGCTGTTGACCCATCGAGACGTTTTCAGCAGCAAAAAAGTTTTGTCCAGAATGAATTTGCTAACTTCATTATTTTTCATGTACAATTAATACCGTACATACTACACTGAAAAATGGGGGTTGATATTTACTTGAAAAAAAAATCTAGTAATGTTTTTTCACATCAGAAATTGTAGTTAAACTCCTTGTAAAATGTACTTAGAATTTCTGAGTGCATCAACCTTTACTAGGTTTTTTCAAGTAAATATCACTCCCCATTTTTTCCAGTGTAAGGTGGAAAATTTCATTTTTAAAGTTAATTGTAGAAGAAAAATAATTATCAAATTCATTCTGGACAAAATGTATTTTTTTTTACTGCTGAAAATGGCTCAATGAAGTATCCCTTTAAGATGATATCACAGTTACTCAGGCAACTGACCAATCACAGCTTACGTTTTTTCTGAAGCTGAGCTGTGATTGGTTGTTACCGGAGACCAGAGCAACAGCAAGTGGCAAAATGGCCGCCTTCTGGTATTGATGAAACTAATGATTTTGCTGCTTAACTCATATTCCACTAACGCAATATTAATAAACCACAATACTGTATTTAGACTAATGGGGCTGCATGTAACATTTTTTTTGGGGTGGTCGGGGGGGTTGACTTCCCCTTTAAAAATTCACATCTTGACTCCCCCCCCCCTCCGTGCAGATTGATGGCTCCACGCTTCGAACCATCTGCATGCAGCATGGCCCCCTGCTGACCTTTCACCTGGGCCTGACCCAGGGCAGCGCGCTTATCCGTTACGGATCCAAGCAGGAAGCCGCCAAAGCCCAGAGCGCCCTCCACATGTAAGACCAAAAGTCTGATCTTGAGGTTTCCGTTTCGAGTCGTGTGCGTTGTTCCTGATTGTGTTTGTTTGCAACAGGTGCGTTCTGGGCAACACCACCATCTTGGCCGAGTTTGTGAGTGAGGAGGACGTGGCCCGATACATTGCACATTCCCAGGCCGGAGGCTCGGCGAGCGGAGGCGCCGGCGCCGGCTCTGGCGCCGCCCCCGCGGTACCCTCTGCGGCGGGGACCAACGGTAGCGGGGCCGCCTGCGACCTCGCCGCAGCAGGAGGGAGCGGCGCCGGCGGCGCGGGAGCGAGCGGAGAGGGCGGGGCCGCGTCCGGGACGGCCGTTCCCGTGGCGACCGGGCCTTCGGAATCCACGTGGCAGAGCCTGGACGGCGCCGGCGGCTCGTCGGAGCAGTCGGCCCCCGCCGCGCCCGGCCTGGGCATCTTCACCCAGTGGAGCGGCGGCGGGGTGGAGGCGGCCAGGCAAGGTCTGTGGGGGGGTATGGGCGGGGCCGGCTATCCCGGCGGCAGCCTCTGGGGCTCGCCGGCACTTGAAGATCGCCATCAGATGGGCAGCCCGGCCTCGCTGCTGCCGGGGGACCTTTTAGGAGGGGGCGGCGACTCCATCTGAAGGCGCCCGACGTCAACGCTCTATTTATTTCCACACAAACGATGTGAATTGAAGCTACACTGGTCGCCCGTCACACAGGCTACATGCAATACATTCTCGATTTCACACATGAAATCCATCAACGTTAAATGAAGACCACAGTGAAACTTGAAGCGGGGGGGGGGGGGGGTGGACTCTCGGACTCTCGGACCCCATCACTCAGGCATGTACTGTAGACGGGCTCAGCCGAGTCCCACATGTCGACGCGTTGATCTCTCGCTGTTCTTTGTGTGCCACAGTTCGTCTCCCCCCCCCCCTCATCTTTTGTATTTAATGTCGACGACTTGCAGACTGAGCCTTCTTAGACCCGGCCGTACTTCTCTTTAAGTTCTCACGTTCGGATGCTTGAAAGTGGCTCGGGGAGGACGGTGGCGTCGCTTTCGACTTGGACCAGCGGCGACCTTTTTCCAGAAGTAAGGGGAGCGTTTTTACTCCGTACCGACACCTCTCACCTCGGTGGAAATGCCATCAACATGGGGCCCAGGGTTAAAAAAAAAACAACAACAAAAAAAACATTCGCCAAACTTGCACTATATGCCTCTGGGGTTTGTTGTTGACTCATCCAATACAAATCCTTCCACAACTCGACACCGACCTTACAGGACGACTTGTAATGTTACATCAGCAGTGGCCTTGGCCCGCCTGCCCTCACACACACACACACACACACCAGTTACACACTGCGCTTAACGTTTGACAAGCAAAACTCTCTTTCTCCTCGTGGATTGTACATCAGTTTGTCTCAGTTTGAAGAGAAACTTTGTAGAGATTTTGTTGTTCCCCATTCAAACACTGACCTCGCTATTGTAATTTTTGTTTTGTTTTTGTTTCTTACTCAAAGAAATCGACTTGGTTGTTGTTCAATATTGTCCTGATGTTAACGATGACTTTGGTCACTTATTTACTCGCTGTTCAAGGTGCCCTCCTTGCCTGCCTTGTGTGTGCATGACAGGAGCGTTGACGGTATGAAGAAAGTGACGATATCAGGAGTGTTTGTGACTGTGTGTTAATGCTCAAATGTTGAATGTTTTTTTTGTTTTGTTTTTTTTTTTGTCCATGAGAGATTCATCCCAACGTTTATGCGTGCACTTGCTTTTGAACGCTTACCTGCGTCAGTCAGGGAAGTAAATAGATGTTTATCTGACAGCTTGGCTTTTTTTTTTTTTTTTGAGTATGTGTGCGTGACCACCAGACATTGCGATAGCTGAAAAGTTCAAAAACAATGGCACTATTGCATATGTCTCTTAAGTTGTTTTTTTTTTTGTTTTTTTTTAGCATCATTTTTTTGTGTTTGTTTTTCTTTGTTAATTGCAATCTAATGATCATTTTGTTTTTAAGACGAAGCAACCAACTGAAGGCGTTTCTATTCAAATGCCCAAATCCTTCCATACCAAGCTCGGCTGGACAACAGTGTTTTACAGACACGTTAAAGACAGTAGCTGTTCTCTTTTACCGTTTTTGTTTTTGATGTTATGTATCAATTTAAATTAAGTCCGTCTTTATCACTCCTGTTCAGGATGTTTCATTTATTTCAGATGTTACAGAAAGGAGAGGAAATTAATTTAAAGTGGAAAAGAACACGATAATAAAGGTTTAAATGAGGTCTTTTTGCTTTTGTCGTTTTTCAAGTTTTTGGTTTTGGCACCTGACGTATCAAATTACCATTGAGGCCTTTTTTGATTTTACACTTTGAGCTTGTTAGGCATTTTTAGCTATGTAAAATCTGTACTGTTAAATGTTTTGAGTTCATTCGTTTTTCTTCACAGTTTTTGTCAGTATGATTTTTCAAATTACAGTTTGCACAACATGCAGGTTGGGAACGTTTTTTTGTTTGTTTTTTAAGATCATGTAATGGTTATGCACATTTACAACCTTTTGTTTTACGTGTAAATACTGCAGTCTTTTATAGCCATCAGAAATGGCTTCCAATCCTAAAATGATTGAGAATATGTCCACTTCTAAAAGCAAACTTGCTATTCATTTGCTATTCTTGAAATACAGCAAGCCAAAAAACGCCAATTTCGGAAACTGAAACTACTCCCTAGTCCAAAATTCATGAATGATGTAATCTGGTAGAAAACACAAAAAAATGTATTATACGGCGGTGTATTGCATTCACTTTTTTTTTTTTTTTTTTTGCGTATTTTTTTCTGTTTTTCGGAATATTTGTTTTCTGTCCAAAAAAAAAAAAATCATAAAAACTGGACAAATTTACTCATAAAATAAAAAAGGAAAATTACTCAGAGAAACTATTGAGGAAAAATAGGACAAACACATTTAAAAACAAACAGTGAATGCAATACGCTTCTGAAGTTTTATGTTGGGAATGAAATGTATTTTATACAAATGGTCCAATTCAATCAATGGATTAAAGAACGTAGTTTTCGTGGATTTCAATTCGCCAAAATAAGTGGCCACAATAGAGTCAACGGCTGTAACTGATGCAAACCAGGCAAAAATCCATACTTCCCTTGGTAAGTTTCGTTTTCGTTTTCGTATTTTTTTTTTTTTTTTTTTTTTTTTGCCCCCCTCCTTTGGGAAGGAACCAAGTGGACCCAAACGGCCAGGGTGGAAACAATTTTATTTTCCTAATGAGAAAATGTTGCTTGGCTCAATAAAGCTAGACTAACATTGAAGTTTAAAATCACTGTACTTTTACTTTTTATCATGACCGTACTAACCCAGGTGGGGTCGCCAGCACTACCACTAGTGTCCGCTAGATGGTGGTGTTTGACCTATTTCACCAACTCTGGCGTCATTCTCCTTCACCGATTCAGAGGACAAACAAAAGGATAAAACTCACGTCCCGACTCGTCGTTTACAGTAATATATTATAGCTTTATAGTGTATTAAGGGCTTTATTATGTCTCTAACATTATATGTGTTTTCTTTGAGTGTGCCTGGCGCTTCATTCATTCTCGAACGGATGACATCATAGTCAGTCGGTGTGAAGTGGGTGTGTGTGTGTGAGGAAGAAGGAAGAGGAGGAGGAAAGTGTTGGGGTGGGGGGGGGGGGGGGGACACTCGTTTCTCTTCTGCGTTCTTTCCCTCCCCACGAGGCAACATTTCGTGACAGCGTGTGAATCTTCGGCATCGGAGGAAGCCCCGGGTCTTTGCGAGGAGGATGAGCCGCGAGTGTTCGTCGCTGTCCAGAGCCCCCGAGTGAGACCGAAGCATCGGCCCAGACGACCGGTGAGCTCATCGATACGTTCTTACTCTGGATGGGAGGGTGTCATGTGTCATGGTCCGAAATACGCTTTTTTTTTTGTTACCCCCCAGGCATTAATATCATATACGCTGTTGTCGTCGCGGCGCTTTTACTGCAACACCTTGTTAGCCAGTTGTGTAACTGACAGTTTCGAAGCGGACGAGCCAATGTGCAGCAGTGCTGTGTGAGGTTTGGACTATGGCTGCATGTCCAATGCAGCAGTTATTTACTAGCCACTAAAAAAAAACAAAAAACTCAAGTTTCTTTCAATGTTGTCTCCTAGGTCATGTCACACTTGTTCTCATGTTGTGTATGGGGTATAACATGCATGCCATTCATCCATTTCCAATACCGTACAATAGGTGTCCCCAACCTCCAGGCCGCGGACCTTTACCGGGACCCAAACCACCCAAATTAAAAACCAAGACACTACAATTTCACTGAAAGTCAAATGTACAATGATTTTTTTATTTATCTTTTTTATTTTTATTTTTTTACCAGGAACAAATTTAATTTAGTCAATCTGGTGACCGGTGGTTGTGTTATTACTTTAGCTAATGCTAAATGGTTAAAAAGTGTTACGCGTATGTTAGCATGTAGCATTTAGCCACTGACTCCCAGTGTTAAGCAAGCGTATGTTAGCATGTAGCATTTAGCCACAGTCTCGTTGTTATCTGTATGTTAGCATGTAGCATTTAGCCACTGGCTCATAGTGTTAAGCGTAAACGAGCATGTAGCATTTAGCCACTGACTCCTATGTTGGCACGTAACATTTATCCTCTGTCTAGTTGTTAAATGTATGTTAGCATGTAGCATTTAGCCCCTGTCTAGTTGTTAAATGTATGTTAGCATGTAGCATTTAGCCACTGACTCACAGTGTTAATCGTAAACTAGCATTTAGCCACTGACTCCCAGTGTTAAGTTGTATGTTAGCATGTAGCATTTAGCCTCTGTCTAGTTGTTAAATGTATGTTAGCATGTAGCATTTAGCCACTGACTCCCAGTGTGACGCGTATGTTAGCATGTAGCATTTAGCCACAGTCTAGTTGTTATATGTATGTTAGCATGTAGCATTTAACCACTGACTCCCAGTCTTATGCATATGTTAGCATGTAGCATTTAGCCACTGACTCATAGTGTTAAGCGTAAACGAGCATGTAGCATTTAGCCACTGACTCCTAGAACGTATGTTAGCACGTAACATTTATCCTCTGTCTAGTTGTTAAATGTATGTTAGCATGTAGCATTTAGCCCCTGTCTAGTTGTTAAATGTATGTTAGCATGTAGCATTTAGCCACTGACTCACAGTGTTAATCGTAAACTAGCATTTAGCCACTGACTCCCAGTGTTAAGTTGTATGTTAGCATGTAGCATTTAGCCTCTGTCTAGTTGTTAAATGTATGTTAGCATGTAGCATTTAGCCACTGACTCCCAGTGTGACGCGTATGTTAGCATGTAGCATTTAGCCACAGTCTAGTTGTTATATGTATGTTAGCATGTAGCATTTAGCCACTGACTCATAGTGTTAAGCGTAAACGAGCATGTAGCATTTAGCCACTGACTCCTAGAACGTATGTTAGCACGTAACATTTATCCTCTGTCTAGTTGTTAAATGTATGTTAGCATGTAGCATTTAGCCCCTGTCTAGTTGTTAAATGTATGTTAGCATGTAGCATTTAGCCACTGACTCACAGTGTTAATCGTAAACTAGCATTTAGCCACTGACTCCCAGTGTTAAGCGTATGTTAGCATGTAGCATTTACCCTCTGTCTAGTTATTAAATGTATGTTAGCATGTAGCATTTAGCCACTGACTCCCAGTGTGACGCGTATGTTAGCATGTAGCATTTAGCCAAAGTCTAGTTGTTATATGTATGTTAGCATGTAGCATTTAACCACTGACTCCCAGTCTTAGGCATATGTTAGCATGTAGCATTTAGCCACTGTCTAGTTGTGTGAAATATTAACATGTAGCATTTAGCCACTGACTCCCAGTCTTAGGCTTATGTTAGCATGTAGCATTTAGCCTCTGTCTAGTTGTTAAATGTATGTTAGCATGTAGCATTTAGCCTCTGTCTAGTTGTTAAATGTATGTTAGCATGTAGCATTTAGCCACTGACTCCCAGTGTGACGCGTATGTTAGCATGTAGCATTTAGCCACAGTCTAGTTGTTATATGTATGTTAGCATGTAGCATTTAACCACTGACTCCCAGTCTTAGGCATATGTTAGCATGTAGCATTTAGCCACTGTCTAGTTGTGTGAAATGTTAACATGTAGCATTTAGCCACTGACTCCCAGTCTTAGGCATATGTTAGCATGTAGCATTTAGCCTCTGTCTAGTTGTTAAATGTATGTTAGCATGTAGCATTTAGCCGCTGTCTAGTTGTGTTAAATGTTAACATGTAGCATTTAGCCATTGATTCCCAGCATTACGTGTACGTTGGTTGACAGTTCAACAGCGCTCAACAAGGCAATGCACCCAATTACAAACCTTGGGCACATATACGCTCTCATTCTCAACTTGGTTTGTCCCTCCAGTCTTTCATAAACCAAAACGTATGCTTTTAGAATGTGCAGATGAAATCCCAACCCTGAACCTCCGAACTGCGACGGAGTTCTGCTATCCCCACTCCGGCTAAAGTGAATAACATAACTTGTCCGAATATCATCGCTGCTGTTCTTCACGTTCATGTTACGCAACCGTCACAGGCTGGATCAACTTCCTTTGGTTCGGTTTCCTTTTCACTGTTTTGCTGCTCTCACATTGTTTGTAAAAGAGCCCCTCGGGGCTTTTAGCATCGACGATAAAGCTCGTGGCTTGTCCGCACGCTCTAGTGAGCATCAGTGTTGTTGGCTGTGTGTCCGTGTCCTTATGTCTGCATGTGCAGTGTAGCAAAAAAAAAAAGGGGGTTGGCTTAAATGTTGCTAGGGTTAAATGAAAATAAACCACCTTTCTCTTTTGGCATAGGAGGAATAACATGAGTCATTCAAATATCATCATTGCTGTTGTTCATGTTATGCAACTGCTATGTGTGATTGTCCTGTCAGGTTGTAGGACGGAAAGAGGATAAAAGTTTGCTTTTTTTTTTTTTTTTTACTGCGTCATTGCTGCTCTACATTATTTGTAAGGCGCCCTCGGGGGCTCTTAGCATCGACTTTAAAGCTTGCAATGTGTCCTCATTCTCCGCCGATCACCAGTGATGAATGAACGCGTTTTTTTTTGTTTTGTTTTCCCAGCGAGTCGGCGCAGTCCAGCAAGCCATGGAGCTGAGAGTGGGAAACAAGTACCGCCTCGGGAGGAAGATCGGGAGCGGCTCCTTTGGAGACATTTACCTCGGTGAGAGTTTTCCCCTTCTCAAAGCGGCCCCGATTGGACTCGCCAGATTGTCGTGTCGTCGCTTCCTCATTAGGTTCCAACCTGACCACGGGAGAGGAAGTCGCCATCAAGCTGGAATGCGTCAAGACCAAACATCCGCAGCTCCACATTGAGAGTAAATTCTACAAGATGATGCAGGGAGGAGGTGAGCCAAGGTTGGAATTACAAGCAAATCTCCTGAGTTCAGGGGTCAGCAACCGTTGCTGTCAAAAGAGACATTTTAAGGCCGAATAAATGTCCAAAAATCTGCCTGGGGCCGCGAAACATTTTGAACATTGTGATGAACAAAACAGGGTTAGTGTATTAGTGTGTAGTGAGCAGCAGCTAATTATAGCTGCACCATAACAAAAAAACAAAAACAAAAAAGCAACATGCAATACATTGAGATTCATTTTATTCTACCATTTGTCTTCCGTTTTTTGGATTTTTGGGGGGATAATTTTTTCAGATTTCATTTCATTTCATGACATTTTTGGCAATTTTATGGACATATTTTGGCCTCTCTTATTCCTTGCTTGGACTTTTTAATGGCTATTTTTTTCCAACATTTTTTCTTGCCTTTTTTTTTTTTATCACTTCATTTTCTGACATTTTTGGCAATTTTGTGGCCATTTTATTGTAATTTTCGCAATTTTTTTGAGCATTTTCTTTTCTGCCTTTTAAAAAAATAAATGTCCTGAATTTTGGGCAATTTTGTGAACATTTTATGGTACATTTGGGGATTCCGTCTTGTTTTTGACATATAGTTACTTTTTGAAAATGTTCTTTTCTGCCTTATTGTCAAATTTCTGACATTTTTGGCAATTTTATGGACATATTTTGGTCATTTTCTGCCTCTCTTACTCCTTTCTTGGACTTTTTAATGGCTATTTTTTTTTCAACATGTTTTCTTGCCTTTTTTTGTATCACTTAATTTTCTGACATTTTTGGCAATTTTGTGGCCATTTTATTGTAATTTATTTTTTATTTTTCTACCTTTCCTCTTTTTTTTGGACATTTTAAGGTCTCTTTTTGGACATTTTTTTTCCTCATCTGACCTTCATCTTTCTTTGTGACAACTTACAAATTTGACTTCTTTTTGACATTTTTTTTTTTCATTTAAAATTGAATTTAAAATTTTTTTGTAATGTAATTTAATTTTTTTCAAATTTGGATATTTAAAAAAAATATTTTATTCACTTTTTAAATCTAAATCAAATACATTAAATTAATTCACATTCATTTAAATATTGTTTTATTTAAATGTAAATAGATGTAAAAAACATTTTTTTTTTTTTTTATAGATCTATAAGGCGTCACATGAGAAGGACTAAAGAGCCGCAGGTTGTAGAGCCCCTGAGTTAGCTCAAATGGTGCACAGGAAAGCCTGTTTACTGAAGTCAAGCAGATCACTGGAATCATGCCCTGCGGTCTGATGAGACCAAGAAAACATATTGAGCTCAGATGGTGTAGAGGGAACATAAAATGTGTCAAATCTCCTCACGAGTCAGCACACCCTCTCTGCCCCCCCCCTCGCAGTGGGCATCCCGTCCATCAAGTGGTGTGGGGCCGAAGGCGACTACAACGTGATGGTCATGGAGCTGCTGGGCCCCAGTCTGGAGGACCTGTTCAACTTCTGCTCCCGCAAGTTCAGCCTGAAAACCGTCCTGCTGCTGGCTGATCAAATGGTGAGCTTTGAAAAATGTTGACGTTTTGATCATATAAGTGAGTTTAAATTAAATTTTAAATTTTTTTTTGGTCTCCTTTGGGATATTAGTAAACAGTACTCGACAGAATTTACTGTGTACAAAGGAAAAACAAAAACAAAAAAAACAGGGGCCCCAGAATTGAACCCTGCGGAACACCATACATTCTGTTCTTCATGTGAATTCATATTACACATATTCTTTCAACCACTTACTATTTTTTTGCTCAACATATTTTGTATGAAGGGATTACAATCATAAATTTTGACTTGAAGCAACCCCCTTCGCTCCCGGCTGTTTTTACTGGATATTGACGGATTTTGCAAGGCCCATTGTGTTCTATTGCTATAAAAACATGGAACCTACCAAAAGAAAGAGATTAAATCTCTTCTTTCATCAGGAAAAAAAAAGTATATTTGTATCTGTTTCCGTTTTGCAGCAATTAGCATATAGCTAAGTTCCATCATTATTCACAAATCTACTTCGAATTGTGGGGAAACAACTTGTTTTCATCATGGCACTGGTTGATCTCTTATACTCTGCTGCCACCTGCTGGCTGTTTTTGTAAATACCATTTTTAATCTCTCTGCAGTTGAGAGGCTGCATCAAAGCCTTCTGTATGATCTAGCATTAAAAAAAAAAAAAAAAAAAAAGTATAAATACGTCTTTGGGACACTTAATACATTTAAAATAGAACGTATTTATACGTTTTTGGGAGCAAATGAGATAATATGCAACTAATTTTATTTCCCTTCATTGTGATGAAGTCAAGTTTGAGGTCTTCTATCAAAGCTTGTGGCTGAGTCGACCTCAGCCTTGCACAGAAATTGATTAAAAAAAAAGACTGAAGCTATTTTTAGCCTGGAACTAACTGGATCATTCAGACGAAAAAAATGACTTGGGAATAATCCTCATCTAAAGCCTCGAAGCCTGTTTCAGCAAGTCGCATCCCTTCAATATTCTCAACAATTCAAAAAAAAAACAAGTTTAATCTTGTAAGTGGGCTCGTCTATTGCATGAGCTTTATGAGTGTTAATTTTGTTCTTTACTTATATTACAGAATAACAAGTGTCATTCTAATCATTCTAATCATGTGTGTCTCCCAGTTGAGAGGTCGAGGGTTTGCGAGCCAAACGTCAGCTGTGCTCGGCCAGTTCATGAACGTCTGGAGGATAATCGTCGTCCGGCGTCGCCTTCTTCGAACGACCTCGTTTTGTCGCTTTCGTCTCAATCGCAGTGACTCGACTGAATTATAGCTTGTTTCAATCATTTATTGCCTCCGTCAAGGGCGCAAAAAGAGTCGAGCTTGAGTGCGATTGTTTTGTCCCGACAAACAGTAAACAAAGCCAAGATGTATGTTTTGCTTCTTTTTTTTTTTTTTTACTCTCACGTCACACAGAAGGCCGCATGCAGGTCGGCACAGTGGACGAGTGGTTAGCACAGGGGTGTCCAAACGACGGCCCGGGGGCCATTTGCGGCCCGCCGTCCATATTTTAGGGGCCCGCGACATGTGCTAAAAATGGCATTTGACTAAGTTCAAATAAAATAAGCAAAAGAAAAATGTTTGGAGATGGTCAAAGTCAGAAGGGAGGCTGTCGAAAAACACTATTGCTATTAACACATTCACTGCCAGCCCAGCAAAAATGCATTATTTGACGTCTTTTTCCGTCAATGGCAGTCAATGAGTTTAGATGAGATGTAACCAAAATTGACGGATTTCTAAGCAAAATTTGCCTTAAAAAAAGAAAAAAGGAAAAAAGGATGCTGCAATATAATCACAAAATATATTGGCACATTGTGTTTAACACATTCACTGCCAGCCCAGCAAAAATGCATTATTTGACGTCTTTTTCCGTCAATGGCAGTCAATGAGTTAAAGGTTATTTTAATGAATTAAAACTAAAATTCAAAAAACAATATTGTTACCGAAATAAAATAAAAACAAAAATGCTTTTTAAAAAAAAACCGAAAACCAACTGAAACTACATTTTATGTTGACAAAACTAACTATAATTATAGCAAACGTCCTTTGTTTTCGTCTTTGGTAATTAATTTAATGCACGAGCCTTTGCGGATGATTTGAAATGTAATTTTTAGTCGATTTATTTTGATATCAACCGGAATAATGACGTTTGAAAGTATGTCACACAGAAGTGAAAAGCACCAAAAGATGACGTCGCTCCCAGGCTGTTTTTTAAATATTGTGCACAAGTAATACACATTAAAAAATAAAAATAATAATAATAATACTGAATTATCTGAAACTAACAAATTAAACTAAAACTAAGCATTTCTTTTAAAGAACTAAACTAACAGAACCACTCTGAAAACTAATAAAAGCTCATTTAATTCAATCTCCGATGTAATAACCTTATTTATTGATTGATTGAATTTTTATTTTTTATTTTATTATTATTATTATTATTATTATTATTAATAATAATAATAATTCAATCTCTGGTGTAATGACCTTATTTATTGATTGATTGAATTTTTATTTTTAATTTTATTTTTATTTTTATTATGATTATTAATTCAATCTCTGGTGTAATAACCTTATTTATTGATTGACTGAATTATTTTATTATCTGTTCTCATTGCTGCTGGACATGTAAATTTCCCGGAGGGTTCAATAAAGTCAAGTCTAAGTCTAAAATGAAAAATTCCAAAACGATAATAACCCTACTGCCATATTACAAATAAATTGGTTTATATACTCTCGCATTTTTTCGAAATATACGAAAGCACAAATCAATGATTTGTACGATTTTTAGGACTAAACACAATTTCTCTTCATAACATGATGTGGCCCTCAAATGCAAAAGTTTGCACACCCCTGGGTTAGCGTAACTGCCCAAGAGCGACCCTGGCGAGGACACGCTGTAGAAAATGGCTGACCGGACGCGAAGCCGCCATTTTGATGAAATCGGCGTGTGCGTGCGTTGTCTTCACCAGATCAGCAGGATCGAGTACATCCACCTGAAGAACTTCATCCACAGAGACGTGAAGCCCGACAACTTCCTGATGGGGCTCGGCAAGAAGGGCAACCTGGTCTACATCATCGACTTCGGCCTGGCCAAGAAATACCGCGACGCCCGAACGCACCAGCACATCCCCTACCGGGAGAACAAAAACCTCACCGGCACCGCCCGATACGCCTCCATCAACACCCACCTGGGAATCGGTGAGTGACTTTCCAAAAAGTGATGTCATCATTCGATGGCAGCGAAACTTGTCCCGTTCTTGCTCCGCAGAGCAATCGCGGCGAGACGACCTGGAGTCGCTGGGCTACGTCCTCATGTACTTCAACTTGGGCTCGCTGCCTTGGCAGGGGCTCAAGGCCGCCACCAAGAGGCAGAAGTACGAACGCATCAGCGAGAAGAAAATGTCCACCCCCATCGAGGTGCTGTGCAAGGGCTACCCCTGTGAGTGTGACGGCGCAGGGGTCCGCAATCTGCGGCTCCGGGGCCACATGCGGCTCTTTTAGTCCCTGTGGATGGGTCGCTAAAAAAAAAAAAAAAAAAAATAGGACAACTTAATATATTTTTACTTTTTTTTTTTTTAGGTAAAATATTATTTAAATGAATTAATGGTATAGATAATAAAAAAAGAATAACAGTCAGAAAATGTCAGAGTCAAAATTAATAGGGGTGTGAATTGCCTAGTACCTGACGATTCGATTCGTATCATCGATTCACAGGTCACGATTCGATTCGATACCGATTAATCCCGATACGAATTTATAAGTCGATTGTTGCGATTTTTTTTCATTCAAATTTAGAAAATACTAATCAGTAAGCTTGTAGAGTGTAAGATTTATATGAAAATGTATTATTTATTTATCTGAAATTTCAGTCTTATAGAGGTTGTAATCTGTTTCATGTTTGAACAGCATTAAAATAAAAATATTAAGGCTTAATGTTCCGTTCATATAACATTCTTCCATGCTCAAGGTGTGAATCCTAAAAAAAAAAAAATCGATTCTGCCGATTATTGAATCGATTCGAGAATCGCGCGATGTAGTATCGCGATATATCGCCGAATCGATTTTTTTTAACACCCCTAAAAATTAAGTTGACAGAAAAAGAGAGGTGAAAACGTTTTTAAAATGACCTAAAAATGTCCATAAAATGACCATAAAATGTCCAAAAATGAAGAGGAAAAGTAAAAAAAATTACCATGAAATGTCCATGGAATTACCAAAAATTGAATTGAATGGTGTTTTTTTTTTTATTGAATGTTAATGGCATAAAAGAACATTTCCATAACATGTCCACAAAATTGCCCAAAAAATTATTTTTTATTTCATCTATTTTTGTTTTATTGTTACATTTATTTATGTGTTTATTTTAGTTTTTTATTTATTAAAAAAAAAGGCAGAAAATAAAATGTTTAAAAAGCAACCATAAAGTGTCCAAAAAGAAAAGAAGAAATCTCGAAAATTACTATGAAATGTCGACACAAAATTGCCAAAAATAAAAAGTAAAAGTCAGAAAATTGATTAAGGAAAATGCATGAAAGAAAATGTTCAAAAAACAAACATAAAATGTCCAAAAACAAAAGAAGAAATCCCGAAAATGAATATAAAATGTCCCAAAAATATTTATGTATTTATTTATTCATTTATTTATTTATTTATTTATTAATATGTTATTGTTATATTAATTAATTAATTAATTCATTACTTAATTAATTAACTTGTTGATTTAGTTTTTTATTTATTAAAAAAAAAGGCAGAAAGTAATATGTTTAAAAAGCAACCATAAAGTGTCCAAAAACAGAAGAAGAAATCCCGAAAATTACCACTAAATTTGCCCCAAAAAAAATAAAATTCAGAAAATTGATTAAGGAAAATGCATGAAAGAAAATGTTCAAAAAACAAACATAAAATGTCCAAAAACAAAAGAAGAAATCCAGAAAATGAATATAAAATGTCCCAAAAATATGTATGTATTTATTTATTTATTAAGATGTTATTGTTATATGAATTAATTAATTAATGAATTACTTAATTAATTAACTTGTTGATTTAGTTTTTCATTTCTTTTAAAAAAAGGCAGAAAATCAAATGTTTTTTTTGCACTTCCTCTTTTGCGTCCCAGCCGTGTTCTCGACCTACCTGAACCTGTGCCGCTCGCTGCGCTTCGACGACAAGCCCGACTATTCGTACCTGCGGCAGCTCTTCAGGAACCTTTTCCACCGACAGGGCTTCTCTTACGACTACGTCTTTGACTGGAGCATGCTCAAGTTTGTGAGTCTCGACCGTTTTCCGTCACCTTCAAGCTCGGACTGCGACGTCGTTCGAAGCTTGCTGCCGGTTTTCAGGGGGCCGGCAGGACGGCAGAAGACGGCGACAAAGAACGTCAGGAGGACAAAGACGAAGAAGACCGAGCGGCGGAAGGCCAACGAGTCACCGGAGGTCGAGCTTTGCCGTCCGCTCCGAAAACTTCCGCCGCCATTCGGGCCAAGAACGAACCAGATGTCGTTCAGTCCAAAGTGGTCACACGCGGCGGCGTCCAGCAGTCAGGTTAGGACAAAATGGCGGGTGTCGTTATGTGGGAGGAAAGTTGACCTCTTCTTGTTTTTTTTTTTTTTTTTTAAATGACCTGACGGTGTTTGCATCCAGGAAACCGCTCGCCTCAGGTGGGCCGAGCCGAGCGGGTCGAGCGAGAGCGCAAAGTGGCCATGCGGCTGCATCGCGGCGCCCCGGCCAACACGTCCGCCGGCGACCTCTCGGCGCGCCTCGACCAATCGCGCGTCGCCGCGTCGCAGGTAGGAGGAGTCACGTGAAGCCCGGCGTGAGCGTCGTCGAGGCGTCACAAAACCCACTTCGTTTTCTTCAAGGGGCTGCTCGAGTAGGGAAAAAATAATAATTACAATTATTTTGGCAAGAATTGAAATCACGATTATTCAAATGGGTACAAAACGAGAAATCTATTTTTAAAAAAAACTAAGAAAAAATATTAACACTATAATTATTGAGGTTCCTATTGGACCAAATGGAATTCATAATAATATATATTTATTTCTTTATGTTTGCAAAAACTTTTTGTACAAAACAAGAAAATGTTTCAACATAAAAAATATTAAGACATAAAATTCTTTGAAATACGATAATTATGCAATTTATTTTTGAATGAAACGAAACGTATTAGTTATTTTAAAGTTTTGTTTTGTTTTAAAAAGTACAAATTTATAAATTTGCACAACTCAAAAATGAATATTAACTCATTCACTCGCCGCCATTTTCACATTTCGCAAGCCCGTTCGCTCCCGGCTGTTTTACTGGATTTTGACTGATTTTGCAAGGCCCACAGAATATTGTGTTCTATTGCTATAAAAGCGTGGAACCTATCAAAAGAAAGATTAACGTCTCTTCTTTCATCAGGAAAAAAAGTATATTTCTATCTGTTTCCGTTTTGCAGCAATTAGCATTAGAAGAGAGCTAATTTAGTCAATTTTCACAAATCTATTTCGAATTCTGAGTAATTGAGATTTTTTTTTTCGACATGGCCCTGGTTGATCTCTTATACTCTGCTGCCACCTGCTGGCCGTTTGTGTAATAACTACCATTTCTGCAATCAGAGGCTGCATCAAAGCCTTCTGTATGCTAGCATTTAAAAAAACAAACAAACAAAAAACGTATAAATACGTCTTTGGGATACTTAAAACATTTTTACGTTTTTGGGAACAAATTAGTTAATTTTTTTAACGATTATGCTGATTTAGTAATTGTAGAGTGTAATCATTGAAATGAATAAATTGTGATTGAATTTCGATTAATTGCACAGCCCTATTAAATTTCTTCCATTGTAACCTACATACTTTTTTTTTTTTTTTTTTTTTTTTTTTTTTTTTTTTTTTTTGCTCACCTCCATGTTCAGGTCAGTGTGCCATTTGAACACCTGGCAAAGTGAATTTTTCCTGAGCGGCCTGCTGGTCAGAGGCAAGGTAAGAAGAAGAAGACATATGGCACACAAACATTCATGCTGTGGCCATAAAAACTTTACATACCTAATGAATAATAATTGAATTCATTTTTTAAATATTTTTTTTTTAATCTGTTTTCTCCATCCTTATCTAGCGACTATAGGGGAAACAACTACCCCTCTCTTTTTGAAAAAGGATACGCGAAAGCACGAGTGAATGGAGGAAGCGGATGGCGCCTAAACGAGGAGATCGATGGCGTCCACGTGTGAACACTGGTGACCAGAAGAAGCGGAAGTAACGCTTCAATGATGGAAGCCAGTGGGCCAGGAGAAAAAAACAACAACAACATTCACTAATACTGGCCTTTTACTGTTTATAGGGTGCAGTTTTTTGCCATTAACCAATTACGTGTCCCATCAACTCAGAGGCTCGACCCGCAAAAGTCACACGGTACATCCAATTGCACAAACTTTCAGGTTTCTGTGGTTTACAACTGTAATAAACTACAATCTAATGCTAATGTTAAAGGAGTTAAATATGCTGCATATTGATGTCTTTCATATAAAAAATATATATATAACAACAAAGCGTGTTGGTCAGACATGATGTATCATTTATGTATTTAGGCCTTTCTTAGAAATAGGCTAAAATGTCTGTCTGTTCTCATCGTAGTTCACCACCCAGCTTTGCCTCTGAGTCCAAAATATAAAATGGAGGAATGATCAATTATAAAATGTACAAGAAGAAAAGTGTATTTCCTCTCTTATGAGGTATTAAAAGTGGACAACGTGATAAAGGAATGAAGGGAGAACCTCAATGAGTGAATGTTTTGACTCCTTATTCCAATGTGTAAGTTAAACGATCTTGCTGACGTACTGTACATGTCCGTTTTTGTTTTGTTTTTTTATGTACAATGTGTACAGTATGTTTTATTTCGGCAAAAATGTAAATGACAATTGCCAGAATGTACCAGATTGAAGATGATTAAAGTATCCCTATAAAGACCAACACAAATGAACTTATAAAGGCTGATGTATCGATCTTGGTGATGTCTTGTGCATTTCTTTTCTGCGCTCCAATTTGGCTTCTCTGATAATTGGGTATAATTTTAGACTCAATAAAAGAAATGTGTATCTGCTGGCCTGTAAGCAGTCCGTTTATTAAATTAAACATACTGTTGAGGATTTATTTAATTTGTTTATTTTAGGACTACATTAAAAAAAAAAAAAAAAAGGATAGGCGTGCTTTTTACATCTTACTGCGTTAAAATAGGCTTGTAGCGCTTACTATGCACCACAAAACAAAACAAAGCTTTCCACTCCTATCCCCACCTACTTCCGTGTTATTAAATTACCCTCGCTCTGATTGGCTGCGTCGCCAGGATCCCGTTGAGTAGGCGGGGCTTGTCTGATTTCCCCAGTCGAACCTCAAGTCTTGGGAGAGAAAGGAAAGGGAGGGCAAATGGCAAGTTTGCCGTCTCGCCTTTCGGAACACTTGGCGGACTTTAGCTGCTAAAAAAAAAAAACAAAAGTGAGGACGAGCTCGTACGAACGACACCCGTTCAGGTCGTTAAACATGAAGAAGTGTGGAAAACGTGACGGTTAACGTGTCGGCGAGGGCTCAACATGGACGTCCGAGGGGGCGACGGCGCGGCGCTGAGCTGGAATTAAGGCCGTTTACGGGCTATTTCTGGTCGACACTCATTTTTCTTTTCTCTTTGGTAAGTCTGGCCTTTTAAAAAGTCGATTTAAAGTGCATGTGTACGCTCAAATGGCGCCTGTTACTAATTATAAACCGTTTGTTTCTCAATTCCAGGGTTCAAAGCTCCAACGTAATCTTTTTTTTCTTTTCTTTTTTTTCTTTTTTTTTTGGCGCCAGGAATCGTTTGTAAAGGTGAGTTTGTTTTGTTGTTTTGTCATTTAGGCGGCATTTGAACACATTCAAATGTCAATAACATGTTCTGTTGTGGGGTTTAGCAGTCAGCTGTCACCCCACGCATTTATTTGCATTGCTGACCCCCCCCCACCACCCCTTATGAACCCCCACCCACCCGTGCCCCCATTCCATCTGTTGCAAACTCCTGACCTTATGACACCCATAGATTATTATTCCTGCGTGCGCGTGATTTATTTGCCTTTTTTTTTTTTTTTTTTTTTTTTTAATTGAAACGCACAGATGTCCCTATTGGCCCATCGGTCACCAAATGTTTTGTGTGTGACTGCTGATGCCTTCACTTCTCCTCTTTTATGTGTGCATCTGCTGACCCCCTGCAAACCAATACAAATGACCTCGCCGGGCACACGCAAACAGAGAAACCCCTAAAATCCTCCATAGAGAGGCATGAGAGTGACAAAATCTATTTTATTAAGATTTCAAATGACTTTGTTAGCCTCATGACGTGTCCAGATGTTGTTGTTGTTGTTGTGTTAGTCACTCCATGTGACTTGTGATCAATTGCCACGTGACGTTAACTCAAGGAGAAAATGAACATTGGCTAGATTGACAGGTTGTAGTACCCAAATTTGATTTCATGCTTGTATCCTTCATAGTACTGTTAATTTTGACTGTATACTAACATTAGGGACCGACCAATTAATCGGGCGATATTTGGCCTTTTTCGAAAAATAATAACGGGCAACGTTTTGTTGTTTAAATGCTGATACGATCTTACTTTCTCCTGAAACAGTAAATGGACAAATATGGTGAATGTCGATCCCTTGTGAGTAACCAAAGTAATGTTTTGACAAGTGTAAAAAGTGTCTCTGGCTTTTATTTTGAGGAAGAAAAAACAAAACATTAAAGGGATACTTTACTTATTTAGCTATTTTTGGCAGGCAAACATTAATATTTTGCACAATTTTTGTACAATTAGTACCTTTTTAAAAAAACATTTTGCAACTTGCTGTTGACTGAAAATGACATCACAAGGGTCCAGGGTAACCAATCACAGCTCAGCTTGTGAATGTCACATGACCAGCGTCACATGGCCAAACCTAGAAAACAGGTGACCTGTGATTGCTTACCTGAGCCAATTTTATTTTTATTTTTATATTTATTTTTATTGTTTCTATTTTTTGAAATTGGTCATTTTATTTTTAGTTGTATCAACATTTTCTTGTTTTGTACCAAAAAATAATCATTTGAATAATCATGATGTCAATTATTGCCCACAATAATCATGATTATTATTTTTACCATAATCGAGCAGCCCTAGTTAGATTCATCATCATACAGAGTATATTTCCATTAAAAAAAAACAACAACAACACAAACTTTAAATTGACTTTTTGGATTGTGCCCTTTTGCTGTGTAGTCAGACAAGCCAACTCCAGTTCCTTTTAAGACAATGATGTCATAGATTTGGCCCCGACAAGTCACATCATGCTTTATGATGTCATCAAAGAAAGGCTTCGCATGCATTGAGGTTGCTGAGTTGTATCCATCGCCTTCGGAAAAACAGCTCAGGCAAACAAGTCAAAAGCAGTTGACAGTAACCGAGGTATGTTCTTCGAATGCTTCCCGAAAAACGTCGTCTTGTTTAACGTAATTGGACACATGTGCCGTGTGACTCGCGCGTCCTTGTCCACATGACACCCGTTGACTTCTAAAACATCAGCAAAAGCGGCATTAAAACTAACAAAAGAACTTCAAATGATTATTTTTTATTGACTCAAAACAGTAGGATGTATAAATCTTGAAAATTATCATAAAATGTCTACAAAATTTGCCCCAAAAAATAAATAAAAATAAATCAGAAAATTGATTAAGGAAAAGGCAGGAAAGAAAATGTTCAAAAAGCAAACATAAAATGTCTAAAAACAAAAGAAGTAGTCCCGAAGATTACCATAAAATGTTCACAAAATTGTCAAAAATGTAAATAAATAAATAGCATAATTAAATTAATAGCAAAAAAACAGTAGACATAAAATGTCCAAAAAAAAAGCTGAGAAGAGAGGCTGGAAATTACTGTAATATGTCCATAAAATTGCCCAAAAAAAGTCAGAAATTTGGCAGAAAGGCAGAAAAGTCCAGTCATCTTTATTTAGATAGCGTTTTCAATGTATGAAAAATGGTCAAAAAAAAAAAAAAAAGAATAGCCAATAAAGTCATAAAAATGTCAAAACGTAGCCATAAAATGTCCCAAAAAATTGAGAGGCTTAAAATTACTGTAATATGTCCATAAAATTGCCAAAAAAGTTTGGCAGAAAGGCAGAAAAGTCAAGTCATCTTTATTTAGGTAGCATTTTCAATGTATGAAAAATTGACAAAAAAAAAAAAGTAGCCATAAAATGTGGCATAAAATTAACTTAATATGTCCATAAAATTGCCCCCCAAAAAAAGTCACAAATTTGACATAAAGGCAGAAAAGTCGAAAAATCTATGAAAAAATATTGTCCAAAAAAAACCATCCAAAAACAGAAGACGAAAAAAAAAAAAAAGATACCGAGCCGTTTTTTTACGTCAAAAGATACTAAAAGACACTAACGCAAATAATGATAAATCAGCCATCTTTAAGCCAGGTTGATGATTAAATGAATGGTGGAAAAATACTGGCTAATGTGTCTTTTTTTTTTTTTTTTCTTTCTTTCTTTCTTTCTTTCTTTCTTTCTTTCTTTCTTTCTTTCTTTCTTTCTTTCTTCCTTCCAGATGCAGAGGTTGTGGAGGCGAGACGTGCCCCTCTCAGTGAGGTTTGGTGCGGACGGCCCCTCGGCGGAAGCGCCGGGCTCGTCGTCGTCGTCGTCGTCGTCGGCGACGCCCCCGCCGGGAGGGCCCAACATCTCCTGGCTCCCCGAAGCGCCCTTGCTCAGCCAGGACCCGCCCACTTTCCTCATGACCCCCACGGCCCAGGCCGTGTCCGGCTTCTTCGTCTGGACCGCCCTCGTCCTCACCTGTCACCAGGTAAGCAAGCAAAAACTCTTGTTACTGTTCACGCGACACTCAAATGAAAACGACACGCGTTTTGTTTTTGTTGTTGTCGTTTTCATGAGCGAAATAAATAAAAAAAATCACAAAAGGCCCATTTCTCTTTTGTGCGGGTCACAAATCTGTCGAAATGGAGGTAAGTGAGCACTTCTCCTTTGCCAAGATAATCCATCCACCTCATAGGTGTGGCATAAAGAAATCAAAATCAGGCTGAGAGTCGACCCGCAATAATAAAAAAAAAAACCTCTAAAATACAGAAAAATAGACGGAAATATATTATTTAAAATAGAGAGACCAATCTTCCATGCAATTTCTTGTTATTTAATAAATTATACTTAAAAAAAAACAAAAAACTACATCACAGCTCTTTTAAAAGCAAAACTAGAAAAGATTATCAGATATAATTACTTGAAGACAAATTTTGTTGCTATTTTATTTAATTAGTTCTCTGTTTCTTTGTGTCGTTTTCAACAGACTTTTCACGCCCCCTTTAAAAAAAGGAAACAAATAAAATAGGGTTTTCCGGCGATTAAATTTTTAAAATTGTAATTAATCGCATGACTTCAATAGTAAACTCGCAAATTTTATATCTGTTCTGAATGTACAATTTTTTTTTTCCTGAGTTTTCATAAACTTATTAGCGAAAAAATGCTCAATTAATCATTGATACAGTAATCTCATAATAATTCATAAAATTGAGTTAAAATTAAAAAGATGTACTGTAATGTAAAAAAATGAGTGTGATATTGATTTGTGTCGAGGTCATTTTTTCTGCCACTAGATGGCATAATTGCCTTTGTAAGACGTTGGTGACAGCTCAGTGCATTTTTTTCTTTTCATATTAAGAGCTATCGACTCTTTAACATGAAGTCACTTGTGACATTCTGCACATTTTTAAAATTGTAAAATACAACTTGAACACAGTTTATTATTTTTATTTTATTTTTTGAATTTGATTTGTTTTATTACTAAAATTGTTGAAGTCAGTGAATGATGTATTTTCTATTTTTTTTTCCCAGATCTACATGCACCTGCGTTTTTACAGCTCACCCCGAGAGCAGCGGCACATCGTCCGCATCCTCTTCATCGTGCCCATCTACGCCGTCGACTCTTGGCTCAGCCTCCTGTTCTTCACCAACGACCAGTTCTACGTGTACTTCGACACCGTCAGGGACTGCTACGAGGGTAAGAACAAACGGCGATACGCGTTGAAATGGAGATCACGCTGATCGTTAAAATCCGTTCCCACCTGGAGAGGCGGGCGACTTTTCCGGCCGAGTTGAAACATGCTAATCAAATCTGGAGAGGAACAATCTGTCCATCCGTTGTTAGTTGATTAGTTCGCCCACAAAGGGGCCCATTCATTTCCCTGGCGAAAACGTGTTACGTGAATGTTGCCTAGCGGAATACAAACATTTGGAAAAATGGCCAGTTTTTTCATTCAGCCGCTGTTTAGCTTTTTCTTTGGATTTTTCTCTTTTTATCAGAGATGTCGAAAAGGAAGTGTGCGGCTCGGTACAAAATGTATTCAACGGAGTTTGTGAACTCACAAGCCAGAATTCATCTTGCGAGAGAAAGGTTACAAATAAAGTGATCCAAAAGTACATTTTTTCGACTAATGAAGTACGATTCTAGATAGTGTAATATTTAACACGACTAGTGTAAAATCAACATTGACCAGTGTTGACTATTCTAATGAAAGAACTAGTTTCAAGTGTTAAAAAATATGATTTTACATGGTGTAATATTTTAACACTATACTAGTGTAAATTCAACACTGACCAGTGTTGACTATTCTAATGAAAACAACTCGTATCAAGTGTTAAAAAGACTGATTCTAGATGATGTAATATTTAGACTTAGACTTGACTTTAACACTACTAGTGTAAATTCAACACTGACCAGTGTTGACTATTCTAATGAAAGAACTAGTTTCAAGTGTTAAAAAGTATGATTTTACATGGTGTAATATTTTAACACTATATTAGTGTAAATTCAACACTGACTAGTGTTGACTATTCTAATGAAAACAACCAATTTCAAGTGTTAAAAAGTATGATTCTAGATGGTGTAATATTTAACACTACTAGTGTAAAATCAACACTGACCAGTGTTGACTATTCTAATGAAAACAACTCGTTTCAAGTGTTAAAAAGTATGATTGTAGATGATGTAATATTTTAACACTCTTCTAGTGTAAATTCAACACTGACCAGTGTTGACTATTCTAATGAAAACAAATCGTTTCAAATGTTAAAATGAAATATTCTCTAACATTTTTACCACTTTACTAGTGTAAAATGGTGTTAAATTTCAACTACCATCTGAGTTGTTTTAACTCCATCTAAGTGTAAGAAAGATTAACACACTTTTGACACTTTTCAAGTGTTAAATTTAACTCTAGGTGGTGAATTAGCACCGCCGATTTTGCTGTGCAGTTGATCCGCAACACACAAACGCCTCGACAATATTTATTTATCTCCCCTCATATTTTCCCTCCTTGTCCAATATTATTGTTTGCGTCACTCTATTGAAAGTCCCAAGCCGCCGAGCCCCGACCTGGCGCTCTCTTGAGTAAGGCTGACTGGCCTGTCGCATGGCAACAGCACTCACAAACGTTTCTCAGCCACTGGACAAGCCGCGACAAGATAATGAGTTCCCGGCAACCCAACTTGCTGGCAAAGTTCTCCATTGTATGCACGCCTACTGTATCGCCGTGGCAACCGGCTTGCCTGACGAGGCATCCGACGAGGGAGATGTGAACAAACGGTCAACCAACATGGAAGCCAGCTCAGCCGGTTGTCCGCATCAGACCCAGTAATATTTTGCGATGTCAAACCATGACGTGAAGTCACATTTTTTTTCCACGCTGGACCAATGACGCAATCATCTTCCTGACATTGTTGTACAGCACACAAAGAAGGACGATCCCGGCGTGGAGGGTGAAAAACAGGATTAGCACGCTGGTGTTTATGAGCCGCTTTGCTTGTCATCGTCCACATGCTGAGAAAGCACACGGGGGGGGATGTAATCCGCCCCCCCACGCAAGACATTTGGTGACCCCCAAAGACGCTCGTGTGTTGCTTGTTTGCGAATGCGTCTCAGGGGAACTCGAACTAGCATATGTTAGCATATTGCCCTTATTTTATAGATACCATTTATTTTAATTGTGGGAATGCTGAAGCATTCCCACGTATGTTATTGTGATTTTTTTTAATTCTCCACACTTTTTTGCCGTGCAACAATTCCCGCACAATAATTCCCGATTTACATTGTTCAAATTTCAACTTGCTTCAAAAATTCACACCTCCCGGTAGGGCAGGTGCAACTAATCGAAATTCAATTATTCCCTTCCAAATTACAAAATCAGCATAATCGTTAAAAAATGATTATTAATACTAATTTTGGAGTTTTTTTTTTTAAATGGATACATTTGCAACTTTTTAAAATTTTAAAATAATAATATAAAACAACTAAGGCATGTCTGCCGTCTAGTGGTGATTGGTCATATTACAACTTAAAACTACAGTTGAGCACGGCAACCTGCAAATTTTCAGAATTTTTTTTTTCTTTTTCATTTTCAAATTTTTTTTTTTTTAACAATATATCAATTTTACTAGACATTAATATCAAGCATTGAAAACAAATGTAGCTACTTTGCTTTTTCCATTTTTATTTTTTTTTTTATTTGAAGTATGTATTGAATGCAGTGGGGGGGGGGGGGGGGGGTAAAGATGTTTTTTTTTTTTTTTTTTTTTTTCTAAAACGACCTAAGACACAGGTGTAAGCACATCTTAGGCATGTTTGCCATCTAGTGGTGATTGTTGATATTACAACCACAGTCTACCACAGCACCTGCAGATTGGCAATTTCACAGATTTATTTATTTTTTGTATTTATTTATTTTATTGTTTTTTATTGGTATTAATTTTTTTTTTTTTTTTTTTTTTTTAATCAAGGGGCCAAGTTACGTGGAATTGCCTCCAGCTCACTTGTTTCTTCTACTACTATGAAATAAAATGAATTGTTTTTGGGGTTTTTTTTTTGTGTCCCCAGCATTCGTGATCTACAACTTCCTGAGTTTGTGTTATGAATACCTCGGAGGCGAGAGCGCCATCATGGCGGAGATCCGGGGGAAACCCATCGAGTACGTTTTTTTTTTTTTTTTTTTCTTTCCCCTTCTTCCTTTGCGCCACTTTTCGTTGACGATTTTCCCCCCCTGCGCATGTTCAGGTCCAGCTGCGTGTTCGGCACGTGCTGCCTGAAAGGAAAGTCGTACTCCATCGGCTTCCTGCGCTTCTGCAAACAAGCCACGCTGCAGTTCTGCGTGGTCAAGCCGCTGATGGCCACCGTCACCGTCGTCCTGCAGGCGTACGGCAAATACAAAGACGGAGACTTCAAGTAAGGTTTTCGCCGCGTCGGCCTCCGGAAACGGGAAACGGGCGCGGCCGACCGTCTGTCTGTGCGTCTCGTTGTGGCTCCGCAGCGTCGCCGGCGGTTACCTGTACGTCACCATCATCTGCAACGTCTCCGTCAGCTTGTCCCTGTACGCCCTCTTCCTGTTCTACTTCGCCACCCGCAACCTGCTCAGCCCCTACGGGCCCGTTCTCAAGTTCTTCATGGTCAAGTCGGTCATCTTCCTCTCCTTCTGGCAAGGTGCGGCAGCTGTTAGGGAATCTGCGATATAAAAAAAAATATATATATTTAAAAAAAAATTGAATATTGGAAGAGGTGGTGACCAGGATGCGCAGGGTCTGTCCTTTCACGTTTGGAAACAAATGGACTTTACCTCGATATTCACATTTTTCAGCATCCACCTTGATTAATTGCACAGCTCGGGCTGGGCAATTAATCATATTCCATGACAATTTCAATTATTACATGCCATAATTACAAAATCAGCATAGTCATAAAAAAAATAATACTAATTTTTGAGTTGTTTAAATGTATACATTTGCACCTTTTTTTTAATTATTTTAAAATAACCAATTTCATCAATTTTGTTTCATCCAAAAGGAGCTCGCATAATTAGTTTTTCAATTCATTTTATTTGTCTTAATGTTTTGTTTTTGTTTTTTTACGTTTAAACATTTTTCACATTTTGTACCCAAAAAAAATCATCTTACTGCACAAGTGCACATGCTGCACTTCAACTTCAAGTATTTGCCAACATAAATATCTAAATATATATTAGCATAAATATGTATTATTATACATTCTGTTTTGTCCAAAAGGAACTTGCACAATTCGTGTTTTTATTTTTTATTTTTTTAATTGGTCTTAATATTTTTAAATGAGTAAATATTTTCTTGTTCCGTACCAAAAAATAAATGATAAATAAATAAATATTATTACAATTTTTTTTGGGTCCAAAAATAACTTGCATAATTATACTGTTTCTATTTTTTTTTTGTAATGGGTCTTAATATTTTTAAATGCTTAAACATTTTATTGTTTTGTGCAAAAAAATAAGTGATAAATAAATAAATATTATTATAAATTTTGTTTCATCCAAAAGGAACTTACATAATTATACTGTTTCTATTTTTTTTTTAATGGGTCTTAATATTTTTAAATGCTTCAACATTTTCTTATTTTGTACCAAAAAATAAATGTTTTTTTCCCCCCCCCATAATGGAGCAGCCCTCGATGCCGCTTTTTGAACGCGCTGTGATTTCCGCGCAGGCGTGTTTCTGGCCGTCATGGAGAAGTGCGGCGCCATCCCGCAGATCAAGTCGGTGGAGGTGTCGGTCGGCGAGGGCACCGTCGCCGCCGGTTACCAGAACTTCATCATTTGCATCGAGATGTTTTTTGCCGCGCTGGTCCTCCGTCTCGCCTTCACCTACCGAGTCTACGTGGACAAAAGTACGAGTGCGCAAGGTGAGATGTGCATTGATATATATATATATTTTTTTTAGCTTCTTTGAGGATTTTCTGGCTTTTTTTTCTTCCTTTTTTCCTCTTCTTTGGCGTTCTTACACAAACCTTCATTTCCTTTTCCTTCTCTGCCGCGTCTTGAAGGACCCCTTCCCGCGCACGGCGAATTCGGTAGGTTCGCACGCTTCCTTGCTCCTCTTCAAGACGCTTTCGCCGGCTGCGTCGTTCGTCCGTGAACGACTTTTTTTATTTTATTTTATTTTTTTCCCCAACTCGCTGCCGTCCGTCTCCCCCGCGCAGGCGCCTGCGCCCCGATGAAGAGCATCTCCAGCAGCCTGAAGGAGACGATGAACCCGGGCGACATGGTCCAGGACGCCATCCACAACTTCTCGCCGGCCTACCAGCAGTACACCCAGCAGTCCACGCTGGAGCGGGCGGCGCCGCCCTCGGCGCCGCCGCCGCCGCCGTCGTCGTCGTCGTCATCGTCCGTCAACCGCGGCGGCGACACGGAGAAAACTCTCCTGCTCAGCTCGGACGACGAGTTCTAGACGCGCAGAAATTGGACGTCGTCCTCCTCGAGGTGATCGTCGTGCGCGTTTATGTGAGAAGGGTTAGTGGCCGTTTATTTCATCATCATGAGAGCATGAATGAAAGTATAAACAAAAGGATATTTCCTTTGGATGCTATAAGCTAGTCCTGCTTGATTCGTCACTGTTTCATTTTGCTTTTCTTTTAAGGATTTTTAACTTTTACTCAAAAGATGATAGAATATTCTTTTTTTTTTTCTTTTTTTTTTTTATAGCACAACTCAACTTTGTTTTGCTTGTGTTTTATTGTGATAGTGTGACGGTGAGAGTTTGGGACATTTGCTAACATGTCATGACAACCTGAAAAGGACTTTTTTTTTTTTTTTTAAACTTTTGTTTATTCAGTTGACAATAAATTGACAAAAGTACTGCAAAAAAAAAAAGTGTGCTTGTAGACTGGAAATGTCCATCTGTATGAGTGTGTGTGCAGTTAGGGATGGACGGAAATGCCGTTGCAAGCTATTATTAAAAAAATTTAAAAAAAAACCTACCTATGTCTAAATGAAGCTCCTCAACTTACTTACCAAGATGGTCACTTTAATGTTAAAGTCATCAAATAAGTTTAAATATCACCGATACATCAAAATGTCAATGAATTAATTGTGGCTAATCTCTTTTTCTTTTTTTCTTTTTTTTTTTTTTTGGTGAAAGTTTTGTGCAGTTTAAGTGAACAAACCAAATAACCTCCAGACCTGTTCAAATCTGAAATCATTGGAATGGAATAATAATAATAATAATAATAATAATAATTTGAAGGAAAAACAATAGGGCCCGACCAGGGACAACTGCACCACCCCCATTAAAAAAAACGCACCACCCCTGTTAAAAAAAATTACAACAACAAAAAAAAAGAGAAAAACCCCCCGCACCACCCCTGTTAAAAATTGCAACAAAATAAAAAAAAATAAAAAAGATTAGGGAAATGGGCTTTTTCTTTTGTATTTGTTTTTTTCTTAATTTAAAAAAAAACTATTTGAAACAAAAACAAAATTGAAGGAAAAAAAGAACAGACGAGGGTTCTATGACAGTGTTTTTTTTGTTTTTTGTTTTTTTTTAAATATTGCTGTGACAAATTTTCCTGTTCTGCTAACAGATAACACATTTCTCATTGTATTACTCATTTTTGACATACTTTCAGAAATGGACCACAATTTTCTTGGTTATTTAAATTCACTTTTCCAACTATTTGTGAACAATATATATATATATATATAAAACAATCTGTAATGCAAGGTGAGAGTAGAGTGACAGGTGTGTAAACACTGCTGCACTTATCAGTGCCTTGCTCATGAGCACTTCGACAAGTCGGGACATCCCCTGACACTCGTGTCAATTGAATTGAATTTTTGTGCATGACAAACGTATTTCCATCTGAAAGATGACTCACGGACATCCGAAATTTCTCCTACGAACGTCAAAGTGACGTCCAGTGAGCGCCTTGAATGACTCATTGACGCTGCAATGCCTCATAGGCTCACCAGGGGGCGCCCTACATAGTTCATCAATAAACGCCAATGACACCACAGCACATTCTTATGTCATATCGTGGACACACGATGAGTCAAAATAAACACGAGGTTTTTATGCGTGTTTATCATCAAGAAATAGAAACCAGCAGGTCAGGCCTTCATACGTACGCGTATTGATTCATTTTTAAATAATATACTTACAAGTGACCAGTTTTTAGCAAAACAGTCATCAACTGAGTCACTATTGAGTCAACCACCACAAAAGCACGCCATTTTATGTACAATATGTACAACATTTATTATAATTAATATATAAAATAGATGATGTACTTGAATTTTCACAATAGAAAAAGTACAATAAATACAAAGACCATTTTTGTTTTGCAAGTATCACAAAACGTCCAGCACAATTTGACAAGAGGTGAAGACATTTGGAAATATAGATCATAAATGCTTCTTTTTTGTTGTTTTTTCAAACCAGACCTATTCATATAGCTAAATATAAACTTCGTATATTTGAATTAATTTCCGACACAAGTCCGATTGTGTCACGTCTGCTTATGCTTAATTATGACTCAACTCGTTGCAAGTTTTTCAAGTGAACACGCTTCGTTTCCTTTTGTCTTTTCTTCTCCACTTTCTTTTTTCCATCGTTCTTCCCCACCCGACCTCTCAATTTCCTCATCTTCTCTTCCGCCATCTTTCTGTTCAGCCTTTCTCATTTCCCCCCACACGAATAACATAAAAAACATAAACATAAAAAAAAAATAATAATAATAATATCCCTCCAAGAATCCACTATGGCAAGCCAGTACAAACATGGCAAGAACACACGTGTACGAATCATCATCACACAGCAAATATGGCCGTCGCCTTTTGAGCATATTTCTACATAGCTAATAATTCAAACATTTCGTGAAGTAGGAATCGTTGTCACACAATACGACATGAAAATACCCCCCCCCCCCCCCCCCCCCCCACAAAAAAAATATGGAAGTACAGTCAAACCTCGGTTTCCAAACATAATCCATTCCAGAAGGCTGTTCTAAAAGCGATTTGTTCGAAATCCAAAACGATTTTTCCCATTAGAATTAATGTAAATAATTTTAATCCGTTCCAAGTCTAAATTTGACTATTTTACACCATAAACTGCACTGTATACTGTTTACCATAAATAGAAAAGGGTAGAAATAGTTTTATTATGTGACTGCTGCTTCGCAAGCAGTAGCAAATAAATGAATGAATGGCGAAGGGGGCAAAAGAGCCACAAATTAAGCACCTTTTTCCAAGCCACGCTGTGCGCACATACATTAACCGACCCAATATGATTTTTAGCTCATTTTGTTGCAATTTTTCACATTTAGCATGCTAATGCTAGCTTAGCAAGCCAATGCTAAATTAGCACGCTGACACTAAGTTAGCATATTAATGCTAATGCTAACTTGGCATGTTAATGATAATGTTAAGTTAGCATGCGAATGCTAGGTTAGCATGCTAATACTAATGTTACATTAGCTTAGCATGCTAATGCTAGCTTAGCAAGCCAATGCTAAATTAGCACTCTAACACTAAGTTAACATATTAATGCTAATGCTAACTTGGCATGTTAATGCTAATGCTAAGTTAGCATGCTAATGCTAATGTTACATTAGCTTTAGCATGCTAATGCTAGCTTGGTGACTGACTGAGAGGTAAAGTACACCAACAGTTGGCAAACGAGTTAGCTCGGTTCCAGAGTGAGTCGCGTTCAGGTACGCTCGGCTTTTTTTCAGTTTGGTCGAGAGCCGAATTTTTTGGACGAGTTCCGAGACATAAAATTCTCGAATTTTTCTGCTCGAAAACCGATTTGGTCGAGAACAGAAGCGTTCGAAAACCGAGGTTTGACTTGTACTGAAAACATACATAAAACATCACAGCACTCAAGTTAGCTTGTCTTGTCAAAATATCTACTTTTTAAATACAAATAAAATATAGAATATATCTCTGATAAATGTCACTCAACATTTTGCGTCTCGACGGCACGTACAAACGTTACAAATAAGAACACGGGAAAGAGGAATGTGTGCGGAGTGAAGTCGCCGCATTTCTTTTCGGCTAAACGATGGATTTGACTTTCGCGCGTCGGCGAACGCGTCGCGGTTAAAGTTGTGTGCTAATTCAGCCAGGACGAGAAAAGTGTGATGGACGGTCAGCAGGTTTTGGTTTGGGTTTGGGTTTGATACCTCCCCACAAGCACTTGAAGGCACCGCGTTGGCGTACAAACCCTGAACATCAGTCATTTATTTATGGCCACCCTGTTTGTGCCGTCGATGCTAGCGATAGACCGCTAACAAAACAAGCTGGAATGCAGAAGTTTGGAGGACGTATGGGGGAAGCTTGACTATGAAGTTTTGGTGTGGGTTTTTTGTTTTTGGTCACACTCCCAAAAAGCAGAAGCGGAGGAGGTTGAGCCGTCAAACAGTAAGTCATGGGTCGCTATTAGCTCATGTACAGTACGATGCAAAAGTCTTGTTACCGACCACGTTGCTTGTTTCGAAATGTCTTTTTCCACATGTGGAATTAAGCAGAATTTCAATAGATTTGAGCACAGTGGTTCTTAACCGTGATCCCTTCATACTATGACAAGCAAAAAAAAAAAAATAAATAAAATAAAACAAAGATGTGTAATTTGAATTCACATGCAAAATGGAATGCATGGTGTTCCACAGGGTTCAATTCCGGGGCCTCTGTTGTTTTCATTATATCTGCCTATTCCTGTGAATCCTTGAATTTAAAAAAAAAAAAGAAAAAAAGTCTTGAATTAAAAAAAAAAAAAGTCTTGAATTGGAAAAAGATTTTTGAATTAAAAAAAAGTCTTGAATTTAAAAAAAAACATCATTTTATTTTCCGAAAAAGACAAAAAAAAAAAGGCATTTTATTTTCCGCTAAAAACATTTCCAAAAAAGGTCTTGAATAAATTTTTTTTTTTTAAAAATCATTTTATTTGCCAAAAAATGCATTTTATTTTCCAATAAAAACATTTCCCAAAAAAGGTTTTGAATTAAAAAAAAAGTATTGAATTTAAAAAACAAAGTCGTGAATTTAAAAAAAAAAAAAAAGTCTTGCATTAAAAAAAAGAGTCACTTTATTTTCTGAAAAAGACCAAAAAAAGGCATTTTATTTTCCAATAAAAACAACAAAAAATGTCATTTTATTTTCCAATTAAAAAAATAAAAAGTCCTGTGAATGCGTATAGGAAACTGGTGTGGTTCAGTATCTGCAACAAGATTAAGAACCACCGTTTTAGCCTAATCCATACATCATTTTGGCATACTATTTTTGTCAAAATGAAGCTCCTCAACTCACTTCAGCACCAAAATGCCATCAAAACCAGCAAACGGCAAATTGGAGAGTTTTTTTTTTTTTTAAGCAAATAACTGGGGGGAAAAAAAATCTGCAAATGATCAAATATTTTTCATAGTGTTGCAGAATGTGCCATTCACTGCCATTGACGGTTATGGACGTAAAAAAAACGTCTGCTGAGAAGAAGCTCAGCTGGTCCTTGATGATGTCATACGCGTGTGGGCGTAGCACTGACGTTTAGTATTATCCTACCAAAATTGTGTTCCGTTGTGTGCGCGCGTACACGGATGTGTGTGTCCACCCCCCCCCCCTCTGAGTTAGTTCGCAGAGCCTAGGAAGACTCGCGGTCCCTCTGCGGCGGCGGCGGCTGCGCCGGACTCTTGACGATGGTGATGACGGAGGCGGTGTTGAGGCGCGGCGCGGTGGCCAGCAGGTTCCCGCCGCCGGCCTCCAGCCCCCTGGCGAACCTCTGCAGCGCGGCCAGGCGCGCGCCCAAGCCCTCCAGCTCCTTCCGCATGCCGGCGTTCTCCGCCCCCAGCCGCTCCACCTCCCGCTGCAGCTCCGTCTTCTGCTGCTCCAGGGCCTCGCGCTGCGACACCCGCTTGACCCGGCAGCTGGCGGCGTAGCCCCGGTTCTTCAAGGTGCGCCGCCGCTGCTTCAGCTTCTGGATCTCCTCGCGCGACATGCCGCGGAGGTGCAGGTTGAGCTCGCGCACCGACAGCGACATGAGCTCGCCGTCCGACAGGAAGGGCACGTTCTCGCCGCATTCCTGCTTCACCTGAGTGAGCGGAAGACACCTTCCTTGTTAGCTTCAACTCCTCGGTCGGGGTCGTTTTCATCAGTTGGTGATCAAAATCAAGCGCTAGTTTAGCTAGTGCACCCAATTTGGGTTACTTTTAGTGTTCCCTCATTTATCGCGGGTTCATCTTTCATTGATTTTTTGCAGCATTTTTTATTTTTGGTTTGTTTATTTTGTATGTCTTTGCGCGGCCGTATCTCTCGAATATGAAAGATGAAAGAAAAAAATAGATTCTAAAAAATACAATATACTCCGAAAAAAAGAAAATGTGAAAAAAATATTCTAAAAAAAATACAATATACTCCGAAAAAAAAGAAAAGATGAAAGAAAATGTGAAAAAAAATATTCTAAAAAACATAATATACTCAGAAAAAAAGAAAATATGAAAGATGAAAGAAAATGTGAAAAAAAATAGATTCTAAAAAATACAATATACTCCGAAAAAAAGAAAATGTGAAAGATGAAAGAAAATGTGAAAAAAATATTCTAAAAAATACAATATACTCCGAAAAAAAAGAAAAGATGAAAGAAAATGTGAAAAAAAATATTCTAAAAAATACAATATACTCCGAAAAAAAGAGAAAATATGAAAGAAAATGTGAAAAAAATATTCTAAAAAAAAATGCAATATTCTCCGAAAATACGAAAGATGAAAGAAAATGTGGAAAAAAATATTCGAAAAAAAAAAATGCAATATACTCCGAAAAAAGAAAATATGAATAAAAAAAAATATAAAAAAATATTCAGAAAAAAAGTTTTTTTTTTTTATTTATTATTATTTAAATTTAACCAAATACTAAAGGACAAAACATATCGGAAAACAGTCAAATGTTTTTCCTGCAATTCATATATTTTATTATTGTGTTAAAGGACCCAAAGAAAGAATATTTTAGTCATTATCTACTTGTTTTTCTTTTTTTGTTTTTTAATCAGCTGATTAATTGGTTGTCTGTATTTTATTCTGCCAAATATCAGGTTTGATATCGACCTAAAATAAAATTCCAAATAGGTTGGGCACTCCTCAAAACACGATTGCGTCAATGACGAAACTGAATGCATTGCCACTGTTTGTTTTTTTTTTGTTTTGCTCGTGCGTGTTTACCTTGAGTGCTTTGCTGTTTCTCTCTGTCGTCATGATCTTACTTCTCCTCGGGTTTCCCCCCGCCCCCAAGAACCAGTCAGCACAGATTCGGACACTCTGAAAAAGACACAAACAAGATTTTTTTTTGTTCTTGATTTAGTTTTTAATGGCCGGTCTTGTCACATGCGAGTCAGTACAATCACGCCCGTTTCTGACATTTACGTCCGATCACAAGACCGCCGGTCATGCAAGGCGGAGAAAAGGAGAAGCCGCACATCTCTGGTTCTCTCTGCGCACGCGCGCGCTCGTCTAATTGATATCGGAGGAAGTTTTTGTGCGTGTGAAAGTGACAGGCCCCGTTTTTTGTTGGCTGACGCGGTAAAAGAGGAAGTGACAAAGGCATTTTGTAGGTGTCCTAAGCGACACTTCCTCCTGTCAACACACTGCCAACCGCCCCAGGTTTCCATTTTAGTGTGATACATATTTTTTTAATTCAAAATCAGCATTGAATTTAACGCAACATAACAGCATTTAACTGTGCTAAAATAAATAAATTTAAAAAAAGGAAATACAATATATCATGCTCAGCAATGTTACTGATTGTAAAATTACATTTTTAACAATGTCGGCTAGTCGCCATGTTTACTGGTTGTTTTGTGACCAACCAATCAGAGGATGGGGAAAAATGCTGATGTCATAAAGGGGCGACTTTGACACCATGAGGACGAATCTGATTGGACTAAATAAAATACCACATGCATGCTGTTAAGCCCAAAGAAATGTTACAAAATGAAGACAATACGAATAGTAAAATGTTATTAAATTTGAGTACAGATATCGATGTTGAACTCCTATTTACACTGGATGGCTTGCAAGTGAATTTACGACTGCAAATGCTGTTTGCACGGCATGATGGCGGACATCAACAATAAGACAAAAAGTCATGTAAGATTTAGAAAACAAACTGAAAAAAGAAAGAAAATTCCCACAGAAATTTTGAATGGGACTGCTGACTATTGCCAACCTACAGACAATAATCTGGGGTGTACCTAATGTTTTTTCCAATATGGCCGCCCCATTGGAAACGTCAACAGACAAGAGCTGGGATGTACCTAATGTTTTGGCCAATATGGCCGCCCTATTGGCGAATTGCGATGTCTACAGACGAGAATCCGGGGTGTACCTAATGCGTTATCCAATATGGCCGCCCCATTGGAAACGTCAACAGACAAGAGCTGGGATGTACCTAATGTTTTGTCCAATATGGCCACCCCGTTGGCAAATTGCGATGTCTACAGACGAGATTCCGGGGTGTACCTAATGTTTTGTCCAATATGGCCGCCCCATTGTGGACGCCCACAGACAATGATCTGGGGTGTACCTAATGCGTTATCCAATATGGCCGCCCCATTGGAAACGTCAACAGACAAGAGCTGGGATGTACCTAATGTTTTGGCCAATATGGCCGCCCCGTTGGCGAATCGCGACGTCTACAGACAAGAATGTGTACCTAATGCGTTATCCAATATGGCCGCCCCATTGGAAACGTCAACAGACAAGAGCTGCGGTGTACCTAAAGTTTAATAATACATCTCAGTCACACAATATTTGCTAATCATCAAAGTTTGTTGCTTGAACGTGAATAAAATAAGCTCATGTATGTACATTTGCGTCACACGAAACTCCTGCTGACATTAGCAGAAGTGCTTGTTTAACATTGCGCCGTCTTTGAGCAGCTCGATTTAGAAACGTTATCGTCATATCTTAACATTTGTCCACAGAGGCGGCGTGTGACTTCCTACATTCCTCTTAAGGTCAGTTGTGTGAGTGGGTTGGGTGAGGTGGGGGGGGCTGCAGTGTACGTCAGGTCACGATGACTTGAACTAGCGGTTTTATGTTGGGCTCGAAAAAGCCCGCAGGCTCAAAGTGGCGACAGCGTCTGCTGCATAGCGACAATACTTTCTTTCATTGTGTGGACACGATTCTTTTTTTTTTTTTTTTTTTTTTTTTTTTTTTTTTGGGCTCTCATGTTGAGCTGAGAAGGAAGTGCGCTGCGTGTGAAAGAATTTGTCATTGCACACTTCCTGCTTGATGTTGACCTTCCGTTATTTAACTTAAGAAAGCAACTTCGATCCGATCAATATATTTATTGCCACACGTTATCAAAAAACAACAACCAAAACAGTGCCAGCCGATTTTGAGCATTTTAACTCATCTTTCGAGGCGAACAGAATATTGCATGCTTTTACTACATATACAACATGGCTACCAAATGAAAGATCACATTCCATTCTTTCATTCGGGAAAAAAAAAAAAAGTATGTTTCTACCTCATTTCGTTCTTTTGTAATTACCATTTAAAAATAGATCATTTTGAGTGACATTAAGAGAAAACTGAAAAGGAGAAAACAAGCTTTTTGTGAAACGATACATTTTCTCCACAACAGCGACTTTGCTATTTATTGTTGAGTGATTCTTTATGAATTGGATTTAATGTGACAAAAGCTTTGAAAATTCACCTCATCCTTGAAAATGTTCTATTAAATCAGATTGGCCATGTTTCATTGTAATTTCGTACACCGGCTGCCCATTGAAAAGAGATGCAATACCGCCATCAGCTGGCCATAATTAGTGGGTGTTTTTGATTCCACAATCCATTGACCAGGCAGCGCTGCACTTTGGACGTTGCCGATTGATAACAAAAACAAAACAAAAAACACAAAAACGTAGTTGACGTCATTTAACGTTTATGGCAGCATACATCGTGATTTTACTCATCGTTATTCAACGTTTTTGGCGGTCAAAGAGTTAATTGATGTTTTTGTTCTTTAAATCACTAAACAACAACAAAAAGTTGTAATACATAATTAAATATAATATATGATATATATATATAATATATAATACATAAAATTGTATCCAATTAATCAATTAAAAAAATTTAAATAGTGACAACCCTCAACTGCAAAAAAAGGTAAAAAAAAAAAAAAAACATTGACATTTTTGGTAAATATTTTAGCAAAGGCTCATGCAATTTTTAATGCCATTCCAATTGTGTGTTCTTGTAAATTGCAGCAAGTTCTGAAAACTAAACGTATCCAAAAACGGCACCCCTCAAGAAAAGACCACCAAAACCAAATCTGATATGCAGACTCAGCGAAACCACAAGATGGAAGGCAGAAATTTGTGAACACATGGACAGCGTCGCCTCAAGGCAGGTCTATTCGACACTATTCATTTGTTTTTGTTATAAAAAAAATGACATTTTAAATCGACTTTATGATTCAGGTTAGGTTATTACACTTTCACTTTCTTTTTTGGAAAACATCAACATTTTGTGTTTCACAGAAGTGACTTGTTAGAGTTCGGTGTCAAATTAGACCACAATCCAAGCACATATTTCATTAGAGACAAAAAAAGTTAATGAAGTCAATTTTCCTCTACAGTGAACTAGCTAAAAAAACACGTGTTGGTTTACACAACGTGAGTTATGCATATTGTTACAATTATATGAAAATGACAACTGTAATTTTGCAGTTGTTGGAAATCCCCCGGAAAAGTGCGGGGCGTGAAGTGGCCGCAACCACATTGGCGTCCCAGTTAGCCGGTGGGACTTAAAAAGCGTCGTTTCGTCAAGTCATGGTGATTCAGCAATACGCCATTCGCACCCGCTCAAAGCCAAACCGGCTAAGGCCAGTCCAAAAAAAATCAAATAAAATAATCCAAGCAAAACTAGCCTCCGTTGCTATATTTGTCCCAAGACTACAGGATATCCGCGTATATGCTCGGCTAAAAATACCACCTCAGAAGGTCTGCTGCGTTTTATATGTTCAGCTTACCGAAGCCGAGAGCAACAAGTGAACGCAACGCCGCCACGCAACAGCGACAATTTCGTCAAACGTCCAAAAAATGGGAACAGGGCATCGTGGTAAATCATATTTTCATTGTCACGTCCGATATATGGCAGTTGAGCTGGCCATTTTAAGGGGCTAAAACTGCGGTAAACAACCACAGCAGGCAGCGTTCGACATCCATTTTAGCATGACTATAAAAATGTGCTGTTATTACATATGTTTTAAACGCGTAGTTAACACCCAAGACGAAAATCCGATTTCTACGGAAAATAGAGCGATTTAATATGACGATTTTTTGATATTTTACGAACAGGGAATACACATCATCCACGCCGTTTTGAACATGCTAGTAATTCGAGCTGTTAGCATCATTAGCATCGGCTGTGTCGGCTACGAGAGATTAAAGTAAACAGCTGCCCACTCACTTGTCCTTGTCTTCTTTGGCGAATTCCCGGATGGTTACTGTTGCTCCGCTGTTGCGTTCTTGTTGTTAACCGACTCGCGTGCGCCTCCTCGGCGGTGTCGTACTTCCGAAATGTGACGATTTCACCGCTGGCTCCGAGCGACTATGGCGACAAAATGTCAGTCCGCCTTTTCCCGGAATGACTTCGCTGCTCGCTGAGGTGGGATTCTTTCATTCATAAAAAAGAAAAAGAAAAAAAAAAGAAACAAGCGACAATGACGTCAGGGCTAAAGAATGAGGGCGGAGCTACGCCCGCGCCCGCCCCCGCCCCCGCCGCGTACTCCGGGAGGATGTAAACAAGGAATCCCTGCGTCCCTCCTGCTACTCCCAGCGACAGCCTCCCTCAAAAATAACATGAATGGAAAAAAAACAAAAAAACAGGGAAAGTCAAACACGCTATCATTTGGACAAGTGTTTCAGTAAATATTGAGTAACGTGTAAAGTTAATATATTACAGATTGTTATCGTTTTGTTTATGCATGTCACATGTCGTGCGATATTTTTTTGTGATTTTTTTTTTCCCCAAAAGGACACATTTATATACGGTACAAAAAATAATGTGTTAATAATTATTTTCAAACAACAAATTAACAGTACAGTACTTAATTATGTTGAACTTTATAATTCAGCATTTCAAGACTAAACTATACAAGACTATTTTTAAAATAATAAATATATTTTATTCTAACAATTTTATAATTGTTCTTTTTTTTCTGAAAACGGCTAAATTAATGGAACAAAAATTTCAGGACACTAATAATAATGTATATACTCTGTGAGTAGTCCTGCATTGTGTATCATATATTCTCATCCAAGAGTGACATAGCTTATTGAGTCTACTCTACATGTCCAAAAAGTGTTTATAATGCATTATTATTCGTGTAGAGTTATATACAATGTGACATATTCATAAACTGTACCTTGATCAAGGTACTGTGTTTTATTTTATTTATTTTTTTTATCCATGCTCGTCCAATGTTCCCGGAAGGGAACTGGGTAAGCGAAAACAAGTTATTTTTGGTCTGTTCAAAAATAACGCCAGCGGTTGCATTAAGAACCCCCAAACGCTAGAGGGCGCTACTTAATATAGGTGAAGTACCAAATGACCCCTGTCAGCTGACGTCATTTGACCCTGACTTGCCCACGCGCATGCGTTACGCCGGTGACCTCAGACTTGCATCGATGCACGCTTGCTAGCATTAGCATTTTTTTTTAATTTATTTTTTAGGAGCAACTTGAATAGTTGTTTAAAATACTACCATTTAGTAATAGACGTCGTTGCTTTGTCTGTCCATCTTAATTTGTCTTGTGCGCTGCTTGACCGACGAGACACTCTTGCAGCGGGACAGAGGCGAAGTCATGGCCGGAATCGAGGAGCTTTCCCCGGCTGCGGGCCCGGTGGCTACCCGGCCCCCCGAGGACGAAATTGACGACGACGAGGACGACGATGATGTTAGTTCAGTTTTACCTTAAACGTATTTAATTTGTTGTCTATTAAACATAAGGTTGTATTTATTTTTTTTAGTGTTTTTACGTAAAACGGCGGTAACGCTGCATTAAACCTAACAAGCTAGCTTGTTAATTGAAGGAGTCAGCCGGTTAGATAAGGAAGCGTTAGCGGCACATTCAATCACAGAAAGTTGATACAGACTTTGTCATTTATTTGAAGGGCATTTAATCGTTCTGCTTGTCCATTTTTTTTTCCAGCTGGATGAGACCCTGGCAGAGAGGTTGTGGGGCCTGACAGAGATGTTTCCTGACACAGTTCGCACAGCTGCTGAATTCTCAGCACAGTGTTCGGTCTCACTGGCCAAGAAGTTTTACAGGTACTGTTGGAATCATTGTAAATAATAAGTTATACATTTGCTGCAATGAAGAATGCTATGCTAGTGTGCACTCACATTCACATAGCCTGGCAATTTGAAGATGACTCAAAAGCTGAAGAACCACAACATCTAATGCAGCAGAATGGTTCGAGCCAGTCTGCTGAGGTCGCCTGTTTTCTGTTAAGAAATGATTTGCAAACTTGACCGCACATGTAGTCAGTAATCTTCTCCTTACACGCACAACACATAGACAAACAAGTAGACTGTGTTCCAACTATGCCTTGCATTTGTCGTGTTTAATAGATGTCAAACGCGTAACCCTGACAGGTGCACTTTCTAAATGGCCCATCTTTGCATCCGTAATTCCATATTCCATATTCACTTCCCATCTTGCCTCATTCTAGTTTTTCCCGCTCGGCCCTCTGGGTTGGAACGACTTCCTTCATGATCCTGGTGTTGCCTGTGGTGTTTGAGACGGAGCGGCTACAGCTGGAGCAGCAGCAGTTACAGCAGCAGAGACAGGTGATTTGCTTATTATAACCACCGTAATAAGCATTTCAACACGACAACAAAATGGCTGAAAAAAAGATTGAGAGCCGTTACGTTAAGAGCGTTTGCGGCTGATAAGTTTAATTTGTTCCCATTCAATAAATTAAAAAAAAAAAATCCTGATTTTGGCTCCTCAATAAAATAAATAGACTATCATCTTATATATATGTTTAGCACCTAACAAAACTAGACAATACCAAACTTTTCTCCTCAGATCCTGTTAGGACCCAACACCGGAATGTCCGGTGGCATGTCGGGCATGATCCCGGCAGCCCCGGGAAAGATCTGAGGAAACGTGCGTGGCCCACTTCAAGCCTGTGATCTGCTGCCCCAATAACGCTGGGCTGGTGGCCGCAAGGGGAGACAGAGACACCGTGAAGAAACGCAAAGAACCGCTGGAACAACAAAAAAAAAGAAAAAAAAAAAAGAGAGGCTTGAGCTGCTTTTTTTCACCAGTCACGTCAACTTTTAGGTCGCTCCATCACTCTTGGCTCGTAGCATCCAATGCTTAGAAGACGTGTCTTAACATGTCTGTCTCACTGTCTCTCCTTACTCCGACGTCACACAGAGACTGTTTTTTTTTTTTTTTTCAGGAGCACTGCTTCCATCTTTCTTTTAATATATGTAAAAATAAGTATATCATCCTGGCTTGAGTTTTGTAAGGGAAAGCTGATAAAGAGGCTACGTTGAATGAGGAAAAAAAAAATGTTTATCAGCTGTTTTGTGTTAAAAAAATGGATGTTTTCTGAATCATTCCTCCACTTGTTAGTGTAGGATATGTTTTAAGTTCAGACACTGTTTTGAATCGTGATAAGTGATATTACATTCGATATTTGTTTATAGGAAATAAACATCTCTGAAGCTTATGTTGAGCTAAATGAGGCTCTCGTGTGCGTTGCTTTTCTATCACAGTTAAAAATTGTATTTTGTTCGGAATCTTATTGAACGTTTATTGTATAGAACTCAGTGTGTTGCTATAAATTTCATATAGTGTTAATCGTAACTGTTTGAAAGCACTACAATACAAAAATATTTGTTACAGATGTTGAATGAAAGCAACAAATAGGAATTGAGTTATTTAAAAAAAAAGCACAACCATAGTTAACCATACCTCTTTTTTACCATAAGTGTCTATTGTTACAGTACTTTTTGAGTAATTACGAGCAGACCATAAATACAATTGAATTTAGTCTACTACTAATGCTGCCGATAATAATGTACAGTAGTGCGTTCCACAATTTGAAAAACTTTCCTTAACAGAAACTATCAATCAGCCCTTTACACCTGAACTCACCATTTGTTGTGTTCGGTGGCTGAACGAGTCATTAAGGTTGCAAAAATCCCATTTCACTTGAATCTATCATGACCAAGAGTCTCCTTCCCGCCACTGACTTGACGGACGCGTAGCTTCACCACGACTGACAAGGTGTGCTACTTTTTTCAAACTTAATACATTCATTCTCACCTGCTTAAAACGGTTACATATACTGTTTTACATTTCGAATATTTACAGTACTTACTAGTATAACGCTTAGTTCGTTGTTAGACGTTGAAATACTGTACCAGCAGTGTTGTTAGCTAATATCGGGAAATTAGCTTACCTCGGCTAACGCTAGTTGCGCTAAGGTGGCTTAACTGGAAATTTCACCCAAAAAATCCCTACAAGGTTGTGACCACGCAGCATTCACAATGAAAGTCTCAGAGGATCAAGTTGTTGAAGACGACGCTTCCTTTCAGGATGAGGAGGTAAAAGACAATTTCACTTTTCAAGCTTTTTGACAAGCTCTACAACGAGCTAATGTTATCCAAAGAAGCCATGTTAATTTCTTTCCCATGACAAATGAACATCCTGATAAATGAAAAGCGGTCCAACGTTAACTTTGACCTCCCTTAAACAGGATTCATTTTTCCAAGACATCGACCTTCTCCAAAAGCACGGGATAGTAAGTAGCAACAATTAATTCCGATTTTATCACTAAACCAACGTCTACATTTGAAACCATTTCCTTGAACATCATCTTCACTTTTCGTCACCACAGAATGTGGCAGACATCAAAAAGCTCAAGACTGTGGGCATCTGCACCGTGAAAGGAATCCAAATGACAACTCGCAAGGCTTTGTGCAACATTAAGGGACTGTCAGAAGCAAAAGTGGAAAAAATCAAGGAGGCTGCTGGGAAAATGCTGGTAAAAAAAAAAAAAAAAATCACTAGTTAATATTTCATACACTACTGCTGTGATTTACAACATTTTAGATCATTCTCGTCCTCATAGAATGTTGGTTTCCAGACTGCTTTTGAGTACAGTGCCAAGAGGAAGCACGTTTTCCACATCACAACTGGGAGTCAGGAGTTTGAGTTAAGATGTGACTTTGGAGTTGTCATGTAATTGAGCAAATATGTTTGGAAATTGGGTCACAAACTTGCAATTTGTGGTTTTGTCTATGCAGTAAACTGTTGGGTGGAGGAATGGAGAGTATGGCTATCACAGAAGCCTTTGGAGGTGACATATTGTCCTTTTTGTTTTTATTTATTTATTTTTTGTTCCAAAATGGTTGACCCCATTATAAATGCCCATATCTCAGAAACTACTTGATGGATCTTAAAGGGAATACTTCACTTATTTAGCCCATTATAGCAATAAAAAGTTAATATTTTGTCTATAATTAATTTGATACTTTCATTATTTTCCACATACAATTAGTACCTTTAAAAACACATTTTGCAACTTGCTGTCAACTGAAAATGACATCACGAGGGCTCAGGTAACCTCAGCCCTTGTGATGTCATTTTCAGTCGACGGCAAGTTGCAAAATGTGTTTTTAAAGGTACTAATTTTAGTACATGAAAAATAATTAAAATATCAAATTTATTATAGGTAAAATATTAACGTTTGACTGCCAAAAATGGCTAAATAAGTAAAGTATCACTTTATGTTGAAGGTCACGTGTTTTATTGGTTACATTTACAAAGAAAAGTACAAATATTTGTTGGTTCTATGACGTGCCAAAAATGGCCCTTTTCTCGAAATTTTTGATGCCAAATCCTAATTTGTTTTGTAGTTGGTGCCTTCTTTGCAACGAAAATTGTCAAAATTATTGGCCTACGAAATGGGGGGGTCAACCAATTTGGAACACCCTGCATATTATCTATTGTGGTTAAAATGTGATATTATCCTGCAGAGTTCCGTACAGGAAAAACACAGCTTTCCCACACACTTTGCGGTGCGTATGTCACATATAAAATTAAAAAAAACAACATAGATACTATAGCAATACTATAGCAAGTAATACACTCCATTCTCCACTATGTTGTTTTTGTCCCAGTCACTGCTCAGCTGCCAGGAGAAGCCGGCTATTCAGGCGGAAAGGTCATCTTTATCGACACAGAGAACACTTTGTATCCTCACTTTGGATGAGCACACTTTTTTTTTTTTTCACGTTTTGTTTGAGTCCGTTTCATCCTCCTCTTTTGTTTCGATTACCCTTAATGTCTATTTTAGTCGCCCAGATAGACTGAGAGACATCGCCGAGAGGTTTAATGTGGACCACGATGCCGTCCTTGACAACGTTCTTTATGCCAGGGCCTATACTAGTAAAAAAATATGCATCACATTATTTGTATTGCAAGATGACATCAATCAATGGGCACGAATGAACAAGAGTCCTTTCTGCTGTTCCTTCAGGTGAACACCAGATGGAGCTATTGGACTTTGTAGCAGCCAAATTTCATGAGGAAGCAGGAGTCTTCAAGCTCCTGGTAAGGAAAACTTTCTCAACTCTTTTAACTCATTTTTCGAAGCAAACAGATTATTGTGTTCTTTTGCCACATTTACGACATGAAAGATCGCATTCCATTCTTTCATTAGAAAAAAAAAAGTATGTTTCTACCTTATTCCGTTCTTTAGTAATCACCATTTGAAAATGGGTCATTTGAGTGACATTGAGCGGAAATTGAAAAGAAAAGATACATTTTGTCCACAACAGTGACTTTGATCCTAATATTTTTTGTTTAGTGACGCTCCGTCAAATTAGGTTTAATGTTACAAAGGCTTTGATCATTCACGTCAAACTTGAAAACGTTTTATTTCATCAGATTGCGTCGTGTTTCATTGTCATTCGCAGCTCTAGTGAGGGCCCGAGCAGCTACCGCTGCCATCTGCTGGCCATGGTTCGAGGGTGTTTTTGATTTCACAACTCATTGACCCCCGGCTCTGCTGCACTTGGACATTGCACTGACCACTGATATATTCACAAAAAAAAAAAAAAAGTAGTTGACGTCACTTAACGTTCATGGCGGCATACATCGTGATTTTACTAAACGACGTCATTAAACGTTTTTGGCGGTCAAAGAGTTAATTTAATAACTTGATTAATTGAGATTTGTGGCCCGTGTGCTCTTCAGATTATTGACTCCATCATGGCCCTGTTCAGAGTTGACTTCTCAGGCAGAGGTGAGTTGGCAGAGAGGCAGCAGAAACTGGCCCAGATGCTCTCCAGGCTGCAGAAGATCTCTGAAGGTTTGAATCAGCACCGTGTAGCTTTCATAAACATACCAAGATGGATGCTTACTAGGTTTTTATCAGTATAGTTTTGTTTCCTTATACTTCCAAGGATGCTCCAAATATCTTGAGAAAAAGAAAACACATAATAAATAAATAGATAATCAAATAATACATTTTTTTCCTTCTTAGAGTACAACGTTGCTGTGTTTGTGACCAACCAAATGACCGCCGATCCTGGCGCAGGGATGACGTAAGGGTTCGCGCGTTCTCGTCATTTGGCCAGACGTCGTTCGGCGCTTTTGGTTTCATTCTCCCCGATTTTAGATTCCAAGCCGATCCGAAGAAGCCGATCGGCGGGCACATCCTGGCCCACGCGTCCACCACGCGGTTGAGCTTGAGGAAGGGACGCGCTGAGATGAGAATTGCCAAAATATTCGACAGGTGTGAATCGCTTTTGTAACAAAAGTCGCAGATTAGATTTTATTTATTCCACAGCATATGAATAATTTTCAGGTTTCTTGGTTTGTTTTTACAGCCCTGATATGCCTGAGAACGAGGCCACTTTTGCCATCACAGCTGGAGGAATTGCTGATGCTAAAGAGTGAAACATAAAAAGAAATAATGTTACCGTAGTTAGCTGTTCACGTTTAGTAACATTCTGTTAATTCAGTTTACATGAATTCTAAGGACTTTCATATTTTAGTATTGCAAAATAATTCATGTTAGCACATTTAGCTGTTCCTGTCTAGTAATTTAAAAATATTTTTATGACTATTTAAAAATTCTGTTGCGTGTTTTCAAGTGTATTTATTCCATTTGCATTGTTAGCAATACGCCACCTATTTAATATTTAACACAATAAAAGATAGATGTTCTTGAACGTGATCGTTATCGACTCGACCTACGTACACATTCAAGTTAATAGGGATGTCACAATAATATTTAAAAGGAACACATCTGTCAAAAAAAAGGTTGATTTCCATTTGTGCAGTTGTAGCACCCTCTAGTGGCTAGTTTATTAATTTTCATTAGGGATGTTTTGTCCTTCGATGTTTAAAATCGATGCTAATTGTCAGATGAAGGGGAATCTAATTTGCTTGTGAAGTGATCAATGTGTGCTTGCATCAGCAAGTAAGTGCCTCAATATTGTTATTAGAGATGGTAGGTGGTTTATGTGCATTGCTGTTATGTACAAAAGCACAATATTGTCTTTTTGTTTTTTTTACTATGAGCTCTTTTTTTTTTTTTTTTACAATATTGTGATCTTTTTTAAATATCGCCAACCCCCCCCACAATATCGTGATAATGATCGTATCGTGACCTTCATATCGTGATAATATCGTATCTTGATGTTTGGATATCGTTACATTCCCTACAAGTGAACGTCGTAAAATGAGGATCACTGCTATCGGAGCGACCCCTAGCGGTGGCCAGAGGACATACATCGACTCAACGCTACTCGTCAGCTGCGCGCTCCATATGCTTGTCAAAGCAGCATAGCAATGGGAAGTTCACCAACGGCGCTGGCAAGTGTTTAAACCTACTGTTAACTCGTCGACTTTTTAGCAGAACAACACACATCTATCGGCTGTATCGGCACGGGAGAGCCCCTCAACTCTCGTCGAAGCAGCAATGGACCCGGGAGACACCGCTCCGGATTCGTGGGAGCTGGAAGAAGACGCCGAGGCCCCGGCCACCTCGGCGGCTCTCCCATGCGCCTTCGCCGCGCTCAACGTCAACGCCAAGCCCTTTGTCCCCAACCTCAACGCCCCGGTGTTCGTGCCGAGCTTTCTTCAAAGCGGCGCCGGCGGAATGCCTCCTTCCGACGGTAAGTTAGGACGAAAGCTGGAGAACAGTTTGGAAGTTAGCCTAACTTGCTAACTCTCTTGCTAACGCAGCTAAAGTTAGCCTGTTTCAAGTCGCTCACTTGCCAACACGTCGACTCTTGTGTCGTCACCAGTTCCAGCTCATTCATGACTAAGTTGAATATCTTTTAATAAAACGTGGCCACCGTTATGTGATACAGATATGTAATAAAACATATACTTAATTAAATTGCTTTTATTTTTCCTCCCTTTTAGGTACCCCTGATCCAGTTGGCAGCATGGAAGTGGCACAGACAGTCGGTATGCAGCCACAATGAATGAACTCTAAACACTGAATGATTGTCGTCCGGTTACAAAAGCGCGCTGTTGTTAACACTTGGAGGTGTGTGTGGTCACTGGTCAAGTACCAGGATACGCTGCTAAGTCGCAGCAATGTTTGAAACGGCAAACTATAATCAGGAATGTCAGGAGGCTCTGTTCAAGTTTCACATAGTGAGCCTTATTTGGATTGCTGGCATTGGTGAACCACAAGCACTGCCTTGTGTGACTGTTATGATGCAACCTCACTGTTCCACGTCGGAAATAGACTTCCCGTTGGATGGTTTAACACGCCCAAGACTTTTTTGATTTGAATTTTGAGAAATATAGTCAATTTGTGCCCAGCAAATTTGTCAGTGCTTATGCCAGGGGTAGGACTTCAATTATCTAAAACATTAGTTCCCAGCCATTATTGAACCAAGGTACATGCTTGCATACAATATTGGGGATAGACCGATTATTATATTATATATATATATATATATTCAGCATTTGGCGAATATCTGCGTCGGTCATTTTGAAGAATCATATGGCCGATAATAGAGCCATTAAAAAAAAAAAAAAGTGTTGACTTCAGGGAACTAATTAAAATTATTTTATTTATTTATTTGTTTTATAAGCATTTATTTTTTATGTAAATTTTCAGAGACGCTGCTGGCCTTGGGAACTCTCTGCACCTTCTGTTTTTGTTTGAAATTAAAACTAAGATAAGTAAAAATGTAATACTTGAGGCATTTTGGAATACTTTATTTTTTGTAGAAAACAATTTGTTGTTATTTCACTTTTAAAAACATGCTACTAGATGTCTATTGACTAAGATAAAAAAAAACAAAAAAACAATATTTTACTAACCCTAAAAGTTGCTCACTAAACATATGCTTTAATATTAAAAAATAAATAAATAAGAGCTGGACTTTGTAGTTTTCCAAATTTGATGCCAACATTTTCCCTTTTAGTGAAAATGAATATCGGCTCCAAATATCGGTTATCGGCACACTTGACTACTGATAATCGGTATCTGTATCGGCCCTGAAAAAAAAAACATAACTGTCTATCACGATACAATATGTGTCAAAACAGTTCCATTTCAAACCAAAACTAGCAACTAAGAATTTTGGTAAACTTGACTTCCAGCTCCGATGGAGAACGGCGGCTCAGAGGCCGACATGGCAGCTGACGAAGAGACATGGGAGCAGAACGATGAGCCGGGCGGAGGCGGCGGCGGCGGACAGGTGGGCCCGGGGGCGGCGGGGGACTGTCAGCCTTACGTTGACAGCCAGGAGGATGAGGAGATGATCATGGAGGAGGAAGAGGAGGAGATGCCCGTGCCTAAAGTGGCGCCTTCAACGCCGGATGCCCCCAAGAAAGAACACGTGAATGTTGTCTTCATCGGTCATGTGGGTGCGTAACGTTGGCTGCGCATCATCCTTGGTTGTAAGATGACAGTTTAATATTATAACGATCATTTTTATATGACTTGCAGATGCTGGAAAATCAACTATTGGTGGACAGATCATGTGAGTAAACATGTCGTTCGTCTTCTACATTTGATTACTGTATAGAAACAAATGAAGTGTAATTTTTTTTTTTTGTGTATGTTTCTCTTAGGTATTTAACTGGAATGGTGGAAAAACGAACGTTGGAAAAATATGAAAGGGAAGCAAAAGAAAAAAACAGAGAGACATGGTGAGCACTTTCGAAGTGTCCAATTCCAATTTCATGCCTATTTTTATATTTTATTTTCAATTTTTTTTGATGGGTCTATTATTTCCATGTACATTTTGAGTGACACACTGATTGGTGATGTCAGACAACATCCATCCATTTTCTGAACCGCTTGCTCCTTACAAGGGTCGTGGGGGTGCTGGAGCCTATTTTTACCAACATAAATAAATAAATATTAATATATGTTATTATAAATTCAGTTTGTTCCAAAAGGAACTTACATAATTTTAGTGTTTCTATTTTTTTTAAGTTTTAATATTTTTTAATGCTTCAAAGAATTTTATTTGTCTTAATATTTTTTTATTTATTTTTATTACGCTTGAGCATTTTCTTTTGTACCAAAAAACAAAAAAACAAAAACGTTTGAATAATCGTGATGATTATTTTTAACCGATTTTTCCCATAACCGAGCAGCCCTACCTTTTTAATGACTGTAGGTACCTGTCGTGGGCGCTGGACACAAACCAGGAGGAGCGAGACAAAGGGAAGACGGTGGAGGTGGGCAGGGCCTATTTTGAGACCGAGAAAAAACACTTCACAATCCTGGATGCTCCCGGACACAAGAGCTTTGTCCCAAACATGATCGGCGGAGCGTCACAAGCCGATCTGGCGGTCCTGGTGAGATGGACTGTTTGCCATACCGATTTTCATGTCACGAAAAATGTACTTCCTGGAACACGGTGTCGTAAACGCTTCTCGATCTGCGTCAGGTGATCTCGGCGCGAAAGGGCGAGTTTGAGACGGGCTTTGAAAAAGGCGGACAGACTCGGGAACACGCCATGCTGGCTAAAACGGCGGGTGTCAAGCATCTCATTGTCTTGGTCAACAAGATGGATGACCCCACTGTCAACTGGAGCCTGGACAGGTGACCGTGTGACTCCTTGCTACAGAGGAAATGGACGCATGGCAGGAACTTTTACAATGAAGCACTTCTACTGGCCCGTCAGACGTTTGCTATGTACTCGTCGCAGGTACGAAGAGTGTAAGGAGAAGCTGGTGCCGTTTCTAAAGAAGGTTGGCTTCAACCCCAAAAAGGACATCTACTTTATGCCTTGCTCGGGACTCACAGGTGCCAACCTCAAGGAACCCGTCGCTGAATGTCCCTGGTACACGTAAGTGGAACTGCAGTTATTCAGACTTTTGCACATAAAAATGAGGACCGTGTCTTAAAGATCCTTTTTCATGTTTTTTTTGTTTTTTTTCCCTCCATCAGAGGTTTGCCATTTATTCCCCACTTGGATAGTTTGCCAAACTTCACCAGATCCTTCCAGGGCCCAGTCAGACTACCTATCGTGGATAAGTACAAGGTGAGCAGGTCTCATTTGTTTCCAGTAAATGGGAGGACAAAATGACTCAATTTCTTCCTTCAAACGCACACAAAGGATTGGAATCTGCGCACGTGTCGTCATCGTTCCCCTTTTTGTCGATATTCCTCATTCCTGTGATTGCACAATAACCCGCCTTTGGTGATTATAGTATGACTCTGCTCCAAATTTGAAACTTAACATGCATTCCCGGCATACTGCTGGAGTACCTTGTGCTAATTTTTTTTTTTATTTGCCTCGCCCAGGGCTCTGCAACTTGCGACTCTGGAGCCACAGCTGGCAATGTAGCCCCTCGCGTGTGGCTGGCTCTCTAAAAAAAATGGAGTTATATATATATATTATAAATAAAAAAAAATGTACATTTTTTTATTTACAATGTTATTTTTTAAGATAAAATATTTAAATGAATTAATGATTTCGATTAAAAAAAAAATAAGAATATTCAAAAAATGTCAGTCAACATTTTAAAGTTGTCAGAAAAAGAGACGGACAGTAGATTTATAAAAAAAAAAAAAAAAAAAAAAAAAAGTTTCAAAAAAATTACATAAAATTGTTCAAAAAGTGGCCATAAAATGTCCAAAAATGAAGAGGAAAAGTAGTTTGAACTCACGACCTCCCAGTCTCAGGGCGATACTCTACCATAAAATTACCATAAGAATGTCAATGAAATTGCCAAAAATTGTCAGAAAATCAAATGTTAATGGCAGAAAAGAAAAACATTCAAAAATAACTATAAAATGTCCAAAAACAAAAGAAGAAATCCCGGATATGACCATAAAATGTCCACAAAATTGCCAAAAAGTCAAATTATTTTTTTTTAAAAGTAACAAACGGTCAAAAAACAAAATCCGAAATTCTGAAAATTACCATAAAATGGCCACAACATTGCCAACCAAGTTGGAAAATTGATTAAGGAAAAGGCAAGAAAGACAATGTTCAAAACGTAAACATAAAATGTCCAAAAACAAAAGAAGAAATTGCGAAAATTACCATGAGATGTCCACAAAAAATAAAAATAAAAAATAGCAAGAAAGGCAGAAAAAAATGTCAAAAAGTAGCCATAAAATGTCAGAAATTTAACAGAACGGCAGAAGAGTCTAAAAAGTTATGAAAAATTGACAAAAATAAAAAATCCAAAAGCGCTCTTGGGTCGTCAGTACATTATACAACACTTTGTGACATTTATTCAACATTGTTCGGCTTACGAAATCCAAAGGACATTATGTTGTGTTTTGAGCATAATGGAGTGTGTGCTTTTTAAAACGACCGAACGTATGTTTGCCTTTTAGGACATGGGGACAGTCATTCTCGGCAAGCTGGAGTCCGGAACCATCAGCAAAGCCCAGCAGTTGGTCATGATGCCAAACAGGGTGAGACACGTTCTCATTTTTGAAGCGTTGTCAGGCAAAAACGTGCCCAAAAGGAATTATTTTACAGTGGTAACACTACTTAGGAAATTAATTGGCTCTGGAAGAAAGTTCTTAAGTAGAAAAGTTTGTAAGTGGAGACGCATTTGCCATGTAAATGCCCTAATCCGTTCCAAGCCTCACAAAATTCAGACAGAAATATTTTGAATAAATAAATTGTTTGAATTTTTGCACAAATTCGATCTAAACACCTCATGGCCCGAGGGGCGAAAAACGAGGACACTACATAGACACATTCTATTCTGTATCTATGGCCACATACGGTACAGGTCCCTCTTAGCCAATGGGATGCCAGGAAGATGCCAGTCATAGCCAATGGCAGAGCAGCTGTAAGCATGTTGCGTTCAGGAAACTGGGAGCTGCGAGTCGCAGCACGTACTGTAGTTTTTACCTTTTGTATCCTGAAACTTGTTTCGTAACAAGAGGCAATATTTTCCTGTTGAGGAGTTTCGTAACTTGAAAATTTCATATGAAGGGACGTTCGCAAGTCGAGGTACACCTGTATCATCCGTGAAATTCAGTCGGATGCAAAATGTATTTTCAGCACATAGTGGAAGTCCTGAGCCTCCTGAGCGATGAGGTGGAGACTGATGACGCCGGTCCCGGGGAGAACCTGAAGATGAGGCTCAAGGGCATCGAGGAAGAAGAGATCCTGCCTGGTTTCATCTTGTGCAGCCCCGACAACCTTTGCCACACCGGACGCACCTTTGACGCTCAGGTGAGGTGACACATTTGATTACAGTTAGTTAATTGGCAAACTTTCCTATTTTTTCTATTTTTTTTTTTTTTTTTTTTTTTTGTTATTTGTTAACTCACACCTTTTATTTATTTCAGATCGTCATCATTGAGCACAAATCGATCATTTGTCCTGGTTACAATGCAGTCCTCCACCTTCATACCTGCATCGAAGAAGTGCAAATCTCAGTAAGTAACTGAAGCAAATTATTATTATTTTTTTGTCTGTGCAACCCTTAAATTTACTCGGTTTGATTTCCATCCTGATTGCAGGCCTTAATTTGCATGGTGGACAAGAAGACGGGAGAGAAAAGTAAAATGCGGCCGCGCTTCGTTAAGCAGGACCAGGTTTGTATCGCCAGGTTCCGGGCAGCGGGCGTCATCTGCATGGAGACTTTCAAGGACTTTCCTCAAATGGGGCGGTTCACGCTTCGGGATGAAGGTAAGGACACTCCGCTCAGTTAAAAAAAAATCAAAACAAAAAATGACAACCGCTGTTTGTCGACCAACCAGGCAAAACCATCGCCATCGGAAAAGTGCTGAAGCTGGTGCCGGAAAAGGACTAAATGCGACAGTTGGGGCCCAAGTTGTGTAATTGTTCTGCTTGCCACCAGAGGAGGAACACTGCTGGGGCCAACCACAACAGCTACGCTTCTCTTTCCACTAAAACTATGCTAAAGAGAAGAACTTCCAACAAAAGGAGCAAAGAGGGGGAATTAATTGCGTCAAATGAAAAATAACAGGACTGGATCAGTTTTTATGACGAACGATCTAAAGTTGAGAGACGGTGTCCAGCGTTCTCATATTGAGAGCTCTATGCCACTAATGTAGCTTACAGTACATGGCTGAATATGCTGTCGGCTAGCCACACCGTTTGTTTTTACTGTGGAGATGGATGCAGTGTTAGGAGAACAAAAATGAGAACTACAGAATGATTTTGTTCCCTACAAAAAAACAACAAACATGCAATTCGAATTTGATGAGTGCATTTTCAATTTTAAGAATGAGAGGATGAGTCCTTTGGACATTTTATTTGTTAGGTGTTGCCGTGCCAACAGTTTGTTTAGTCTCTCACGCTACTTCAATAAACCAAGGACGAACAAACATGCAACTGTTGCATAACAAAGCCACATGAAAAAATAAATTAGTCATGACGCTTGAGTAAAAATGTGTTTTTTGTCTTTTTTTTTTTTTTTTTTTTTTTTACTATATGCAAAGTATTAACCTGACATTTTTATCAGTTCCCGTATTTCGGGCCCTCATTTTATCATTAAAAAGTATTTACTGTTATTAAGTCATTAGTAATAACTCGCGTTAACGTACAAATTCGTACGCATCCTCATGAATGGGATTCGAATGAACTCTGACGTACAAATAAAGTTTTCCATGTGTCGCTGACGTATCACTACGTTGTAACTACGCATGCGCGCGTGGCTGCCTGCAACACGTGAAGGCAACATGGCCGACAAACCGCGAGTTGAGCTGGATCGGTCACAGGTAAGAATTATTATTATTTTTTAAAACAATTGAATCAGTATTGTCCAATATTAGGTCATTAGGGCTGATGCTCGATTGATAATATGTGTATACATTGACTATAATGTCGGACTTCGCGTATTTGTTAGCCGCGAAGCTAACCCATGCATGGTGAAGTCTGGACTTTTTAAATTGCGGGCCTCGAATAAAAGTCTTTATTAACAGTTTATTAAACCAAGTGATTATTTTCCATAGGTGAAAAAGTCAGTTCTAGCCCTGCAGGCATTCATTAAAAGCAAGTCGGCCTCCGGGAAAAAGCTGTTTAAGGACGAGTCTCAAATGATAAGTCTACTCTTCACCCTATGGAAGATCCCAAAGGAGGCGCAGACCATTCGGATGTAAGTGGATCTTGTAACATTTATCTGTTTATATATTACGTAGGTAATTAGAACTGCATTGCATCGTAATAGAAGGTCTTTTCAATTATCTTTTTTATTTATTTTTATTTTTTTATGTCTGTTCACCAGCCCACTACCTCATGGTCAACGCACAGACTCAGAAGACGTCTGCCTGTTCACCAGAGACGAGCCCCAAATGACCGGGGAGCAAACCCAGAGGTTTTATAAGAAATTGTTGCAAGAACGGGGGGTTACAAATATCACTGAGGTAGTCATTACTTCTCAAAGTCCGTATGGATAAGACTAAAAAGACATTAATTTTGGACATCACTGCATCTTTGTTAGATCATCCCCTTCAACGTCTTGAAGACGGAGTACAAACCATATGAGGCTAAACAACGCCTACTGGGGAATTTCAACATGTTCCTCTCTGATGACCGCATTCGCCGACGTCTGCCGTCCCATCTCGGGAAACACTTCTACCAGAGGAAAAAGTATGATTTTTAGCCATTTAAAAAAAAAAATATACTGTCTACACGCCCTACTTAAATAAAAAATTCAATTTCCTATCATACTGTATGCTCTAGTGATGGGATTTTCGGCTCTTTTCGGTGAGCCGGTTCATTTGGATCGGCTCAGTGAAAAGAGCCGTCTCTTTTTGGCTCTCAAACGGCTCTTTTAACTTTAGCTTTTCTTTTAAATATTTACAACAAATTTACCATACATTTTGATAAATGACTTGGTGAACTAAATATCGCACTCTACTGACTGCAAATTGCAACAATTATCAAGCAAAGAAAATTATTTCTTTTTTCTCATTTTATTGAACAAATTAATAGGCTCCATACAATAAACAAGGAACAAAATTAAAGCTTCAACCAAAATAACGATCAAAAATAGTGAGTAGTAATTTAACTGCAACAGCAGCAGCGAACAAAACAAACATGAGCTACTCACCCGGTCCAGGATAAATTTATTTTAAATTAGCATAAAAAAAAAAAACTAAATATATCAACTTGGACGGGCTGATCCGGCTCCTTCTCTCATCTGACTTTAACCAATTAAAATGTCTCCAAATGTTACTGCATTTTCGGCTCATATTGTACAAACCGCGTTTGTGTGTCGTCCTTTCCTCTCCTGTTTTCTCCTCCTCCTGCCTCTCTCTCTGTTTACAGTACGCCAACACTTACAATAAAAGATGAAGGATCCTAACAACTTTTTCTTGTTTCAGGGAGCCGCTTGCGGTGAACCTGCAGAGCAAACATCTGGCTGAAGACATCCAGAAAGTGGTCCAAGGCACCAGTGTGAGGGTGAACAACAAGGGCTCCTGTTGGTTAGTTTAAACCAATTTTTTTTTTTTCAACAGTTCATTTTTTTCACCAGTTTAACTCGCCCATTAACCGAATGAGGACAACAAGCATGAAGGAAAATGGCGGAGAATGTTTTGTGTACTTCCACTAGATGTCGCCAATTATGTCTTTTTTTTTTTTTTCTTTCTTTTTCAGTATGGCGCGTGTTGGCCACACCGGCATGACTGCTGATGAGTTGACGGACAACATCGAGGCGGCTGTCCAAACTGTGATGGAAAAAATATGGATGGTGATTATAGCCTAACGTTACCAAGTGGACAAAATACCAAATAAAAATGTGGTTATATCTTTTAGTTCATTGATGCAGTCATTTTATAGGGAGTAATTCATAAAGCTGTTTGAAGTTATAAATAATATACAAAATCATTGAGTTATGGCAGTGCTTCTCAAATAGTGGGGCGGGGCCGCGTTTGACCTCGGGGGACATGCTTTTTTTATTTTTATTTATTTATTTTATTTTTTTACTATCCTAGAATAAAGTGCAATTGCACCTCCACTACATTAGGGGGCAGTAGCGCTCTCGCAGAGAGCATTCACTCGTTGGTGTAGGGGTTTTGTTTGCACTGAGCATGCGCGCTTTGCACAACGCAAAAAAAAAAGAAAAGAAAATCAGCACAAATTATTTTATATTTTTGTCTTGTGGGTTAGTTTTTTTTTTTTTTTTATATATATATTCTGCTCCTGAGTTAATGTTGGTGATCAGTTTGAATGCATTATTACTTATTGATTTTATGTAAATTTTATATTTCCGTATCATATGGTTTGACATGGTCAGTCAAAAAAATGTTTATAGTTTAATGAAGGATTTAATTTTATTTTTGAATTTCAGATGTTTTCTTCTTACGAGGGAGGGGATGACAGAAAATAATTGAGAAGCACTGAGTTAAAGATTTGTTGTAATTTTTATACCACCGGGTGGCATTAGTGTTTCATGTTGGACATTTGTGACAGAAACAGTACACGAGTGTGGAGGCCGAGATATGACATCATTTTATTGTTCACATCTTTCCACCAACACTCCTTTATGCCGCTTTTGTGTAGAAAGGAGCAGTGATGAAGATCATCCACTTAAAGAGTGAAAAATCTGTGGCTCTTCCCATCTACAATTCACCCCTGAAACACCTCATCAAGCCCGAAGTCACAGAGGCAAATAATGTGAGAGCAGATTTGAGTTCAAATGCTTCCAAATGCAGCGTAAAACCCAACCTTGTTTATGTTGTTTTTTTCAGCAGTCTGCTGCCAAAGAAACCCCCAAGGACACAAAACAAGCCCCTGCAGAGAATACGAAATGGAAGGCAAAGAAAAGGAAGGTTGAGCAAAGTGATGATGAAGAAATTCCCCAGCTGGTCCCCATTAAGAAAAAGGGCAAAAAGCCTAAATTGCAGGTCAGTGTTGCACGCGACCAAAATAATTCAGCTTCTTGTCAAATGACATTAATGACTTTGATTTTATTTAAAAAAAAATTTTCCCTCTCTGTCTGTTTTGCCACAGCGGAAGAAAACCAAGCCTGCCGATATGAAACATGCAAGCATGGTGCTCAAAATGAGCAAGAAAAATGGCAGGACGACCAAACTGAAAAAGAAACAAAACAAAACGGCCAAAGGTGCAAAAACGAAATGATTTTCTTGTGGCATACCCTACAGTATTTTGTAAGATTGGCAACATATCACATCTCAACTTTGTTCGACCAAACTATGTCTAATTATCAGCCCAATTAGTTTCTAAATCCTTTCTTAGAATAAACTGACTTTGTTGATCTTACAGAATGAGTATTTGCGTACATTGTGTGCTGAGCACGATAAGTCAGGAAAATTGTTGAATGTTAACAATCCCTCCATACTTTTTTTTAAACCTTACCCATAGAATTTCCACGACCATGTGCAGTATTCACAAAGTATTGTGTCATTTCTTTATCGTATATAGCTAAAATTTAGAAATGTATTTTGATTTTAGTTTTTCCACAAGAACATGGGTGGGAATGCATTCCCACAACTAGATTAAGTGTAATTTCTGGAGAAATTGCGTGGGAATGCTGAATGTTAGGATTTTTCTTTTTTTTCTATTTTATTTTATTTTTTACACAATAACATAAGTGCAATTTCTGCAGAAATTGCGTGGGAATGCTGAATGTTAAGATTTGAATGCATGTGGAATGCTTATGAAGTCAATTGAGCGATAAATTATGAAATTAAGATCTGGTTACTGGGCAACGCACTTTACCAACTGTGCCACCGAGCAGTATCAGACACCTGGTTAGTTATATGTGTGAAAGTGGGCGTGGAAAGTGATACTTAGAAAAAGTTCAATGTCCCGTTGAAAATGAATAGGGAAAAGTTGATCTTTCAATTTTTGCAGCTAGTTGAAATTTGAACGGTGTAAATAGGAAGTATTATGTGGGAGTTGTTACGTGGCAAAAAAAAAAATGCGGAGAATAAAAATCACAATAACGTGGGAATGCTTTAGCATTCCCACAATAATGCAATTAAACACTTAAAACGATTCGTTCCCCCCCAATATTTTAAATGTTTTTAAAAACAAAGCTCACAAAAAAAAGTTAGGAATCTTTTCGGTGAAATCTCAGGATGAACCTAAAAAGGCACTATAACCTTCTTAAAATGAGCTCTAAACTTTTGAATGCCCAACAAATACCGGTACATTTTCCCCAAACAAATTAAATGACAAAACCTGCAGATGTGCACAAATGTGGACTGCATACATTTGCCTACCCTTAATTGTCATGATAATACAAAATGCTTTAACACCTTTTTACGTTCTTTCCCAAGGCCTCGTTTGCTTTCAAGTCAATTATGTCATCTGATACCTGCACATGTAGCAGCTGTTGTGTATTGTCAGTGGGCTTCTACTTCTGCTGTACTCCTTGTGTACAGTTCTACTACTACTCCTAAATTACAATGTTCAATAATGTATTATTTACAATAGGTCAAATAACCAGCTCTTCAGTTAAATACACTGAAAACAATACCGACTCAATATCTAAGACAATTTGCCCACCTGCGCTGCGGAGTATGTTTTGGTGAAACGTGAGGATGATGAAGCGAGTGCGACCAATGGCGAGTGACGGCACTGTCGCCGGGTGGGTGTGGCTTGTCCATTCATCCGCGATGAGTTGTTCTGTGCGGGTGTGGTGCGCGGCCATCTGGAATTACAATATGTCAACGGCTTTCTGGTCAGGAGGACAAGCACATGACAGATGAGAGTTCTGACAGCGACCGGTGAAGTCATGGTGGTTTTTTAAGCGTGTCATTTTTTTGTGTGTGGACAAGATGGAGGGATATGACGAGACAACATTTTTTGACGAGTCCGGTCGTTTGTGTCCTAACTCCCATTCGGACACGGCGGCCTCCTCGGAGTGGGCCTACCTCCATAAATCCATCATCTCCATCGTGATGGGGTCGCTGATGTCGGGCGTGGGCGTGGTTCTCTTCGTGTTGCGGTTCTTGAAGGTGGTGCAGGCCGGACCCGTCGCCTCCGCCTGCGTGTCCGTAGGGTTGATGTTTGTCGTGGTGGGCTTGGTCTGGATGCCGATATTGAAAGAGAAGAGGAGGCGTCGGTGCTACTACCAAGTGGCTTGACTATGATCACGTGCGTTCGTCCGCCCATTTTCATCCTGAGCCCTCACCATGACTTGCTCTTCGGGGTCATGGGTGAGCTTGAGCCTAATCAGAAAGTAAAAACCTTGCCACAGTTTGGCTTTAGCAACAGTTGCTTAGGTGGATAAAGCCAAACTGTGGCATAATTTCTACTTTCTGGACCTGGATTTGATATCTCTGGTCAGCTAAGATATAGGATCAAGCTCAACCATGACCCTGAAGTTACCAGCTTTGATCCTGGAAGCACCTGTATCTGAAGCCAAACTACGGCAGGGATTTTACTTTCTGGACTTGGATTAGACATACCTACTGGTTTAGTAGAACCACCCGTGGCTAAAGACAAACTGTGGAATGGTTTTTGCTTTCTGGACCTGGATTTGACATACCTGCCAGTTGAGTACGAGCAACTGGCTAAAGCCAAGCTGTAGAAGTGTTTTGGCTTTCTGGACCTGGATTTGCCACCTCTTGAGAGGCTCATGTTCAACCGTGACCCCGAAGAGCAGGGGTCAGCAGTTTTTGGTCCTGGAAGCACCTGTGCCTGAAGCCGAACTATGGCAGGGATTTTACTTTCTGGACCTGGATTTGACACCTTTGGTCATCTGAGAGAGGCTCAAGCTCAACAGTGACCCTGAAGAGTAGTGGTCACCAACTCTGTGGATAAAGCCCATCTATGGCAGAGTTCTTACTTTCTAGACCTGGATTAGACATACCTGCTGGTTTAGTAGGACCACCCGTGGCTAAAGCCAAACTAAGGAATGGTTTTTGCTTTCTGGACCTGGATTTGACATACCTGACGGTTCAGTACGAGCAACTGTGGCTAAACTGTAGAAGGGTTTTTAGTTTCTGGACCTGGATTTGCCACCTCTGAGAGGCTCAAACTCAACCGTGACCCTGAAGAGTAGGGGTAACCAACTCTGCTCCTGGAAGCGCCTGTAGCTAAAGCTGAAATTTGGCAGTGTTTTTACTTTTTGGATCTGGATTTGACATACCTGCCGGTTGAGTACAAGCAACCTTGGCTCAAGCCAAACTGTAGAAGGGTTTTTTCTTTCTGGACCTGGATTTGCCACCTCTGAGAGGCTCAAACTCAACCGTGACCCTGAAGAGTAGGGGTCACCAACTCTGGTCCTGGAAGCACCTGTAGCTAAAGCTGAAATTTGGCAATGTTTTTACTTTTTGGATCTGGATTTGACATGCCTGCCGGTTGAGGAGAAGCACTTGTGTCTGAAGACAAACATGTGGAAGGGTTTTTACTTTCGGGACCTTGATTTGACACCTCTGCAGCTGACTATGGGCAAAAGAAGGACGATACCCTGGCTTGGTCGCCAGTCAATCAGACAGTGGTGTCAAATCCAGAAAGTAAAGACCCTGCCAGAGTTAGACTTGAGCCACATTTGCTTTGACTCACCCAGTAGATGAACCACTTCCCACCTTGCCAGTTGAGTAAAACCTTTGGCTAAAGCCAAGCTATGGCAGGGTTTTTACTTTCTGGACATGGATTTGACACCTGGTTAGTTCCAAGATCTAGGCAGGCACTGTGTTTGAGTGGTTTACATATCTGCCTCATAAACATGAACCAACAGACACGCATTCGCACTCTTGTTTTGACTGTCACCGAGTGAGAACTGGCCCCACGCTGCCTGCACGGAAGTCAAGCGAGTCAACCACAACACCGTCAGTGACTGTGATGATGATTCAACTATTTTTTTTCTCCCCTAGTCAGCTGGCCAGTGCGACTTGTTGATAGCCACACGCGTACACTGAACTTCGACCGTTGTTACCGCAGAGCTTGCGAGAGCTACGCCTGCGACTCCCAGCACGTTGCTGCTCGGGGATCCGCATCCGGACTCATTCTGACACGATCCTCTCCAGGAGAATGTCGACCTCGGTGCAGGTGGAAGCGGCGATGGAGCGGCGGTACGGAGGAGTGGGCCGCTGCAAGTGCTCCTTCTGGTTCGCCGTCGCCCACGACGTCCTCGGCGTGCTCATCATGATGGTGGGGGTGTTCGGGGGCCTGGCCATCCACGACCTTTTCATCTACGCCGGCGCCATCGTCATTTTCCTCAGCCTCATCTGGTGGGTGTTCTGGTACTCGGGCAACATCGACGTGCCGCCCGAGGAGCTGGAGGACGACGTGGGCCTCATCAAGCTCAGGAATAAAGGACTCGGCCGAGCGGCGAGGCGCGTGTCGAGCCAGCTCTCCGGCGGGATTCGGAACTCCCTGAGAAAGAACGGCTCAACCAGAGAAGGCCCGGCGGGGAAGGGACCCTCAGACTCGGAGACGTCAGTCTTCACTATCTTTGACAGCGGCATGGCCTCATCATCAACGCAATTTGTGAGAGAGACATTGTCAATATGAACTCGTGTTCGAACCTTCATTGAGCCAAGACGTAATCATCCCATGTCATGTCTTTTAAAACAATGTCGCATAAAATTACACCAAGAGGACCTAGAGAGGCTTTGGGGGAAAGGAACCTTGGCACAAGTCCTGATTTTTAAGACAATTTTAATCACAAATCGAAGGTAAACAACAAACATGCTGTTGTTTACATTTCAATGTTAGCTAGCTAGCTCTCTGTTAGCTACAGGAAGAAGAAACAAAGCTCTTGAACGAGGGTTTGAAACAATGTCGCATAAAATTACACCAAGAGGACCTAGAGAGGCTTTGGGGGAAAGGAACCTTGGCACAAGTCCTGATTTTTAAGACCATAATCATCACAGATCGAAGGTAAACATGCTGTCGCTCACATTTCAATGTTAGCTAGCTTTCTGTTAGCTACAGAAAGAAGAAACAAAGCTCTTGAACGAATGTTGGTGGTACTAAATGACAGTCGTTTGCTTCACTCTGTTTTGTCCTGATCTTGTGTTCATTTGTACTTTGTTACTTTGATTGTCCAAGCTGCAAGTAAAGTGAAGCGCCCGTTTGAAAACGTTTCGCCTGTTTCAATGCTACGGGGGGGGGGGGGGGCGACAACTGGCAAATCTTCCGTCACACCACCAAACAAAAATTGTCACATCAGTGGATACGAAATGTAATCAATCAGTAGAAGAGCATTTAATTATGCTAGTAACACAATGACAGCGACATGCTAAACCCGCACTTGGCTTTTTGTTTGTCTGCGCTTGAAAGGGATTTTGGCGTTTGCTCTGCCATCACGCACAACCCGGGTAATGATTAGACAACGCTGTCCAGATAAGTTCATGTGGGTCTTCTTATCTGGTTGATAAGATATACATCTTGCACACTTTAGCTCCAGATGATAATGAGACGGGACGTTTTTACGAACCACTGTAAATGTGAAAATTAAAGGTACCCTGTGAGGTTGACGTAAAATATCGATGTTTTGGAGGTATGTGGCAACGTGTCAACAATCTGTATGCAAACAAGACCCGCAAACAGGCGCAGTTCAGCTGCAATCTTTTAAAAAAAAAAAAAAAAAAAAAAAGGAATTCATTTTTCATTAAATTTAGCCAAAACAATAAACAAAGCATGGCATTTTTTTATACACACTATAAATATAGTCAACAAAGTTCACCATTTCTGTTTCTGTTTATGGCTGATTTAGATTTGATAACGTTAGCTTGTATTTACCCGCTAATGATGAACACGGTCACGTCATTACTAGGGATGCAACAATATTAAAAATTGACACAATATTGTCATCATCATGTCACGATATATTAATAAAAGCAACACCCGAGGTTGTATTCCATTCGTGTAGTTTATTTTTAATTATGAACGTTTTGGACACTGCCAATAAATCAGTACATTGACCTTTTTGTCACTCATGTTATGTACAAAAACACAATAGTGTGCTTGTTTTTCCTATGAGATTTTTATTTTTTATTTTTTTTAACTACTATATCGCGAGTCCCACAATATTGTTGGAGCCAATATATGTTGAATATGGTTTGGCCTTTTGAAACGTGAATCATGCCACCTAGTGGCCAGGTGTGTTTAATTAAAACCACTCCTTGAAACCCTCATGAACAGTTGATTAAACCAGGTGTGCTGATTAGGAAGCTGAAGTGCAGCAACTTCGTCAACCGCACCTACAATGCTGCTTTTCTTTTTGATTTAGAGGCTACAGTTTATTTATTTTTTTGATTATAGAGTTTGGATTTAATGACTTTTGTGCGCACGTACATATGCTATCAACACCATTACACACATACACATCCGAACAAAGAAGCTCCAAAGGAGGACAATGGCCGGAAACTGAAGTCAGCAAAATGAAGTAAGTTAAGCAAATCTTTTATGTTTGTGGGAGCGCGTTGGCAATTACAAAGAATAAAAATGTCGATTTTGTTGGCCTTAATTGAACGTTGGTTGGAAAGGACATTAAGGCTACAAATATTGTGATAATTATTGTGAGATACATATCGTGGTATTTATATTGTGACGTTTGGATATTGTTACATCCATAATTATGACATCGTCTTCCTGTTAAAAAAAAAAAAAAAATGCATATTGAAGCTTTCTACTTAACTTTCTATCACATTTTGTTTATTATCTTCAAATCCTTCCCTTTTAATAAACCTGAGTAGGCATAACACAACACACTATTTTTTTATTTTTATTATATATATATATAGTTTTTTAAATTGTCCACAATTTTCTACTGTTTATCCACTCCGGGTGATGGAGCCTATTGCAGCTGGGCCAGATATGATGTGATATGATATAATATGGTGTATGATGCTATCATTAAATCACACTCGCATTACTGTATTATGTAATACGTACTGTTTTTTTGTTTTTTTTGTGAAGTTCAGGTGGAGTTATTAGTTCATATCTACAAACATAAATACTCACATCAACACAAACATGGACAATTTATAGTCTTCAATCACCCAAACGTGTTTTTTTTTCGTATGATTTATGATGTAAGCAGCGCTATGTGGATTATTTTAAAAACTGCGATTCCCATGACCACTTGCGCGAAGCCACATGATGGCTGAGCTTTGTCACGTGACCTGCATACGGCTCACTCGTCAAATAGTCCGCTTCCGGTTTTCGCATTGTAACAGTTGTCACCACGAAATGAACATTTACTCAATGACTTCAGTATTACACGCCGGCTTGTAACACGCACTTTACCAGCTCGGCAGCGTGTGGAACACGCGACACTTGTATGTCATCCCGCGGAGGTCGCTCAGCCCCCCCGTTCGTCTCACCACCGGCAAGGCCTCTCCGTTCATCGACACAGCATCGCTCTCGTAGCCGCGGCGGGGCGGGTCAAGCTCGGCCAAGGAGACCTGCATGAGGCCGGCCCCTCGCTTCGGTTCCAGGGTGGATGTTTTTTTGCAAACGCAAAGAGGGATGAATAACATCGGCGGGGAAGCGTCAAGCTCGGATGTTGCTACGCTTGAAGTTTTGTCGTCGCAATGAACGGTAAGTTTAGTTCATGTTTGTAAAAAAAAAATATATAAATTGACATATTTGGACAATTACACGGGCGTTGGTGCACAAACATCGCATGGAGTCTTCCAGTTTTGCAGCAAAGTGCGTTTGATTTGTCAAATGTTGAAATATCTTCATTGAATCATCACTGCATTTGTCGACTAATCAGCTATAACTTATTGATATTAAAATATAAATGAAGTTTGAACTACGTCTAATTAGTTGTTTCCTTTTCTTCTAAGCAATGCATTTGTGGCCGAGGATGCACATGACACTGCAGTTTTAGGATTTATAGCAAGTATACAGTTTAAAAACACATTTTTTTTGCTCCCCAACATTGCCAAAAAAACCAACTATTTTTTTTTAAATTTTCTTACTACCTCTGCTTGTCCATGACTGTCAATACTTCCAAGCATGCAATTGTTCAAGATGCGCACCTTTTTGCAGGCACTGTGCAGAATGACGCCAAGAGACAGAACCTCTTGGAAAGGTTACTCGATGCTGTCAAACAGGTTAGAATCACATTTAAAAGTCTGTTGTGTTTGGGGCTGGGTATCGATTCAGATTTCCAAAATCGATTCGATTCGTTATTTGAAGGAAAAAACACTCCCGAAGTCGATGCCAACTTCCTGTTAGCATTTGCTAACTTCCTGTTTGCGCTAGTCAAGCAATGTTTTCAAAACGAAATGTATTTTGTGTTTGAATATACAGTGGATGTAATTCTTAACATTGTGTATTTAGTTTTAGAGTTAACTCCAAGTGCGGTGTCACTAAACCTGTTAAAAATGACGCCTCGTGACAACAGAATAACATACGCTACACACGTGCTAGTTGCTAATGCTACGCAAGCAAAAATGGTGCATTCGGGGTACTTTCGTAGTGTCGGAAACTTCGGCTTTCTTTGATAACGTTTTAAGGGGAAAATAATCAGCCATTTAGCTCAATTGTCCGATTTGTTTTTGGCTGATGTTTGAAGGCCAATAATTGGCCGATTTTATAATCGGCGGCGTATTATTGGCGCATTAATTTACAGGGTAAAAAAAAAATAATTATTAAAAGTATCGATTCATGGTTTTATGAATACCGGGCTAATGTTACGTTGCAAAATTTAAGTGTGTCATCTCTCATGAATTATTCTTCATCTCTTCTTTTCCCAGTGCCAAATCCGCTTTGGAGGTAGAAAAGAGATTGCGACAGACTCGGACAGCAGGTTTGCAACGTTTGTCATCCCCAAATCAACTTTTTAAGCTTTCCACAGTGACGCCTTTAAGATGCGAGTCACCCGACTTGTTGTTTCTTGAGATATGAGCTGCTATATTATTTTGGTTTGAAAACCGACTATGCGTCTCCGCTTTGCGCCTGCAGGGTCATCTGTCTTTGCGCCCAGTTTGAGGCGGTGCTGCAGCACGGCTTGCGAAAGAGCCGAGGTCTCGCCCTCACCGCCGCTGCGCTCAAGCAGGCCGCCGGCCTCAGCAGCAAGGCTGAAGCAGGTACAGGTTGGATTTTACTTGCGTGCTGCATTAAAGGGGCAGTGTGTCCATTTTTTTTTTTTTATTTAATTTTTTTCAATGTTTATTTAAAAAAAAAAAAAACAGTATTTCAATATTATACAATAAATATGTTCTATCACATCATCATACATAAAAAAATAAATAAAAATACAATGGTAGGTTGTGCCACGCCTTAGAGGCGGCTGCCGTGTTTCACCGCCATCTTTCTGCTACGGATGCCTGAAGGAGAACTTTGTGAAAATAACTACAAAGTGTGGCCTCTATGAGGTACCGAAATGCATGCACTTCAAACTTAGGCACTTACATTCTATTAGTTTACCACTAGATGGCACTAAATTCTACACACGGTTGCTTTAAAAGCAGCAAAACACATTTTTGGTACTGTTTATTTCTTTTCTTTTTTTTTTCCTTACCAGATTAATACATTACAACATAAGGCAAAATAATGACATTTAAACATTCAAACTACTGATTTTTGGCGACTTTTTTTTTTCGTTTGTTGTAAAATATAAACAAATACTGGACGTAGTAAAACAGTCAAATGTTCTGCCTGTAATCAAAATCTTTATTTTTATAAGCATTAAGAGACCAAAAAACACAAGTTGACAATGATAATAAATTCCTTTAGAGAGGTTTTTTTTCAGTTATTATTGTTATATATTTTAAATTAATCGGCCAATTAATGGGTTATCATAATTTTATCCTGCCAAATGTCGGACTTAACATATTATTGCTTTGCACCCCTTATGTGGTTGATGAATAATTTGTAATTATAATAATAAAAAAAAAAGGAAACGTCGGGGAAAAGAAAAAAAAAAAAAGTTGTTTAGACGTTTAAACGTTTTTGTCAAACTATGGAGTGCAATTTCTGTATAAATTGCGTGGGAATGCTGAAAGCTGAATGCGAAGATTTGAATGCATGTGGAATGCTTATGAAATAAATTGAGAGAGAAATTCTGAAATGATAACCTCCTGATTACTGGACAATGCACTTTACCAACTGTGTCAAAAAGCAGTATCAGACACCTGGCAATGATGATAAGTCATATGTACGGAAGTGGGCGTCGTACTTTGAAAAAGTTCATTATCTGTCCCATTGAAAATGAATGGGGAAGTTGATATTAAATATAAACTTGTGCAAATACTCTAAGTAATGTGTCATCGGACGATATATATATATATATATATATATATATATATATTAGGGGTGTGAATTGCCTAGTACCTGACGATTCGATTTCATTCAAATTTAGAAAATACTAATCAGTAAGCTTGTAGAGTGTAAGATTTATATGAAAATGTATTATTTATTTATCTGAAATTTCAGTCTTATAGAGGTTGTAATCTGTTTCATGTTTGAACAGCATTCAAATAAAAATATTAAGGCTTAATGTTCCGTTCATATCACATTCTTCCGTGCTCAAGGTGTGAATCCTAACCCGAAGTCAGACGTTTTGTTGAATATTTTTCCATTAAAAATGGAAGTTTAAAAATCGATTCACACACACACACAAAAAAAAAAGGCAATGATGATAAGACGTTGAATTGGTAAGACTACCGAATGAACAATTCTGAGCTCTTAAAAAAAAAAAAAAAAAAAAAAAAAAATCGATTTTTTTTTTTATTGAATCGATTTGAGAATCGCGCGATGTAGTATCGCGATATATCGCCGAATCGAAATTTTTTAACACCCCTAATATATATATATATATATATATATATATATATATATATATGGGTGTGAAATTTTGAAGCTAGTTGAAATTTGAACTAAACATTTGACATTTACTTGTGTCGTTACCATTCCGATCCATCTTGTCAACCTTGTTGCTCACATGCTTATTTATTTATTTTTTTTAATAGAAAGCAACTGTTTGTATTACTTTTGTAGAGTTTCATCTATTTTTTTTTTTATTTATTTTTTTTAAACTCCCGAGACTTACGCGGCTTTCTCATGAGGAAGTGTTCCTAATAACCTCAGGATCCGCTTCCGCTCGCCGTCAGCTGAACTGTTAACCGTCCCGCTGTTTGAGGCGCCATTAGTGCCACGTTGGCTCATAAAACTGCCGAATATTTAAGAACGCAGCAATGGCTGCCACCTCATTCGTGGCCGTGATCATTTCCGATGTTCGCCCGTGCTTGAACTTGAGGCTTCGCAAGCCGTCTTAATGAAGCCAAACCCGCTGCAGACATGAATCTCACACAGCGATCTGGAGCTGTATGCTAATCATATGCAAATGAGTTGCATTATCCCATTAGAAATCACTTTGTCTGAATGTTAAAACATGAGGTCATTATTAAGCGCGTCTTGAGTTTGTTAATGGATGCTAATTTGTCCGACTCGCACTTTTTTTTGACCCGCTACTACTTCCACATTTTTTAACCGATTCCCGCCGTTCAAAGTTCGACATATTCCAAAAATTCGCCCGACGACTGCTTCCATTTTTCTCAGTTCAAAAATTCACGGCTTACCCACAATTCCCGATTTCGTACTCGAATTTTCCCCATTATTCAGAATGGGAGATTCTACATTTTCCATTTACTTCCACTTTTTTCATCCGATTCACTTAATTCCAACTTCAATATATTCCAGCAAGTCACGCCATGAGGTCTTCCATCTTTTTCGGTTCCAAAATTCACACCTTACCCACAATTCCCGTTTTCATACCCGGTTATTTCCCCACATTCTACAATTTCCATGTACTTCCTCATTATTCATCCAATTCACTTTATTCCAACTTCAATATATTCCCGTATCATTCAACATCATTCAATATTATTCCTAAGTAGGGGTGTGAATTGCCTAGTACCTGACGATTCGATTCGTATCACGATTCACAGGTCACGATTCGATTCGATACCGATTAATCCCGATACGAATTTATAAGTCGATTGTTGCGATTTTTTTTTCATTCAAATTTAGAAAATACTAATCAGTAAGCCTGTAGAGTGTAAGATTTATATGAAAATGTATTATTTATTTATCTGAAATTTCAGTTTTATAGAGGTTGTAATCTGTTTCATGTTTGAACAGCATTAAAATAAAATATTAAGGCTTAATGTTCCGTTCATATAACATCCTTCCATGCTCAAGGTGTGAATCCTAAAAAAAAAAAAAAAAAATCGATTCTGCCGATTATTGAATCGATTCGAGAATCGCGCGATGTAGTATCGCGATATATCGCCGAACCGAATCGATTTTTTTTTTTTTTACACCCCTAAATCATGCCACAGGTTTTTATTTAGCCTTCCAGCCTTCACACGCCATTTCCCCAGAAATAGCATTATCTAGTTATTTATGCAATTACTGTAGTCCTAATGATGCCTTTTTTTTTTTTTTTTTTTTTTCCCCCCCACTTCTAGAGTTCACCTTCTGGTTTTACGTGAAGGAGCATCTGAACCGGCACGAACTGCAGCGCTTCTACTCCCTCCGTCACATCTCGTTGGAGCTGGGCCGGGGTCGGGCCTGGTTGCGCTGTGCTCTTAACGAGCATTCTCTGGAACGCTACCTGCACACGTTGCTAGCCGACCGACCGCGTCTCGGGTTCGTGCGCCGATTCCGTGTCCTCTATGGGGGTTTAGTTGTTTTTGGATGAATGCGCCATGAACCGTTTCCTCACAATGAACCGGATATTTATATGCATCCACTTATGCGCACTCCCTCGAATGAACTTTGCCACCTTTCTTTTGTAGCACTTACTATGAAGACTGGGCTTTCATGCTTGACGAAGAAAGAGCCAGTATGCTGCCCACCATGGCTGCAGGTGAGTGCTTCAACCATTCACACATTCACTGCCAGCCCAGCAAAAAAAATGCGTCTTTTTTTTTTTCTGTCAATGGCGGTGAATGAGTTAACATTGCATCATTTGACGTCTTTTTCCGTCAATGGCAGTGAATGAGGTAACATTGCATCATCGAGAGCAAGCCTTTTTAACTCATTCAAACCCCAACACTTTTTTAATACTTTGTCCTGCATCCCCAAAGACGTATTTATACGTTTTTTTTTTAATTTATTTTATTTTTATTTTTTTAAACATTCTAGAGCAGGGGTGGCCAAGTTGGGTCCTCGAGAGCCCCTATCCAGCCTTTTTTCCATGCCTCCCTCCTTCTGTGCACGCTACACACGTGCTAGTTGCTAATGCTACGCACGCAAAATGGTGCATTCAGGGTACTTTCACAGTGTCGGAAACTTCGGCTTTCTTTGATAACGTTTTAAGGGGAAAATAATCAGCTGTTTAGCTCAATTGCCCCGATTTGTTTTGGCCGATATTTGAAGGCCAATAATTGGCCGATTATAATCGGCGGCCTATTATTGGCACATTGATTTACAAGATAAAAAAAAAAAAAAATATTAAAAGTATCGATTCATGGTTTTATGAATCGATATTGGGCTATGAAAAGGAATATCGATATTTTAGACTCAGCCCTAATACACTTTTAACCAGAGAGCTATTCATTAAACGAGTGCCATTAATTAAATACACCGATCCCCCGATTATGAAGTACTGAAGTTCTACGTAGAAAAGGGAAGTCGTTTTCCTGTTTGATGTGTGCTGAAGATGAATCCTCGTTTTGCATTTCCCCTTTTGAACTATTGATAAGCACCAGTCAGCCGAGGACAAACGTTGAAATATTAATATGTTGCACTGATCTCATGCCAGCTTTTGCGGTAAATATCGTTCTCTCCTTGTGTGCTTTTTTTTTTTTTTTTTTTTTTTTTTTTTTTTGCAAGTGCGGAGCGAGCACTTTTGAGGAAGTTCAAAAGTTGCATCTATTTCAACAAGAACTCTGTAACGACTTGATGCAGGTTTGAACTCCATCCTCTTCGCCATCAACATCGACAACAGTGACCTGAACGGGGGGCCGACGAGAGGCGGGGGCTCCGCCGTGACGCACCTCCTCAAGGAGTCCACGCAGGGCATCGGCAGCCTGTGGAAGGAGTCGGCGCAGGGGGTCAGCAGCTTGCTCCGAGAGATCGGCACCGCCACCGCCGCCGTGCCCGGGTTCGCCCCCAGGCTGGACGCAGCCTCGGACCCGCTGCCTGTCCTGCCGCGCAGCACCTCTGCTGGTATGCTTACAATAATAGCTTACAAATTTGACAACAAAGTTTTTTTTTTTTTTTTATTATTCTGTATGCTTAAGCATATAAAAAAACAACATAAAAACATATAAATACGTTTTTGGGACCAGGATAATTAAAATTAGGGATGGGCAAGTACCGATACCAGGTATTGGTATCGGGCCGATACCAGCATGTTTTTCCAAGTACTCGAGTACTCGTGACACAGACGAGTACAAGCGAGCGACGGCAGAGGGGGAAGACGTGAAGTGAGTCCTCCTTGCCTGTAAGTGGCGCTAGCTTGCAGCAGTTTTTCCACCAAAACTTGACCGGTTTGGAAATACTTGAAAATTGTGAATCTTAAACTAAAAGAGCATTTTTGTGTTTTATTTTGAGCGTTAAGACTATTGAAGAGTGACTGTGCTGTTTTGTTTTGTTTTTGTCAAAATTAAAGGAAATATATTTAAAAAAAAAAATCTTTTAGTGATTTATTTTTTATTTTTTTTGTCAAAATGTACTACTGGTATCGGCAGTTGGTATCGGTGAATACTGAGGGTCTGAGTATCGTATCTGTCTAAAAAAAAAAAAAATGGTATCGAACATCCCTAATTAAAATAGAACGTTTTTATACGTTTTTGGAAGCAAATGAGTTCATCACTAATACAAACACCAATCACCGGTTAATAAACAGTAATCGGGGGGGCGGAAATGCTTTTGTAATAAATTTTAATGCAAATTTAAAATGACTCCGATTAGTCGATTAATCGATTCTAAAAATATTCGGTAAGTGACAGCACTACATTCAACCAACCTTGACTGTTTCATCACGAGCAGCCTTTCAAGTTCTAATTTTATTTTTTTTTTCCTTTTTACTTGAATTTCAAAATGAATCGTTTTCATTCTCCAACAAAAAAAAATCATAACATGCTTGTGTAACTAAATAAAGTTTTATGCCACTCGATGCATGTGGTTAGTTGCATGTCATCATTTGAAGCGTCCAGAACCTTCCAGACCTTCATCATGTTTGACTTCATTTAGCCGTCGGCCCCGTTCCATTCCGTTGGGGCCCTGCTGACACCATTTTCCCCATCCACGTGTTCTACTTTAGCAAGGTGAGGGGATGTTTAAAATTTTAACTGTGGTGGAAAATGGAAGTCGACCATTCTTGGTATTATTACACAGGAGAGGTTTTCGGTTCCGAACCAGAAGTGTTCCAAATGTGTTTTTATAGGATTGGACCATATAAAGATAAATGGTCCACAAGTTGTGAATTGGGAATGACCAAAATGTTTGACCTAAAGGTGTCAGCCGATTACAATTTTTTTAATCGTAATTAATCGCATGATTTCAACAATTAACTGACGATTAATCGCGCATTAATCGCATGTTTTATATTTCAATTTAGATCTAAAGTTTGAATAAAATGTACTTTTTTTTTTTTTTTCTCCCTAATTTAAATATGGTTTATTTTTTAGTCATTGATTCAGTAATTTCATAACAATTGAATAAAAAAATAAAATACAATTTAACATATGTATTGTACGTTTAAAAATAAAACAAGTGTGACTAATTTGTGTTGATCATTTTTCTTTCACTACATTTGTAAGACAATGTTGACAGCTTGGTGCATTTTTCTTTTCATATTAAGAGCTGCCTAATTTTCAACATGGAGTAACTTGTGAAATTATGTACATTTTTAAAACTGTAAAGCACAACACAGTCCCCACAAATATGTGCATTATTTAATTTATTAATGCGCAATTGTGTTGGTTGTATTCCTTTGCGGAACGCCGAATGCTTTTATTTTGTTAAGTTTAATAGGATGTGCATTGTGAAATAACGGTTGTTTACTGCATACGAACCATATGAAAAGGTGTATGATACGATATCGGTATTTTGAAACCAGCCCGAATAGTTTTGTACAAATAACTTTTGATTTATTTTCCACTTAGATTCTGGCATACGAAAGGAGCGGCGGAGGAAAAAGAAAATCACCAACATCATTTCCTTCGACGACGATCTGGACGACGAGGACGACGGCGAGGACGACTTCGCCAAGGCGGTCGCCATCGGCAAGATGGCGGCCGATCCCGTTCAAAGCGGCGGCGGCGGCGGCGCCGAGGAAGCGATGGATCTCGTGGAGTCGCCGTCCCGCAACGGGCTGGACGGCGCCGCCCTGCTGGCTTGGGTGGGGTCGCCCCATCACTCTCGTACGCCGCCCGTGCCGACCACGCCTCCTTTGCCGGACAGGAAGAGCGTCGACGACGACGATGATGATGATGATGATGATGAGGAAGAGGACGAAGAGGAGGCCGAGGAGGACAAGTACAAACGCAGAGCGCGAGTCCAGGACGACGCGAGAAGCAACGATCAGTAAGTTGTGTAAAAAAAAAAAAAAAAAAAAAGGGTACAAAAATAAATCAATACACAGCAAAATCGTCAGTGTTAAGATTGACGTAACGATAAGCGTGATATCGTGATATTAACTGCTACAATATCGTCGTCATTAGTGCTGGAGCCTATCCCAGCTGGCTTCGGGGGGGGGGGGATATCAATATATCAATTAGGGGTGCACCGATCGATCGGCCTGCAGATTTATCGGTTCCGATTTCCTTAATTTTGGAACATCGGTGATCGGCCGATCTCTTGAAAATAAGCCGATCTTTTCCACCAATCTCATCTCCATCCTCAGAGGTCTGAAACAGTCGGCCACTGTCCTCTTCTGCTGAGATGATAACTCATTCACTGGCGGCCATTTTCACATTTCGCAATCCCGTTCGCTCCCGGCTGTTTTACTGGATTTTGACTGATTTTGCAAGGCGCACAGAATATTGTGTTCTATTGCTATAAAATCATGGAACCTATCAAAAGAAAGATTAAAGTCTCTTCTTTCATCAGGGAAAAAAAAAAGTATGTTTCTATCTGTTTCCGTTTTGCAGCAATTAGCATTAGAAGAGAGCTAAGTTTCATCAGTTTTCACAAATCTATTTAAAATTGATCTCCTTTGCTCTGCTGCCACCTGCTGGCCGTTTGTGTAATAACTACCATTTCTGCAACCGTTCTTTGCAGTTGAGAGGATCAAAGCCTTCTGTATGCTCTAGCGTAAAAAAAACAAACAAAAAAACGTATAAATACGTCTTTGGGACACTTAGAAAATAAAAAAAAAAACGTATTTATACGTTATTGGGTGCAAATGAGTGAATAGCATTTTAATTTTTATTTGAGAGAACCACTTCACATGCAGTTAAAACGACCCGTTTGTTTTATTTTGCCGATATTGTTCAATGTTTTCCTATGAAACAAGATTGGAACACTGAAGTTATATGCTGCTTGTAATGGGAAAAAAAAAAAATCGGGATCGGCAGGTCAGACTTTTTAAAAGATCGGTGATCGGCTGGAAAATTGTGATCGGCGCACCCCTAATATCAATACATGGTTTTATGTATCGATATTGGGATATGAAAAGGCATATCGATATTTTGAACCGATGCAGCCCACTTGCTAATATATTTTCCTCATGAGCGAACATGAGTTTGACACCCCTGCTTTACAGGATGGTGGTGGGAAGTCTGTCCAGCGCGTCGACGTGGAGCCCCGTGCAGGTCCTGCTGGATCACAGCAGCTCGGACGTCCTCATCCCCGTCAACGCCGCCGCCTCCCCGCAGCCAGGTATTGTTGCACCCTCGTACTGACGTTCCCGAACCCAAGCGGGAAGCGAAAACGTGTCAAATCGAGAAGCGTTTGCGCCCATCGAGGTCGCCCTTGACTTTGGTCTCCGTCGCGTTTCAGTCAACTCGGCGGAGGACTCGGCGGCCTTTCCCGCCCGGCGCGAGTCATCGGGGCCGGCGGGGGACCGCGACGGCCGCGCGTCGGGGCCGCCTGTCGAGTAAGCATCCGCTCCGACGTACGTAAGGACGCGCGATGGCGCCGAGGCGACGCTCGTCCGCGCGTCGGCCGTCTGCTCCTCGGATTCGGCGAAAGCGAGCGACAAGACTGACGTTCTCCATATTGATGCCTTGATGTGTTCCAGCACGGAGTCCAGCGCGCCGGCGCTATCCGCTCCGCTTAGCGGCACGCTGACGACATCTGCTCTGCCCGAGTCCATGACAGTCGGTGAGTATTTGCATTTTTTTTTTTTTTCATCATTCTGTCAAATTGAAATGCCATTACAACTTTACAGCCCCTTCAAAAAAATAAAATAAATAAAAAACTACAAAAAAAAATAAATGCCTGAAATTCAATCTCCGGTGTAATAACCTTATTTATTGATTGGTTGAATTTTATTTTATTATTATTTTTATTAGTATTATTATTATTTATTATTATCAATTCAATCTCTGGTGTAATAACCATATTTATTGATTGATTGAATTTTTATTATTATTAATTCAATCGCTGGTGTAATAACCTTATTGAGTGATTTAATTTTTATTTTATTTTTAATCTTGTTGTTGTTATTATTAATAATAATAATAATAATTATTATTATTAATTCAATCTCTGGTGTAATAACCTTATTTATTGATTTTGATAGAATTTTTATTTATAATAATAATAATAATTCAATCTCTGGTAAAAATTGTGGAAAAAAAATTGAGTGTGCAAATTATTACACAATACATTTTAAGTTTAAACACAAGTTAGAATATTTCACAAATTAAAATTTCTCATTTGTATTTATTTTGCCACAGCAAATGTTCTAAAACAGTAACAAATGTGTGTTCAGGAAAAAAAAAAAAATTGAAAACACAATATAAAAAGTAAAATAACACTGAGGGTTAATTTGCCAATTAAATATGGCCCCTTGACTTATTATATTTTTGTGTAAATGTCACCATCATCATCAAATGATTTCCAAGTTCCCATTTTATCCACCTGGTGGCACTGCTGCTCCAGTGAATCGGCATCGGCAAAGCCCAATCGCTTGAAAGGCATCCTGGAGAGGAAATGTTAAGCAATGTCAGTGAGTGAAATTCAGGACGTTTTTTTTTTTTTTTTTTTTTTTTTTTTTTTGTGGCAGCTGTGAGATTGCAGATGTCGATGGCGCAGCGCAGAGGGGGAAAAAAAATAAAAATGGTCCCAGTCACTTGATGAGCCAGCCGTGTGTGGTCCGTTCTCTTTTAGCTGCCCAGTGGATTGGCAAATTTGTCAAAGTTCTGAAGTCACCACTTCCAAAAAGGCCAAAAGGCGCACACAGCGAAGTAAGAAGAATTGTTCTACATCGAAACAACTTGGTTTTTGGTTGTCAGAGTGCCTGATTTCTATTCACGCACAAGTCACCGAGTTGTCTCTGTTGACAAAAATGAAATAAAGGCACAATTGATGCATTTTTTCCTTTTTCGACTCACCTCGTACTCCTCAAAGCAGGGATGTCAAACTCGTGTTAGCTCAGGGGGCCGCACGGAGGAAAATATATTTACCAAGTAGGGGTGTAACGATATCCAAACATCACCGTACGGTATTATCACGATGTGAAGGTTACGATACGATAACTATCACCATATTGTGGGGAGGTTGTCGATACAAAAAGGAGGTCTCAATATTGTGTAAAAAAAAAAAAAACTCATACAAAAAAACTCACACAGTATTGTTTTTGTACATTACAGCAATTAAAAAGCAAGCAATGAAAAATATTATATATATAAAAAAATATACATTATAATAATTTATTATAATTACAATATATTAATTATATTAAATATATATATTAAATTAATAATTAATTATATTATTAAATTATGAAAAAAATATAAATACTATATATTGAGGCACTAGTACAAGCATTACAATAAATTGATAAAATTTTTTATTAACACAATTAATAAATTAATGAATAACTTAATAAATCAATAAAAATGAATTAAATTAAATAAGAAATTAATACATACAATAAATTGAATTCTCCACATATTGACTCAAAAGTATATTATGTTCCCCTTTATCTGACCATTATGGTGGACTTAAACATAGAAGGGCCAAAACATGCCTTGTGAAAATTAAACTGCACTGCAAAAAAAAAACAAAAAAAACTAGCCACCAGAGGGTGCTACAACTGCACAAATGGATACCAACCGGACTTTTTAAACAGATTTGCTGCTTTTAATATCGTGACATGGCGGTTTTAATATCACGATATCGGCGTTATCGTTACATCCCTATTTTCTAACCTGGTTTTGTAAATCTCCACGCCATATCGAACCAGTTCGAAGTTTTTTTTGTTTTTTTTTTCTCCAGCTTCCTCGTCACATATTGCTAAAACATGCATGCTAGGATCGTTTTCCGAGGGTGTGAATGAAAATCTGAGTGGCTGCATACTGCGTTTTTAAATATATGACCAAGCGGAAGTGTTGATTTCCTGTCCATGGCAAACGCACTTCCTGGCAATGTCATTTTTAAAGTCCCCCCCCCCTGTGAGGACCGAGGGTTGTCTGGTTTCTGCTCAAGTCCCTTAACAGCTCGTCTGCGGCACCCGCTGTGAACGCGTGGTCGTACGAAAGGTCACTCTTATTTCGGGCTCGCTGAAAAGACGCTCCCCACGTCCGCTTTCTTTTTTTTCTTTTTCTTTCATCTTTCCATGTGCGCTTGCTTCACCACCTCCTCGTCAGCCTCCCCCAAGCCGAAGCCGCCACTTTCGGCCCCGGGGGCCGCAAAGGAGACCTACTTGTATCTGGGGCGACGCGGACACCCGACATTAGTTATGAGGACGCGCTCGTGCTCTTTGTCATTTGTAGCATACCAAAAAAAAAAAAAAAAGTTCATTTATTTTCTTGTGGTTATTTCTGGACATCTTGCGAAGAATCTGAGATAGTTGCAATCTGGCTGGTGCACCATTCGAACAACGCGGAGGATTTCAGACGTCATGCTTTCACACGTTTTTTGAAATTGACAAACTACCGTCATAAATAAGAATTGGATTGCAACCATTGTTTATCTTTTCCAGAGTCCAATTTGTGTGTTAAAGGTTAACACACACAAAATTGCACAAACATAAAAGATTCGAGTAGAATAGGTTGAAATACAACGTGAAATTTACGATAAACTAAATGGCTCAGAGTCCACAAGTTTTCAAATTTCTCTGAATTTGAAAAGAAAAATGTACTGTTCCCGACATGTCCAACATGAAACACTGATGCCACCCCGTAGCGCAAAATTACAACACGAACCTGTCTCGGTGTTTCACACTCCTGTTCACTTTATATTTTTTAACTCCAAATAAGCTATGCATTACTTCCCGGTACTCTAAAATTACTGTATCAATTAACTTAAAAAAAAAATAAAAAATGCAACCACATTTGCATTTTGTAATAGTATGTTTCCACTTTTTTTTTTTTTTTTTTGTTAACGTGCATGAGCTGTCAATTTTTTTAAATCAGCTTAATCACATCTTAGAATTTTGATTAACTCATTCACTCGCCGCCATTTTCACATTTCGCAGTCCCGTTCTCTCCCGGCTGTTTTACTGGATTTTGACTGATTTTGCAAGGCTCACAGAATATTCTGTTCAATTGCTATAAAAGCATGGAACCTATCAAAAGAAAGATTAGTCTCTTCTTTCATCAGGAAAAAAAAAAAAAAGTATGTTTCTATCTGTTTCCGTTTTGCAGCAATTAGCATTAGAAGAGCTAAATTTCATCAGTTTTCACAAATCTATTTAAAATTGTAAGTAATTGAGCTTTTTTTCTAGATGGCCCTGGTTGATCTCCTTTGCTCTGCTGCCACCTGCTGGCCGTTTGTGTAATAACTGCCATTTCTGCAATCAGAGGCTGCATCAAAGCCTTCTGTATGCTCTAGCATAAAAAAACAACCAAAAAACGTATAAATACGTCTTTGGGACACTTTGAACATTAAAAAAAAAACGTATTTATACGTTACTGGGAGTAAATGAGTTAATCACAATTAAAAAAAAAAAAAAGGTATTTTGTCAACATTTTCTGCCCGCCGTATTTGATGAGCACCAATTGTGTTAATGCTTTCAACATTTTCAGCATCAAAAGGGCCAGGTTATATCACATAATCGTTCGAAACCAAAATTTGATTTGCCTGTACCAAGTGAGATGCCGCCCGCTGTAAAACGGGCGGAAATGTAAATCGTCACTTCGCAGGTCAGCTTTGAGTGCCAAATCACGTTTGCACCTTTTCCGAACAATAAACATTCATTCGTTTTATTAACATCACAATATACGAGTGTGAAATTTGACGCGCTTAAAAATCGGTTCCCCCCCCGCTCAACTTTTGTGGTCTGTTTTGCAGCGGAGCTGCGACAGGCCATCGTGGCCATGATGAACAGGAAGGACGAGCTGGAGGAACAAAACGGGTACGTTGCCATAAACGGACGCATTATCTGCTGCTCGCAAAGCCAAAACGTGCGAGCGCGTCGGCGCTCACATACTCGTGCGGAACAAAAAGTTATCTGATAACCTTTTGCCTTTATAATACGATGTTCTTTGTATCGAGAGCGCGAAGCATTTTGGTGCTGACTTTGCAAAAAAAAAACTGATTACATTTTGTTTTGTTACTAACAAGGCTGCGATTTACAGTAATTTAACAGCTGTCCTATATTGCCCTATATTGTTCTGTATAATAAGGAAATTTAAAAAAAAAACATTCTTTTAATGGAAAAAATGACTAAATGAAAAAAAAAATGATGAATGAAAAAGCATTCATCATAAACTAAAAGTCATACCAAAATGAAAGAATATTTATTAGAAATGACAAAAAATTCTGTGCTGTATAATAAGTAAATTAAAAAAAACATAATTTTAATGGACAAAAATGACTGTACATGATAAAAACATAATGACTGAAAAAGCATTCATAATAAACAAAAAATCATACCAAAAAAAATTATTATAAATAAAAAATATATATACTGTGCTGTATAATAAAACGAGTAAATTTAAAAAAAACGTACTTTTAATGGGGGAAAAAAATGACTCAATGAAAAAACATAAATGATGAATGAAAAAGCATTTGTAATAAACTAAAAATCATACAAAACGAAAAACATTTATCAATTAAAATAAAAATATTGTGCTGTATAATAAGTAAATTAAAAAAAAGCGCACGTTGAATGGGAAAAAAAAACATATATGATAAATGGAAAAAGCATTTATAATAAAGTAAAAAATTATACCAAAATGGAAAAACATTTAATAAATGAAAAATTATGTAGAATTAACGGGATTTTGATTCTATGTTTTTTTTTATTTTATTTTATTTTTTTAATTAACCTGGATTTCCATTTTTGCGGGTAACTTTTGGAACGTTAGACCCATCATAAACGAGGGATATATATATATATATATATATATATATATATATAAAATAATGTGGGACATGCATATGTGTGTATTTGTCAGGTCTCTTCGTAGTCTGCTGGATGGAGAAATGGAGCATTCAGCGGGTCTGAGGCAGGAGATTGAACTGCTGAAAAAAAGACTGGCTGAGTTGGAAGAGCGACACACGGCGAAGGTCCAGGCGCTGGCCAGGTAACGTTCACGAAAAAAAAAAAAAAAAAAAAAAACTATAGTCGGTCGTTCTAGTCGTTATCTCATCTGCGAGTATGTGTTCCCACAAAAATGTGTGTGGATATTCGTTACTTGAAGGAAAAATACATTTTTTTTCTGGAAGTCATGCTAACTTCCTGTCTTCCTTTTTAGCATTTGCTAACTTCCTGTTCATGCTAGGCTAGCGATGTTTTAGAAACAAAGCATGTCTTGTATTTAAATATACAGCGGATGTAATTCTTTACGGTGTGGTTAGTTTTACCAGAATGACGTACGCTACACACTTGCTAGTTGCTAATGCTACGAAAGCAAAATGGTGCATTCAGGGCACTTTC